>NC_137876.1:25052934-25090434 GCF_963924005.1 Protomyctophum bolini
GGTTAGTAAACACTTTCAACATAGGCATGAAATTATAGGTAGACTTTTTCAAACATTTTCAAAAACAGGCTTGTGTAAAATGTGAATTAATTGGTGATGAATTGAATGGCTCCATAAAAATAGTAAATAAATATGGAGAGACAAGGTTTCCACCAGCGGTGACAGTGAGAGTTTTCTCTCGCAATCTCTACTCCAACACCTGAACAACCAAATTAAGTCAACGGTTAACCCGCTCAGCCGGGGGCATCAAAGACGCATCGATCCTTTTGTAGTCGGAGTGTGCGAGCGTCGCTCAAAACGAACCGGGACGGAATCAAACAAAGTGCGATTGTTTGACAGGCTCCTTCCTCCCAAAGCATGATGTAATCTCTCGACAACATGTGGCTTTTTGCGAAGGAGGATCTCTCCAAACTGAGGTCATGAGAAGTATATTTTGATTGAATGTCATAATCCCCACACCCAGAATGAGGTCATGATGTGGTGGGAAGAGGTTTGTTATGATTTCAGTCTGTATATGTAGAATGCCCACAGGACGGTGGTCTCGTTTGGCTTGATCGGGAGGGGGGTGGGGGGGGCTGTGGTTTAAAATGATTCACTGGCGAAAAAATAAATAAAAAATGTGGGCCTGTTAAAGTAGCCCACATTCCCACACTCATGTGATGCTGATCAGTGCGACTAAATGAGTACAAGATGGTCGATGAAAATGTCATTCTGAGATATGTGTTTGTGTCACCCCAAGTCAGAGGAAATGTCATAGAGTGAAACAGAGGCAGCATTTCAGAAACAAGTAGATAAAAGGGTGGCAGCATTTTAGAAACAAAGTAGAGGGTGGCAAAAACGTGACCAGTTTTTCAAAAACAGAGATCTATATTAATGAGCACATGTTGCGAAACTTACGATGTCACGTGAGCTTGTAGGTCTGCTATTTTTAAAAGAAAATATTAATGATTTAAAAAGAAAGATTAACATGTCGATGAAGCAAGCATGTGAATTTGAGGTCAAATGCGAAAACTAGGTGGCCGGTGGCACTTGCCATCCCCTGCTGGGATCCCAAATGACACTCCTAGATTAAAATGGTGATATCTGGGAGAAGGAAAAAAATGTGTACTGTACCACATTATCCGCATCCCTTTTTGTCTTACTTTACAGGCTCATAACTTATAGGTATGCTCCCATCAGGTTTTATGGGACCGATTTTTCTCATGATCGACCGATACCGATAGCGATCTTGTGTGCAAGGATAATGTCAAAACCCACGTCCAAACTGTTACTGTGTGTGGGGAGGAAGGGGAGAATGTTTAGGCCCGTCACAAAGATGCAAAATTATATTACATCCGATTGACATTACACCACTTAAATGGTGTAAAAGATCGGTTTCTCAAATAATGTAAATTGGCGATCACCGATCGAGTCATTTGGAGTGAACATCAGCCGATCTCCGATCGGTGGCCGATTATCGGAGCATCTCTAATAACCATCTCTCTAATAACTTGCATCACATTTTGTCCTCAGCTATAGCCTGGGTAACTAAAACCCCCACATACAGATGGTTATATCGTTGCTGTCGGGCAGAAAACTCTTATCTCCATACTCTAACCTTTTGAACCTTACTTATACTACAGTGTCACACAAAAAGCAACGAGCAGATCCACAAGCTCGACGTGGCACTACGCAGCACGTTTCGAGCTTGTGGATCTGCTACGTTTGATACTATATTGAATTCTGAAAAAGTAATAACAGTTTTGGAGTGGATATTATCCTCACACACCGGGCGGTGCATCAACCAATTCTCTCGCGTGGCAGTCAGAGCCCCCCCGCCGCCAAAGACTCAGCAGTATAGACGACCCAACCAACGGCCCTGTCTGTCGTCAACACACCAGGGTCACCATTAGCAACCTCGCGCGCTGACTTCCACTTCCTGTTCCGACGTCACCTCAGCTCTCTGGGGTCACGCTGTGCTCTGGCCCTGATGACAGATGCTAATGAGCTGCCCTTGAGCTGGGCCAAGACACATATGAGAGACCAGGCTACAACGGTACGATAGAGGGTTTTGTTGATCTTGGACTAGTGCCATTTAAGGAACAAATGGTTTTGGCCCTAAAAAGCATCATCTTACAGACTGTGGTTGAAGTCATGAGTCAGATGTTTCAACTTTACTGCCACCAAGTGGCCAGTTATTAACACTGCAAACTGTTCACATCAATGTCCAAACAGTTACACAATGCTAGGTATAGGTATACTAACTCTGTATGTTTTTGCTTTGTTTCTAAAAATGCCGTTGACAGTAAATACTACTGCTGCATAAGTGATTTCTCTTCTCACTTAAGCCTTAATGTCTACTTACTTTGTTGTACAATTGCAAACCAATAAAATACAACAACAAACAAAATAACAAGTAGTTCATTAGGGTACTGTACTGTAATAATAATAATAATAATAATAATTTTATCCTTAGTTTTAGTTAACTATAATAACCTTGATATAAAACACATTTAAACACTTGCCTGTGCATCATGGAGGCCACGGTGAAGCGTTGGCAGATCCAGGGTTGTTTGAGTGCGTCTGTGGCGGTGACTCGCTTGGTGGGGTTGATGGACAGCATGTGGTTGATAACATCCTTGGCTTCAGGAGTCTCCAGAGTGGGACGCCATAGCCTTAAAAAAAAAGCACATGTACAAATTGACCATTACAGGTCTGTAACTATGAGAGTGTACAAATGGAACATTAACACTGGGGGTTTTACAGTGTAAATTGGGGGTCCACCGTCCAAAGGACTAATGTGGGAGTCCTTGAAATAAGAACAATAAAACTCATTGCAGGCTGCAGTTGCTCAATATAACCAGCAGGTGTCATCAGAAAACCATTTCTTAGACTGATAGATGTTATTAGACAACTGAATATAAACCATGATCAGTTAAACACTTTAGTGTGTACATCATACAGTAGAGTACAGTATTGAGCATTGAGTAGTAGAACAATGGTTCCCAAACTGGGGGTCATTTGTAAGCGGTTTCTTACTCTGAGCCATCTTCAGAGGAATCCACGGACAGCGAGAGGCCTGCAGATCTCCATCTCTAGGGGCTCTGGTTGAACCTTCCAGTGGCATCGAAATATAGAAAGAAAGAAAGAAAGAAAGAAAGAAAGAAAGATTAATTAAAGTGACCAAGAGCCAGATATACGTATCCTGTCACAACATACACAGCCTAGTCAGCCTAGGGTGCTGTGACAAAAGTCTAGAGGTTCCACAGAATACTTTGAGATTTGGAATTCGCAATATCACTTCAGATTAAGCACTTAGGCCCTCTAGACTAAGTAAAACAGACCTGAGTTGCAGAGTGCATTTATATATATATATATATATATATATATATATATATATATATATATATATATATCTTCAACAGATATAGAGACGATGTACAAGGTACACTGTGTCACATTCCAACAGCTTGTGATGTTGCAGATCTGCTACTTTTAGTGACATTGGATAAATGAAGGGCCTGCCCCTGTACCATGTTTGTACTTAAGCCTCACTGTGTTAAATCGAAACGTTGTTATTTTATTCCTGTTGAATAAAAAAAGACTCAAACTGTCTGAGATGCTCCACTGCCTCCTTCACCAGACCAGCCTACACCACAGGCTTGAGGCACGTGGGACCCCCTTTTGCTATAAATTACTATATATATTTGTCCTAATAGTTCTATTTAAACTACCAGAGGCCTTTCATATGAGTTGCTAAAGAACCTACTCCTTATGTAAACATCAGTTGCTAGACAAAAGATTGAAATTGCTTTAAAGGTATATTCAGTGATTTCACTGTCACGGTCACCTCATAAACACTGTAAACATATGAAAAACTGCACCCCGTCTGGCCCAACACCCCACCAAGTGGCTAACGTTAGCAGCTAATATCTCAAGACAGATTTTATGTTGTGAAAATGTTCACTGCACAGTGCACTGCCGTCTCTGTTCCCCACAGGAATGTAAACAAAACAGGAGGACAGCAGCACTAGTTCCAAACCAGTGTTTAAACTGGTCTGAATGTGGAGTGATTGCATGTAGGCCTACCAACCTGATCTGTGTAGTTTGATGACTGGTTGTAAAAGAAAGCTCCAGTGTTCTGCTTATTTTCTGCTCAATGTGTTGCTCAAGCAGACATCTTTAGGTTCTCATATATATTCTCTGATAATTCTTTCAACTTCTGACACCATGTTGTGTTCTTTGTTAGAGGCAAGGAATACTACAAGAGCTTGGGTAATATAGTTTACTGAACGATAGTTTGCAGGGCAACAACACACGTGTGTTTACAACTTACAAGTAGTAGCTTGTCACATAACCCCATCCGGGCACCCTAGTATGACGTCATCATTAATGTGTTCACCCAGGTAATGACATTACACCACACTTCACAACAAATCTCAGCAAGTCAGCAACCACAGTCTGGTTGATAAAAAATACATTTGTAGTAAAGTTATATAAAATACTTAATTTGATTAAAAAGCGTGAGGATTGAGGAATTAAATATATTACAGTTAAGGCACACTACACGGTAGGCTATTAAGCTGTGTGTGGCCACGGGTTTCTGACAGTCAGAACCATAGCTCTCCGTTGCTGACGTATCATTTTTCCCGTGTCAGTCAGAATCCAACTCCCGTTCACGCGAACGCGCAACAAGTTTTGTTTTTGTTTTTTCAGTTCCGCCAGCGTAGCCTATGTTTTCTCATGCCAATAAAGCCCTTTGAATTGAATTAAATTGTTAATTATGTTTACGTGCTGCACTGCTGCTGAGGCTGAGCGCAAGTCAATGACGGAGGGCGCGCCTCCTCCTGCTCTAGCCCAAATTTTTTGATTCTCGTAGAGGTTTTTTTCGATTCTGACGAATCTCTCTACGAGAGTCAAAACGCTAGCTCCGCCCCTAATGTCGGATAAGCAAACTGATGCCTTTAAATCACTCTTACCTTGTACAAATGCAAAATCTAAGCTGCTTTTCATGTTGCCCCACTTGTTTGTGATCTCTGCGGAAGCATATTAAACTCTGTCAATGCTTATTTTTCAATAAAAACGTTTTATAGTCAACTCTGTTTCTGAGTATTTCTTTCACCCGCAGCCATCTTGCTTTTCTCTCCATTGTAAATACGGTAAACGGCGCAACAGAATTGTAAATGCTGTAAACGGCGCAACAGAATATTGCCCGCGACCCTAGCGGCCAGGGTTCTCTTGCGCATTTACAATGGAGAGAAAAGCAAGATGGCTAAAATACCTTTTTTATTGAAAAATAAGCATTGACAGAGTTTAATATGCTTCCGCAGAGATCACAAACAAGTGGGGCAACATGAAAAGCAGCTTAGATTTTGCATTTGTACAAGGTAAGAGTGATTTAAAGGCATCAGTTTGCTTATCCGACATTAGGGGCGGAGCTAGCGTTTTGACTCTCGTAGAGAGATTCGTCAGAATCGAAAAAAACCTCTACGAGAATCAAAAAATTTGGGCTACTCCTGCTCCACGTATAGAGTAGACTCAGTAGAGTCAGACAGTCAGTACAGTACAAAAGTAGCTACAGGAACGAATACGATAGACTCTATAGTTAAACCCCCACAGACAACTTTCACTATGTGGAGGACTGGTTATTAAGTAGCCTACACTTATTTGGCCTTGAAAGTGAGTGTTATGCAGTGCTTGTGTTGATGTTGAATGTTGACTAAATTAACTTGATGTCCTGTAATCCCAGCCTCCCACTCCACACTCCACCATCTCCTCCTCTAACCTCCCTCCCTGACCACTTCCATTCACTGGACTGAAACAAAATCGCCTAGTCGGTCCCAGTGAAGTTACTCATCCTCCTCCAGGCTCCAGCCCTGTAGCCCTGGTCCAGTCAGGGGGGGGGTCGGGTCCAGGGCTACTCCAGCCTCTGAATCGCTAGCTACGCCTACGCCCATTCATAAATATGTTCTTGCTATAGTGGGAGCTGCCTGGGCAGTTTTCTTTTTTACAACCATAGCTCGCCTCGTTGTACTCACTGTAAAGTGTAAACAGAACAGACTGAACGCTATAGTCAAACATGCCGCTTATTGAGCATATGAGCGACGCGGACTTGGAGCGTCTGGCGTTGGACCGAGTGGTGCCGGCCCTGCTGGAACTGGGCTTCTTCTACCTGGACAACTTCCTGGGCGACCTGGTCGGGGACGTCGTGCTGGAGCAGGTGGAGCACATGCACGGCTCCGGCAGCCTGCAGGACGGGCGGCTGGTCGGGCGGCCGGGCGCGGGGACGCTGCCGGGGACCCCCGTCCCCGTGCCGCAGCCCCCCGGGGTCCCCGGGAGGAACGTGCGGGGGGATAAGATCGCCTGGGTCAACGGGGCGGAGAGGGGATGCGAGGCGATCAACTATCTACTGACCCTGATGGACAAGTTGATCTCCAAGTGCGGAGGTCGCCTGGGGAAATCCGTCATACGGGAGCGGTCCAAGGTAAGAGCGAAAGAGCCTGAGAGAGTCAGCATATAAAACTAAAAGCGCTTTTTAATCCTGGGTTATAATAAACGTGTGAGACTCATGTGCCAATTGTACATGTGCTTATTGTTGTAAGTGTAACCGCGTCCGGGCCGGGGAACGGATTTGAACCCAGCCCCAGCCGCAAGTCTCCCGTGTGCTGCGTGTGCATGGGAATTAACCACATTTCTCCCGCTGAAATATGAATAAATTCCCACATTGTGTGTTATTCAAAAGACTAAATCAAAATATTCTGAGAAAATTAACACTGATTTGGGTTTATGAGTATCAGCCAGGCAGTGCTCTTGGACCAGTATGGATTTAATGATATAGTATCCGACCTATGTCCACGTCCACCTACAAAACAACCACTGCAGGTGCTGCTGACTGGCTGCTGTGCTGTAGAGCCTAGTTATAGACACAGGCTTCAATATAGATTATTAATTAAAATAATTCCAGATTGAAGCTTTAGCTTTAAAACATGATTTTACAGCATATAGTTGAAAAGTTGAGAAAGATGCTCAAGTAGATGAAATGATGGCAATGGAGGCTGGTAGCCAGAAGAGATATTATGTGTATGATCTCACCTGCCAGTCTCAGGAGGAAACTAGCATTAAAATAGAATCATGTGTAATTGCAAATGTAGTGTGGGATGTTGTTACTGTGCTGCTCAACATAAAATGTATTACTCACTCATACATAAACATATACATAAACATATACAATAAACATCCAATCTAGATATATCGTCAATCATATTAAAATTTCAACAGATTAGTGTCCACAATCCAATCAAGGAAAACCAGATGATATATTTTTAAATAAAAATAAAAAGACTGTCTTGGCTTCAGGTATTTGGGTTGCCATCTGACCTATACTACTTGGTGTTGATGTTTGAGGAAAATTGGACTATAAGGTTTAAACTCTAGAGTTACATTTAAATGAAGATTTTACTCAAACACACATCATGCGCACGTGTGTGCGTGCATGATACGTGTCTTTGTTTTGTTTTGTTTGTCTATGTACAATCACTTTGTCTGTATTAAGATAGACAGACTGTGACATACAGTATTGTTATTCATCCCACAAGGGAAATTAAGGTGTCGTAGCAGAATATGCACATTTACCTGAGCTCACAATGTCCACAGTGTGTGTGTGTGTGTGTGTGTGTGTGTGTGTGTGTGTGTGTGTGCGTGCGTGCGTGCGTGCGTGCGTGCGTGCATGCCTGCTTGCCTGTGTGTGTACAGTACACGTACAAGTACAGTATAGGCTACAGCACCAGAGTCACGTAGCTCCTTTCGCACGCAAACAACAAGTCCATATCTGGCTGCGTCGTTAATCAAACCTCAGAAGAATACAGACTAAAAAAAGGCTTGAGCTGTCCATGTGTGATGTGTCACCTGCAGCCTTCCTCGTGGCCTTGTTGTACACGCTACAGCACTTTAAATACGCTTCCTGCCATGGTTGTTGTGTAAGTGGAACAGCAAGCATCCTGGTTCCAAAACCAGTAACAGGCCAACTGCCTCCACGATGATTAAAGTGCCAGTGCACTTTCAGCACGAGTTGCCACAGTAAAATACCCAGTGTTAGGCTAGTTAAACTCTGACAATGTAGAAATCTTAACTTTGATTTGTACACTGTCAGAGTTCCAAATGGATACATTAACACCCCCCCCCCCCCCCCCAACCCAGTAGTGAGAATTGTTTCTTGTCTGTATATCCTTGTCTGAAAACATAACACTTACTGCATTTACTCTTTGTAGAATGTTTAGCAATATAAATATTGCAATATAAGTAGTAAAGTTAACGTGTGGCTGATTTTGTAACACTATTTATGGACCGAACATCCATCCATATTCAAATGTTTGTAATCTTTGTCAGTTTTGAATTTCAGGCCTACCTCTGAAATACACTGAAATATAATAGTATTTTAGATGAGTCAATTAATGTTATTCAATATTGCCAATTTAATACGTTTTTTTGTGAAATCCAAACCTCACGATGCAAGTTTTCTCTGGGAGCAAACCTCTGGGTTTTTGATTACAGGACCAGTATTCGTCTCACTGCTTACAATGTGCTTGAGTGCAAGTTGGCACGTACACATTCACTTTTATTATCACTTATCCATTTGCTCTCTCTCTCTCTCTCTCTGTGTGTGTACGTGTCTCATTCAAGCAGGTCAGCCTTGAATAGCTACACAGTACACAAGCTGATGTTGTAATAGCCAGAAACCAAACGGACACATTAACCGCTTCAAACCTAGCATCCCTATTCTTGGGAGAATATTCTGTGAGCAGAGCAGATCTCTGCATGAGCTCACAACGTGTCGAAAACACCAGTACGACACACTGGCTTTATTCCTACTCTTCTTCGAACAATTACTGTTATGATTATTATTGTTATTATTGTGCATTATTTTGTGTTTTGATTTTTTATGTTTTTAATGAATTGTTATTGTGCATTATTTTTGTTTTATAATGTTTGAACTTTGAAATAAACACCCATTCATTCAAGTACATTGGCTTGGATTGCCTTGTCAGCAAAGATACAGTACAGTATGCCTATGTACTCACTGTAGTGTAGGTTACCTAGTGTAAAGCCTTGGGGGAGCCTGGTTTGTATTATTGCAAAACATGCAATAAAATTCCCCTGAACAATGCCTTCTCCTTCCTCTATGCAACATAAGAATTTACTAAACACTATATAATATAGGCAGACAGACAGGCAGGCAGGCAGACAGACAGACAGACAGACAGACAGACAGACAGACACTGTGCAGCCTCTCACGCGCCTCACGTAGTGCTGTCATTAAGCCTTCAGCCATCTGGCTCTCCGCCAAGAAGCCTGGACTTCCGCTCTTTCATTCTCTCTCTTTCTCTTTGTTAATAATAATCATAATAATCATATTCATAATCATAATGGATGTAATGAAGCAAAACAGTAAATAAAATATAGATACAAATAAACTAGTACTGATAGGAACGCAGGTATGATTTCTTTTAGGCAAATATGGTAACATTTTTTGGCACTTTGGCTACCGTTATGCCATGGCCACTTTCTAGTCCCTTGAAGACATACTTTTTCAAATATTTTTAGCAGCGATGTGGGATGTGTGTCGAAAAAGGGGCAGGATAATTTAGAAGTTTTTCTTGTATTTAGTTTATTATAATGTTGCTTTCTGTTCTCACCCTGCGCTTCTTAATTACGATAACCTCGTCTTCATCTCTCCATCCTTTTTTTCTCCTGTCACCCTGTCTCTAATCAGTGCATTTGAAAACAGACGATCTACAAGCTCACAATGCTTTTTAGACATTTTAAAATGAATTGAAATGAGACATTCTGCATAATGAATACTTTTACTTTTGGTACTTTAAGTACATTTTCATGCGAATACTTTTGTACTTTTACTCAAGTAGATTTGAATTCCGGACCTTTACTTGTAACGGAGTAGTTCTACATTGCAGTATTGAAGTAAAACATTTGAGTACTTTCTCCACCACTGTGTGTGTGTGTGTGTGTGTGTATGTTTGACAGAGAACTTGAGGACACGTACAGTGCGTACGTGCTGGGCGGTGTAAGCGCAGCGGACACTAACATACTGCTTCCCTCCGTGTACGAGAGGACGAGACTGAGGAGGCACAGTGTGTGTGAACTGAGGGAGGCTTATCAGCTCCTTCCATTGAGACGTTTGGCTTGCCCTCCCACTCTGACGTCACCCTTACACAGCTATACGTACGTGCAGCTGTGCATGTATGCACATTTGCACATTTATAGGGGCAGTTGCTCAAGTGAAAAATCACCAAAACCTGGAGTATGTATGAGCCTTAAGAGCCTTTGTTTAATAATGATAGTGCTCCGCAGCAGCAGTCATACGTCAGTGTCAAAATGTATGACAATTTGGCTTGCTTGTCAAAATTGATGACAATTTTGACAATTTGGTGCACTTTTTTTTGGTTCGTTGTTGTTTGGTTAACCCATTTTGACCTGAGATCAGATTCAAAAAATGTCTTCTACATCCTGACAGTTTTCGGAAAAAGCTATGTTTCTATGTCAGTCGTTCTTCGATTTTTCTAAAATAGCTAAAGCATAACATAATGCTAACACCAAAAGGGGTTCCCGCCCAAAATATAAAGGGAGGTCATGGGGAGCAAACATATTGCGTGCAAACATTCCCTTTGTTCTTTATTTGAAGAAGGCACGCACGCACGCACGCACGGCCTCAGAGAGGAGACTACACAGTAAAAGTGCGGGTGAAATGTTTACATTGTAGGGTGTTGAACGGAAAGGTTGTCGAGTCATTGTGGTCTGTTGTTAGGATCGCTGTTACTGTTATGTGTTAGTGTTGTTGCCTTTGGATAAGACCACTGATGAACTGAAATTATTAGATGTAATTATTGGATGGTGCATGAAGTGGTGACAACACGTTGTGTACAAGGCAAGCTACGGTAGAAAGAATAAAACTGCGGTCGTCTACTCCCACACTAGTCTTGATGCATAAATGAATTCAATGGCTAGATAAATTGTGTACGAGGGTGGACTGTGTGCACAATTCTAATCTATTAAAATAGAAAAATAGAAAATTATTAAAACGAAATTTCAAAGTTGTTTACTTGCACTCACACAAGATAGATGTCGGACCGGCAGAATTCACACATTTACAGTAGTCTGCACGACTCCAAATAATTTAGAGCTGTTCATTTAGACTATAGCTACAGTAGGCCAATTCATTAGGGTAATTGTATTCATTTAATTCTGTTGTTGCAACTATAGGTCAGGACTTACTGTCTTACAAAATAAGTGTGTGGTAGACTTCATGTTGATAACGTTACAATGGAGGATTTGAGGGTTTATGCAAGCACAAATACATTGCAGTACTTTATATAGTGTTAATTAAACAGAACAATATGGCAGAATAACGGCACAACATTCCCGCCTTGAACAGGCTGTGTAAAAGGGTATTCTGTTCTGTGTTCATGAGTCTAATGAGACTCACATTTTAATTATCAGCTTTCCTTCCAGACAAACACTCATTGTTTTTAGGTGGAAGGAAACAGTTTTACTCGACTGTCTGTTGACTTTAACACAATGCCCACAGTGTGTGTGTGTGTGTGTGTGTGTGTGTGTGTGTGTGTGTGTGTGTGTGTGTGTGTGTGTGTGTGTGTGTGTGTGTGTGTGCGCGCGCACGCGTGTGTGTGCACACTGTGCACACGTGCGTGCATACAGTATGTGAGTCAGCTGTAGGCCTATATTCCTTTTCTTCATGGTTCATGCTCTAATTGCGTAGCGGACCGAACTGAAAAGATCTTGATAAAAACTTGATAATTGCACATCAGTAATCACGCAACACACAAAACACATTTTTTAAATGTTGAACCTTCATTTAGTACAAAACAAATTTCCCTTGTTGAAATACATCACCATGAAATGTGAGCGAACCTCTACGAAAAACGGAGCGATAATAGAGTTACAGATCAGTCCTGCTTGCAGCGTACACGCTACTGGCCTAACCCACTCTCTGAGAGTTAAATGAACACTCTGCATTCTGCAAGTGTAGTGCAGCGTTCCGGCGTCTTACAGAAGCTCATTAAGGGTCTTTGAAGGCCAGTGTGGTGTTCTTATCACTAGATTGCCACCGTTTGGCTCCTCAGGCTTCCATCTAACTCTGACTGAAGGCACGTAGGCCACAGCCAAAAGCACTAAAACATGCACGTACACACAGCAGAGTACAACATTCCCGCATACTGATGTAGGCATGAATACTTAGTATGTACACAATGGTGATTGGACGAAGTGTACTGTAGGCCATTAGCCCAACCAGGGTGAAAAACAATTGCAAGTGGGTGTGAATGTGTGTGTGTGTGTGTGTGTGTGTGTGTGTGTGTGTGTGTGTGTGTGTGTGTGCATATTTAATGTGTTCACACTATATGGGAGCACAAAGTTACAAACATGCACATTCACACAGTTATGCGTGCACACCTGCAGGTGCACACCTGCTTCCATGCACACACAAACTTTGTAGATGTACGTGTAGATGCACACGTATGTACACACACACACACACACACAGAGAGGAAGTTGCTGTAACCACCTGTTTACCAGAAATACTGTCCACGTCCTCTCTCTATTTTAACCAATCAACAACGTTTCGGGATACCAGGGATTTTGTGGTAGTTTTAGCTTTCATTTAAAGTTTAATCCATATTTCAGTATTGTGCCTTTTAATGAATGGGTGCTTTTGTGGAGTTTCCAGCATAGTCGGGCGGGACCAATGAGATTGCTTGTTGTCGATTGGCTAATGAATTGTTCTAAACGTTGTTTTGTCTCTGTGTGTTGCGAGGCAATGGTGGCGTGTTACCCGGGCAACGGAGCGGGGTACGTTAAGCACGTTGACAACCCAAACTCTGATGGTCGATGTGTCACCTGCATTTACTACCTAAACAAACACTGGAACGCCAAGGTGGGCTGACTGTGTGTGTGTGTGTGTGTGTTACTATACTGTAAGTATAGTTATATAGTATATAGTATTTCGTGTAATTATAGTAGAATTTTAGAAATAGAAGTTGTGAGGACCATTTTCCTGGTCCTAACAAAATAAATATATTTGTGGAGATTACAATAAGAAAAAGATTCAGATTGGGGTTAGGTTTAGATTTAGGTTTAGACATTTAGAAGTTATTGATAGAGCTACACCTGAGTTACACTTAGTTGCTAGTGTCGTACACCGAAAAAAGCCCAAATACAAGTCCATTCAACACAGGCTTGTATTGTAGATCTGCTATTTTTCGGCTTATGGTTAAAATGTCAATGAGAAATGTTAAAATGACATCCTCACAAGTTTAGTAATACAAACCTTTAACTATAGTTGTAACTGTGACGTGTAAGGGGCTACCGGAGTTCAGTGACTTCACAAGTTTACATGAACACCTCACTATCCACGAATAAAGAGGGTGCAATTAACAAAATGTGGGTTTTGATGCGGTCCACAAGACACTATGCCAATAATAATAATCATACTATAATTAACCAAATGTCTTAATGTGTGTATGTCTGAATGTGTGTCTGTGTGTCAGAAACACTGCCGTAGCTCCTCACTGCCTGCACCAATCACTCCCACGTTTCACACAGGCATTGACCATAATAATATGGAGGTCTTAACGAAGCCCCTTTTTCAATTTAACAAATTAAAATAATATAATATTAATAATAATAATAATAATAATAACTAATACTAATACAACAGTACTAACAGATGAACTCACGGTGTCTCTGTTGTCCATCAGGTGCATGGTGGGATTCTGAGGATCTTTCCAGAGGGAAAGTCGTATGTTGCAGATGTCGAGCCACTGTTTGACAGACTGCTGTTCTTCTGGTCCGACCGCAGAAACCCGCATGAGGTCCAGCCGTCATACGCCACTAGGTAACCAACAAACAAAACAAAAAAATCACTATCTGCATAACAGTCATCTTTTGAGCAAGTCATATTTAGATAAATATGCATTTTACTACATTGTGCTCTTCTAACACTGCTGATTCACTGATAACACATCAGTGAATTGTGATATAGCAGATAATACAATATAACTAGTACATGTGCAGTGGATGGAGGTGGTAGGGCACCTACTGGTCGACAAGTAGTAATGCCTCAGTCAAGATTAGATTCTTGGGTATAAAATAAAGTTAACATACAGATTGCAGCTTGAAGAACACAGACCTGTTTGTGTATGTGTTAGAACTCATAATGTGTTGTTGTGTGTCAGGTATGCCATCACTGTCTGGTATTTTGACTCTGAAGAGAGAGCAGAAGCTAAGCAACGCTTCAGAGACCTCGCAGGTAAGATGTGCACGCACTCGAGAGAGAGAGACAGTCAAGTCACGGTGACAAAACACAGGCATGAACGGCACTTACTCCGGATACGTCACGGTGTATGACTTGGCCATCTGAACTGAAGTTGTGCGCTCCATGGGCACAAATATGTGGGGGTGGAATTCTCCCAAATGTAACAATAGATGTATGTGTGAGTGTGTGTGTGTGTGTGTGTGTGTGTGTGTGTTCCCATGGTTCCTTACCTTCTGCAACTTGTGTTTCAGCATCCACACAGAAGCAAGGGACTAGCTCCACATGAATGGAGAGAAAACAGCACCCTCTCGTGGCTGAACCTGAAATGTACAGAAAGTGTGACCTGATCTGGACACCCAGCGATTGCTTCCCTGGATTTGCCGCTGCGCTTAGTCATCGTCATAGCAACGAGTGACTCTGCTGCTGTGACTCAACCTGCTTAAAAAGGGAAAAGAAGAAGACGGAAAAAAAACAACAACACAGAGTTACGAGTTCACCTTTACAGGCTGAGAGCTTACAAACATAACCTTTGTTTTTGCGTGTGTGTGTGACAGACATGTTTATCAAATGTTTGTAACATAACGTACGAAACACAGATTTGTTGTTCACCATCTGTCTCAGCTCTTTACGGATAAAAAGGCTTAGGCCTACTTGAAAATGTCAGATAGCGGTATTCTGATTACAGTATCATAATCACCCTGTACGGTGATACAGTATCACCCTGTACGGTGATACAACTACAGTGTGATGCTGTGGCCTCTATTCTTTACTTTGGGGGGGGGTCCAGTCCAGCCTTTATTCAATGGCGGCAGTAGAGATAGCCAGGAAACGGGCAAGAGAGAATGCGGTGGAAGGACATGTAGTAAAGGGATGGGAGCCTGGGATTCCACTTGAACCTGTTGTCCGCCTGCGGCAAGGACTGAACCTTGATATGGTATATGCGCTCCGCCGGAGAGACCCCGGGGGTATGACCAACACATTGTCCCAAAGGGCCTTCACTCAGAGCAAAGGAAGGAAAGACACTGAAGAGACACAAGCACCTCTCATATTAAGAAGCTATAGACTGTTCATCTGTTGATTTGGACAGACATACTGAACTTAAGGCTATTTTTTAGAAGGCCCATGGTGAGTGAAGGCATCTCACATGCCCGCTGCCCTACAAAACAAAGCACCAGTAATCTCCTGAGCACTAGTAACACATAGAAGGATGTAAACTATCTATAATGTAACATTCATCAAACGCAACATGAACTGTAGTAACTACTTTTGGCCTTTGGAGGGCAGCAAAGGTTGAGCGTTTGTGATGCCTTGAAGCACACCCGTCCTACACTTGGAGAAGACAAGGACGAGGACAATATGGATTCTACTGAGGCAGCACATTTGACTGAGGAGCTGTGAGGCGTCTGTCAGGGACTGTGAGAGATGAGGAGATGAATTATTGATGTTCACTTCAATAGACACTTCAGATATGTTATTGAGACCTTAGTGTCTGTGCCCCAAAAGATCTCTCTCCCTCACTCTCTAGTCTCTCTGCACAGTGAAAAAGAAAATAAAAAATAAATGTGCTAACTTAAATGTAATCAAGTGCAACGTTGTGAGATTGTAGATGTGTTATTTTGTGTATTTTATTTTTCTAATATCACAGAATCAACGTGAAAAAATAGATTGTTTTTTTCCTTTTCTTTTTTACAATACACTACATTGATTAGTCTGAACACTTAATCCCTTTTCTTACTAGCTGATCTACATCAGTGTTGTGAGCTCCAGTCAACCATACAATAGGGTTCAAGTGGTTAAACACAGCTGTGATGCTGGTCAGAACAGCTGACAGTAATTACCATGATGATGTACTGCATGGTTAACGCTTGTTTTGACCCGTCACGTTTGAACAATCTTATTTGTCCTGTTTGTCTTGTGCCAAAACCAATAAAAAACAGAGAAATTCGGGGCACCTTTTTCTGTTTTGTTTTGCTTTTGTACTTCATGGGGGTCCATTATAGACGTGGCTCATTAAAGGCTTGCTGCCTTTATCCATCCTGGCTTGTTTCTCGTCTGAGACAAAATGAGTTACAAGATGTATTTATATGGACCACATGACGTCTTACGTTGTCATTTAGAGCCCTAAACAAACATTAAAGTCCATAGACTCGGTTGGCAAACGATTTAAGTCATATGTAGGCCTACTCTAAACAAACATTTAAATCCCATAGACTTGGCTGCTGCTATCCCATAGATACATTATAATTAGTGTGGTTGCCCATAGGCAAGCAGACTATTGTTATTGCACTCCAGCGCTTAAATTATTTAAAAGTGTTTAAATCGTGTAATAAATATTCTCCCTCCGATTGGCCAGCGATTCGGAACTCTTCCCAAGGCATTTGTGCGCTTTGCCCTTATCTGATTGGACCGTAAACGAAGTCATGACGACATACCCAACTCTAATTGAATAATATTCCTATAGAGATAGGCAACCACACTCTCAATTCCGCAGGATTGCATCTTTATTACTTGTTACTTGTGCAAGCAGAGCGTGCAAGTACTGCGATCGGCTGGGTATGTATGTATGTCGTGTACTCCACCAATAAGGCCAATAAGGAACAACTGTTCTTGATGATGTAACTAAAGTACGTTTCAAGATTGGTACTGTATAAAGGTCAAACATACCACATTTAGATACATTATAGTTTATATGATATAAGTAAAGACGATTGTTGTTAGTATACTATGGATTTGAGACTATTGACTCGAGATGATATACAACAATATATATTATATGCAATACTATATGTATAGACAGCATATACTGTAGATGTCATGTCACACTTTTAAAAGGTGCTATAATAATAATAATGATAATAATAATAATATACATACTAACCCTAACTAAATCCAATGTTGTTCCTAGATTACTTCAACATAATGTTTTGGCGGACTGGCATGTGGTTTCAAATTTACCCACTTGGTGTCTCTCTTCTACTACTTAGAATTTCGATTCCGTGTCTGACAAGCCCTGGTTTGAGGTGTATTGATAATAAAACATTGACCATTTGAAGAATGTAACAATACTGTATGACTCTGATATAGTATGAAGGTAGGGAAGGTATATGGCGTAACGTATAGGCCTCCGTAGGTCTAGGTCTCAGTCTCTGTTTTGTGTTTTCCACACCAAAAACACGAGATAAAACTCAAGAACATAACGATATATCGGGAAGGAACATCTTATTTCCATATTGTTTTTGTAAATTTTAACGCCCTACTTGATAATACTGCAGCATCACACCAAAGCATCAAAATTAGCTACAGTATCTGCTTTTGAATTTGAATCCTGGAAAGTAACAGTTTTGGACATAAGGTGGTTTCCACCCGACAGAGACGATATTCCATATTACAGTGTATCAGAAATAATTGTAGCCCGAGTACACTGAATAGGGATGACAATTTACCAAGATTTCTGGGCCCTGGTGTAATATGAACCTAAAGCAGCCTTGCTTTAATATCTACATCTTTTATTAATTATCTGAACTCATACTCATCTCGAGGCCCAGAATTCCAAGCCTCCCTTGGTAAACGGACCACTGATACACACGCTGTGTGAGATGACAGAGTCATGGTCGTGTACATATACTGTACATATGGGAATCAAACCTTTCCGTTCCATGTAAGGTTTTTGTGTGTGTGTGTGAGCTAATAAAAATACGTTTGAAAACTATGATTTAATAAAGCTGTCATTTCCTCTCAAAAGCTTTGTTTCATCATCCTCTGAATAGATGATGAAAGGAGAGCTCTTTACACCTCTCTCTAGTTCTCCTCGTTCTCTAGCCCCCTCTCTTCCTCCCTCTCTCTCTCTCTCTCTCTCTCTCTCTATGGACTGTTTTAATGATGGCTCCCCCAGGTGAATGAGTAAGGCTGCTGGATCTAAATTCCACATCAGAGCGACTCAGAGAGATGGACAGCCAGAGGTTATTAGAGGGCCTTCAGGTTCAAACTCTCTCTCACTCACTCACACACACATGCACACGCACGCATACCACGTACACAGACAAGGCTCAGACAGGTACACGCACAAACACACACACGCGCGCACATGCACACTCATGCATGCATACACAGATATTACTGCAACACGGACACACATTATACACTAGATTCTCTCTCTGTCACACACACACACACACACACACACGCGCGCGTGCACACAGACATTTGTGATCTATCATTCATGGGTGCTCATTTAAAATAGTGTGAAATATTTAAAGTTGGCTGGCCAGCCTCAGAGGTCTGGGTACACTGACCTCTTCTTATAACACTGGAGAGGAGTTGGGCAGGATGAGGGAGGAGCAGATGGAAGGATGATTTGACAAGTGATGGATGGATGGATGGATGGACAGCATTGTGAGCTTGTAGATCGGCCATTTCTTTGCGAGCAGCACATCCTAGGACAAAGTATAAATGAGGATTATGTAGCCCAAACGTACAGTCCAGATCCCCGCAGTGTGTTTTTCCTGTCAGGCAGCAAGTACAGCTATAGCTGCTAATAACCCACAGTGTGTCAAGACTGTTTCCACTCCTCACTAAATCTTAGAATGTACCTGAGTGCACGCTGTTCCCAGGAAGAAGAGAAAACCAGTTAAGACAAATCGCCTCAAGGCTTTCCTCTCTTTGTAGCTTCTCCTCTGATCTCGCCGACAAAGAGCTACCAGCAAGGTCAAGGAGAATGAAGAGAAAAGTTGGGAAGGATGTCGCATATTTTAGATATTAATGTTTTCCTTTCCCGGGTTCTTGCTCGCTCCTTTTTCTTTCCTCTAGTTTTCCTGCTATATTCTATCCACCCATCCATCTAAAAGCTAATTATAATTCCACTGAACCAACATCGGTTTCAGATCAAGTGTCAAAATAAATTATTTTTATGAGTGGAGATGAAGTTTGGGTTGGAATGGCACGGCTGTTGTTGGAGGTGGTTGATGTTTTGATGGTTTCGGTGAGTTAGGGACAGGAATAGTGATGGGGTTCAGGGATTTGGAGTGGGTGTGGTTAAGGAGGATTCATTTTGGTGGTTTATGGCATAGATATATGCAGTTCATTGGAGCCATAGGAGGGGCGGAACAATTTACACTGGGGGAGGAAGTGCGCCTGTTTGGTAGGGTCTGTTTAGGGGCTCGTTTTGGGGTGTGGTTAAGGATTGGTGTGAGGTTAAGGTTGGGGTGGAGCCGAGTGGTTATGGATTGGGTTAGTTAGGGTTTGTTTGGAAGTGGTAAATAGTGTTTGTAGACGGGAATGAACACGGTTCCTTCCTCAAAAGTTATTGTTCCTCGTGTTGTTCAGTTTCCCCCGTGTGGATAGTCTGGTGATACGAGGCCATTCATTTTGGCCGGCTGAAGAGAGCGGCGTTTGTTCCACTTTGGTCATTGGACTGGACAGTGGGACTGAACGACATGAGGAGGGCAGAACCAGAGGCACTGAACGGTGGATGAATCACTGGGACTAATCATTTAAAATGAACAGGAAATTAAACGAGCCACTGAAATGAACGATACATCCAGTGGTTAAGGACTAGGTTGGGGATGGCTAAAAGCTACAAGTTGGAGTTGGGTGTAGTAGTTTAGGGTCGCGGGTGGTGTTTTAAGGATTGAGGTTGGGTGTATTTAGGAGGTTGTGGGGAGGTTGTTAACTTCTGACAGAAGGCGCTGAAGGATTGGGTCGGGGGTTGGTTAAGGACAAGGTTAGGTTGTGAAGGATTTGGGTTCGGTGTGGTTAAAGGTGCTGCTGGGGATGGTTGAATGTGTCAAACCAACAGAAGTGCAAGAAATGATGCAAGCTGGTAACAAATTCAAGAGAAGTTTTATTATGAATATGGCACCTGTTGGATGGTCGAAAAACTGGGTTACAGAAACTCAACCGTGCATGACCGATGAAAACCTACAGAAAGGTTGAACAGAAGAACCCTGCTGTAAAAATGAATTATGTACATTTTTTCTTCAGATTTTGCAGCATTATTCACGGCAAATGAAATAAAAATATGTTGTTTTTTTTTCTTTCTGAAAAAAATCATATTATAAAATAATAATAATCATAAGAATAAACAAGCCAGGCACTCAAAGTTAGCATCAGTTAGTTATGTTTCTTTCCCCCGTCTTCCGAGAGGAAATTAAATCAAATAACAAAACAAATAAAATAGAAATGTACCATACTTTTTTTTCTCTTTTTTAATATTTTAATTTGTTTTGTATTTAGAATCTTATAACACTGTTAACATTGATACTAAGAGGGTCCCTCTGTCCCGTTGTTTGGCTACTTGGCACCAAGTTCCTCGTAAAAGAATCTGTATAATTAGTTGTACAAGAAATAGTTAAAAACACAGACACAGTCTTCACAGGTAAATGAAGTGATTTTTTCAATATTTGTAACTCTTTAAACACTATGTATTTGACAGCAGCTTGTGATTAAGGTTTTAAAGTTTTTAAAATCACCAGCAATTAATCATCTTTCGACACAAAACACAGAAAAAACATTGAAACAGCTTGGTCCGGCTGTTTGGTTTTTTTTGTTACATGTGGGTGTATTTCCTGGGCCACAGTGATTTGTCTAAGTTACAACCCTGCCCCTCCCCCACCTACATTTCCGATCCCCCAGTTTTTCCTTAACCCAATGAGGTCCAGCGATTCATCTCCCCACCCCCCCCCCCCCCTACCCTACCCGAAACCTGTTAATCTCCGATAGGTAGAAAATGCTAAAATCTAGATTCAGCATTAACCACATTTAAGCCCTATAGTTCACCGAAGTTGCCATGCAGGACTCTATATTCTTCTATCCTGTTTCCGTGCCACGCCCCCAGAATAGGGACGCTAGGGTTCATGTGGTTAATCTGAAGGACGGAAAAACCCAGTGCTCCTGGAACACTGACAACTGGTTAATGGACAATCAACCAAACTCCCACCAGCCGACCGACCGAACACACCCAACCCAAATCATGTCCGTCTTTAAAAACGCATAAAAGTTCCTGACGTGGGTTAATTATATTCTTTTTGTAAATTGGAGTAGTAAGTAGCAGTAGAATTAGTAGTAGCAAGACATTGAGTTTTCTCCACAGAGCACAGACACAGTATTTATTTTCCTGATGTAAGAAGAAGTGTTGGGAGGCCTGTGTTGGTTTGTGATACAGACTTTTAGGAACGCATGGCCTCCACCTTCCCTGTTCGGGCTCAGACAGACTAGAAAACACGCAGAACGTCGACAAAAGCTGCTGGACCGAGAAACCGAGGGATCGATTGATTGAAGTACAACCGAAACGCGTCGAACGACAAACTTAGTAAACATGCAAGTTGTTTCCAAAACACCTATAAAAATAGATTTGTAGTGCGAAATATTTTTTTCTTTTAATTTCTTTAGAAATCTTTAAAATTGTTTTCACTTGTCCTGAAATACTACTGTGATCCGTTTTTTATTTTATTTTATTTTTTTCTTTAAACCACTAAGTTCTATATTTGTCCTGTGAGAGTAGTAGTTGCACGTAGGGTCTTTTGAAAGTGAACAAGTTTGGTGGGAGCCAATGAAATACACCCAATGCATACAAGAAGCCCAAGGGACTCTGGGAATGTTTCACAACTGAGGCTTTTATGGTATTTCAGAAGATAGACTACATCTAAATGCTACTTTTTCTAGCATTATTAATGTGTAATTAGTGAATTTATTACTATTCATTATTATTAATATTATATCATTCTTATCATGATTATAATTATATATAATTATTCTTATTGTATGCGAGAGCTGGAAACTATGATTCCCAGAATTCCTCAGTGGCAAAATGGCTCCATAAACCTTTGAGCTAGTTAAGAAGAATCTTTTCATCTCTGAGAGAAAGAGAGCGAGTTAAGAGTTAAGAGGTCTTTATAAGACTACACAACAGCAAAAAGCAACAGCAGAGAGGAAGAGAGAGAACAGATTAGAAAAGAAAAACAAAAGAGAAAAATAAACGATAAAGGTTTTACAAAGACAAAAGGAAGCAGCAAAAAAGGTGGACTCTACATTTTCATTTTTTGGAAAGGCCACCGACACGAAATCCACAAACCTCCACATGGTTCACTAAGACTGCAGATAGAGAGGCTTTGGCGGAGAGAGAGAGGGAGATGGAGGGAGCGACTAGCCGCCCCCCTCGTCTCCCTCTGTCAGCCCGAAGCCCCGCGCTAGAGATTAATAGCACAGAGAAGGACAAAGGACAAAAACAGCTACAGTAGCTTTGTATATACTGCATATAGTCATCACACACAGAGAAGTCGCGATGGAGACTTTTTGACAGCCAATGACACTTACACATTGTTACACGTTTAACGGCTTAATCACACTGGGTATTAAGAATGACAGGATGGGGGAAAACGGGCTGTCGTTTTTTAAAAACATGGAAGTGACAGTTTTATACCGTTTTATTATTACTTTACTTATTCTTATCTTTTTATCAAAAAGAAGAAGAAGAAGAAGAAGAAGAGAGAGAAGATAAAATGAACAAACAAACAAACAAGAATCACAGTGTTTCTGAACACCAAAACTGTGAGATTAACATTTTCTTTTTTTGGCAACAGAGGAGAAAAAACAAACCGAAACAACAGAAACGACAACGAAAAACGTTGTTCAGGAATGTGAGTTTTTTTTCTCTCCCCGCAAAAAAAAAATCATATTCCATTTTGTTTTGATTGATTGATTGAAAATGCACTGTAATGTCTTTATTACAATCTCCGTTTCTGATATGTGGTTTTGTTCACAGAGTCCGGTGATGATACAAGGGTGGAAGAGAGCGGATTGAGAGGAATTTCTGGAGGTGATTCTGGCTTAGGAAGTAGAGGAGCTGGAGATGAAGGATGAGGGAAAAGGAAGGAGAGAGAGAGTAGTGGGCTAGTAGTAGTAGTAGTAGTAGTAGTAGTAGTAGTTTAGTAGTAGTAGGTACTGTACTTGTTGTTGTTGTAGTAGTAGTAGTAGTAGTAGTAGTAGGCCTAGTAGTAGTAAAAAAAACAAAAAAACAAGTGAGTGAACAGGAGCCGGTCAAGGGTTTTCAACATTCATTTTTCAAGTTAGCAACGTTAGCTAATTAGCCTCAGTCTCACTGAGAAGTCAAAGTGATCAAGTAAGAGAAAAATAAAATAAAAATCGACCAATTAACCCGCTCCATGTTGCAGGCGCTTCCCTCCTCAGCCCAATCACATTGAGACTTCCTGGCTGAGGAGAGGGGAGTGCATGGGGCTTATGAAACGTGTTGATTGGAGGTTTTTGACTTTACTGAACGGGGGAAAAATGTTTTACATTATTATTTCCCCCCCACAAAAAAACTAAAACGATCGGTCTGTCAGGAGCTGTGAGCCGGAAACAGCACCCCATCAGCCAGCTGAGTCAGGGTTGCTGGACGGTCAATAGCACCATGGATCCAGAGACTAGATAGCTAGTAGTACGGTAAAAAGATAGATTGATTGACAGCGAGCTAGTAAAACAGAGTGCTAGCCAGTTACAGAGAGAGAGAGAGATACGGCCGGGCTACACTGGGTACGGAAACGGAACCGTACCTCGGTGTGGAGTGGAACAGCTGCACCGTCAATTTGTCCGTCCCGTGGGGAGTTGTATTTGCTGTTTTTTTACTCTGAAGGCGAGATGAAGGGCTGCGTAACCCCCATGGACACGCAGAAAAATAGAGCACTAGCGTAAAAAAAGATTCACGTGCGGAGCTTACGCACAACCTGCACACCGCACCCGTGCTCGGTGTAGCCGGGTTCCATTGATTATAGCGGCAGCGTACTGTTGCGAACCCCGGTTCGCAAACGGAGCGAAGCAATTCCGCGCCAATTCCGTCCCCAGTGTAGCCTGCCCCATAGAGTGAGAGAGGGCACGAGAGAAAGAGCGCTAGCTATCTGAATTGCCAGCAAGAGATGTGTCAACTACAGATGGGGCAGGGAGAGAACATGGCTATTTCATTATCTAGAATAGCCATATAGAGAAACGGAGACAGAAACAGAGCTAGCTACACAGAGATTGAAATAGAAGGCTGCCTAGGTAGCCTACAAATAGACAGAGGAACAAAGCTAGCTAGTGCTATCTAGGCTAGCATAGACAGATAGAAATGGTAGGGGGTGAATTGAAGGAGAGGTGATGAGGTTATGTTTGGTGCAGACCTGTAGGAGAAGTCCTGGATTAAGAGACGAAGTAGTAACATTCTATTCACAGCTCGTTACCCGGCTGAAATTGCTTTTTTAATGCTTGATTTGTAAGTTAAATCTGAGCTAGAATATATTTGTAAAAAAGAAAATAAATGAAAAAAGAGAAAGAATTAACATTAAATTTTCCCTAACTACGTATTTTCCCTCATTGAGAAACAACCTCAAAAAACCTTTTTTCAAAAGATTATCACTGAGACCTTTGTCGAACGCAAGAACATCCTCCTATCTTTCAGAATGTGTTTTCATCTAAGCCTTGATCACATCAAGATACCGAGGAGAACCCGATAACGAGTTTCTGACCATACAAATAACCTGTACCGTCCTCCTTAAATACAGACACAATCAGCATCTTCATAAAGATGTAACGTAACGTCAAATGAAAAAGCATCCCCGTCGGGCTCCAGTGGAGTCCTCAGGCAATATGAATTCTCTGTAGGCAAAAAAGGAATTCTTTACAATAAAGAATAGTCACGTTTTCTGTTTGTATTCAGAGGGAAACAATGTCACTGTTCACGATAAAAGGGAGCAAAGGAGAGAGAGAGAAAGGTTGAGAGATTGTAAGAGGGGGAGGAAGAAGAGAGAAGGAAGATAGAAAAAGGGGGGATATGTTTGAGGGTCATTCAGGTCTGTTACATAAGCTCAGTTGCTCAGATTCAAAGTGCTAGAATACATTTTTGTCGTCCTCCCTTTCTTTCTCCTCTCTCGGAAAGCACAGTCTTACACGCGTAGATAAAAGAGCGAGTTTTAGTAAGTAGTCTTTTATTTATCTTTTCTTTTTCACTAGTAAGTAGTCTTTTGTTTCTGACACAGTTTGTGATTCTGCTTAACACAGTAATGCGGTCTCGAGCGGTTCAGCGTTAATCCTCCTTCCTCTCCAGTGTGGTGTGCGTGTTGCTGTGGATACCATTGCTATACACGGGGAACGGCAGCGTCGAGAACAGGCCCTCCGCCGTCGTGAACACGTTGCCCACGGCGCCGGGCATCTGGCCCCCGACCAGACCGCCGTTGCCGCCCGTCATGGCGGTGGCCGCCGCCGCCGAGCCCACGAACGGACTGCCGGCGGCCGCGGCCGCGGACATGTTGAGCCTGTGGACGTGGTGGTACAGCATCTCCATGGGCGTCTTGGGGTCCAGGCCGAACCCGGAGCCGTCCCCGACAAAGTTCATGGCGTTGGGGATCAGGTTGCCCTGGGCCATGGCTAAAGTGACGTCTGCCGGGGCGTAGCGGATGGTCCCGGTGGTGTAGACCCTCGGAGGCGCGGCGCCGGCCGTGGCGGCCGTGGACGAGGAGGCCGTGAGCGTCCCCGTCACCCGGTGGACCAGCGGCAGGACCACGTTGCCCGCCTGCAGCCGCTGGAGCGCCTCCAGGTCCCCGGAGTACAGCAGGGAGGAGGAGGAGGACGACGACAGAGACGAGGACGAGGAGGTGGTGGGCGTGCCTTGATGCTTGTCCCGCGGCGAGGCAGAGAGAGGAGGGGAGAGGGGGTCGGAGGAGGACGAGGCGCTGGAGGGAGGAGCCAGACTGGCCGCACTGGAGGCCGAGGACGGGGCGGAGGAGCTCCCGTTGTAGGGAGGCTTCCTCCCCGGCCCTCCTCCGCTCCCCTCCGTCCCGGGAGGGGTGAGGACCGAGTCGGGGATGGACACCTGCAGGGAGCCCCCCTGCGGGGAGGGGAAGGCGTCGTGGGAGCCGGGGGCGGCGCCCGCCGGCTTGGAGGTCATGCTGTAGGGGGACTCGTTGCGGGAGATCTCCCTGTTGGGAGGGAAGTTCCAGATGCTGCTGTCATTGTCGAAGTTGATGGGCTCCGACATCTCCGTCTTGATCTTGAGGACGGAGGCCGCCGCCGCCACGTCGGGAGAGCCCGCCGAGGGGAGGTGGTGGGTGGAGGAAGAGGAGGAGGACGCCGAGGCGTGCGAGGGGTCCGCCAGCGGGACGGGGCTGGGCGTGGTCGACAGCCGCAGCCTCCGGCTCCTCATCCCGTCCCACTTCTGCTTTTTCCGCCGCTTCTTTCTCTTCTGCAGCCTGGCGCCCCCGCTGGTCACGGCGCGCGCCTGTGCCTCGGCCGCGCTGCCGCAGTCCTTCATGTCGCCGTCCTCCTCCTCCTCCTCGTCATCGTCGTCCTCCTCGTCCTCCTCTTCGTCCTCCTCGTCTTGCTCCTCGTCGGACGACGACGACTGGCCGTTGCGAAGCTCCGCCCCCTCCCCGTCACCGTAGTGTTCTACCTTGATGTGAAGACCGCCGCCCAGCGTCCCCAGAGCGCCCAGCGCCCCGAGACCCCCCAGCCCTCCTCCCAACCTCCCCAGCCTTCCCACGCCGTCCCCTCCTCCTCCTCCCCCCCCCAGCCCTCCTCCCAACCTCCCCAGCCTTCCCACGCCGTCCCCTCCTCCTCCCCCCCCCCCCAGCCCTCCTCCCAACCTCCCCAGCCTTCCCACGCCGTCCCCCCCTCCTCCTCCTCCCCCCCCCACACCGCCGCCCTCCACCTGCTCCTCTCCGTCGGAGTGCTCCCCCAGGCTGTCGTCGCTGTCCTGGCTCTCGGGGTTGCTGGAGCTGTCGCCCTCCTCCTGCCGCCTCATGTCCTGCTCCGAGGAGGTGTGTGACTGGCCCGGCTGCTGCTGCTGCTTGCTGTCCGCCTCTGGGTCCTCGCTGCGTTCCGACTGGTGGCCCGGCTTCCCCTCCATCTTGGAGTTCTCGTTGTCTGTTAGGGGCAGAGACAGGAAGAGGTTGGTTGATAGTCTAATGATGGTTCAATATGATTTCAAAGATTTTTTTGAGCGACGCCAAAGTGACCAAGTGTGTATCTGTATGAGTACGAGGCCTCAACAGCTGCAATACCGCTGGTTAACCTAAATCACACTGAGATTCATCTTACATTTGATAACATGTAAGATTTATTAAAGGTGCATAATAATATCTATAAAATACATGGGGGGGGGGGGGGGGAATCTATATAATTTCGGACGGCTTTCAGAAAAACTAAACATTCCCTTTGTACAGTACACAGTATCAGTGACTAGCAGTGAACTGCATGTTGGCACTGAGCAGCCTGTTACCCCCACACACACAATGTGGTGCCATGCTAACTTATGCCAGCATAACGGCAGGTGCTGCCCGGTTGGCAGGTCTCTGTATCCTGCATGGGGCTAAAACCGACCACTCAATTGTTCCCTTGTACTCGTTCCAGTTTGGTGTCTTGGATCAAGTTTTTACTATTTTTAGCTGCGAGCTAGTATTAAGCTAGTCTTAAGCCACTCAAGTCAGTCGGCCAGCCTGTGGGTCCAACATTTTCAAGCACAAACCAAGAGCTGGTCAAACAGCTTATCACGAATAATGTGCTGTTTTGCCTCGTATTAAATTGCTGTTGAGCAACTTGACACAGTATTAAATGTAGCGGTGGACACAGAGTATAATACAATATTAATTGTAATTTATTTTTTACTTTTTGTATAATCACTTAGTTCGGTTAAAGGTTGCATCCCTATTCCCTAGTATCACTGCGTACGTAAATCACTTTAGTCCCTGGTTTCACACTATATGTACCAACTTGTTCTTTAAACAGATCCATTTTCCAGTGGTGATGTCTCATTCTGGAGCGAGCCTCCCCTAATCCAGTTAAACAGCCGTGTTGGCAGCGGGCAGCGTTGGTATGGTGCCTCTCTGTTGCCGGTGCCCGTGGCCAGACGCTGTAGCGCTTGGCACCAGTCAAACACACTCACGGCGCCAACACACCGCCCCGCCGCCACATCACAGCTGGCAAGCATCTGATGATGCCAATGAAGGCTAAACTAGATCACATTATGAACACCGGTGCGCCGTGTTTGCGCCGTGTCGTACAAAACAACGTCTGCAGAGTTGCAGTAGACGTCTGATTTTGAAACCGCCGGGCACATCTGAATCTTCCCTTTGGTTTTCCATCAAATACTTTAGCTTTTCTATAATTTGCTTTATCTTCATGTCTTTCTTGTTCTGGAAATAAAAAAAGCTTGAACGCAAACACGATCCATTGCTTTTCGTTTTACGCGCGTAAACCTGTGACATGACAATAATGTTGATTCTGATTCTTCCTGCATCCTGTAACACCAAAAGGGGTTCCTGCCCAGAATGGGTTATACACCATGCAAATCCCGGGTATCCTACAGGTATCTGCTTCAGGGTCAAGCAGGACCCTAATTCTCCTTCGATTATGACACATTTCTACTGTACGTTACTACCGTATGCGTTTACTCCCTCTAATTATGATTACTTTTTAGTTTAGATGTATCTCTTTACCCTGAATATGTCCTGTGTTTCATACTGCAGTGCATGCAGCTCTGATTACTGCATTTCCCTCACGGGATCAACACATCTAATCTTTCTGATCTCAGCTTCTGCCGTCCTATACATGGCAGGTTGTTTTGTTTAAATCTTTCAGCCCGTTGACCCAGATGTCCACCACATTATAACCTTATTCCAAATCGTTTCTTGTTAATTTTTTTAAAAATCATTCTGCTGTCAAGGCGCCGCCGTTTTGTCCTTGTCCGATTTGGGAATTGGTGATTATTCTAGCGTTGTGCTCATTGTGAAGTCGCTGTGGATAGGAGTGTCAGCCAGACAGACGCCAAAACACTTGACTCTCAGGCTCATTGAAATGTATTACATTTACATTTAATGTCTTCAGCAGGTCCCATCATTCAGAGTGACTTACAATAAAAGGGAAGAAAGACAAGGGAACATGCAGGTTTCCTAGACTCTGTTACACGCTCTTATTAGATCTGAACACATCCTCCTGCTGTAATTTCTCTAGGTCAGTGAGTGGTTCTCAAACGTTTGCATTTGGCGGCGCCATTGTGGATCTGCTGTTGTGTGAAGCTGTGGTGTGATCACGTAGGGCGTTAATTTTCTGCCCGACAGCAGCGATATAGTGTATACACTCCTACTGATTTAATATCAGTTCCCACCGCAACGTTCTCTCCTGTGTCTCTCAGCTTTCCAGCTGTCAGTAATGACTACCGTACATTCCATTAAAATTGAGTGGTTTGTTCACGAGTAAATAAATGGAGACCAGTTGAAAATGTTCTCCGGTTGTCCTTTTTCTTCTGTAGAAATGTATTTGAAAATAAAAAGGTCACACTCGTGTGAAGTGAGGGGTGCTCTTATCATACATTAGCCAATCAAAGCATCACATTCCGTGCTACAAACACACAGGACACACAAAGCTGTGTGTAGGAGGGGCCCCTCAAAAAATAAAGCCAAGGGGGAGGAATAGTGTCCCTATGCACCATTATAGCCAATAATTTAACTGACCAACCGAACTGTTGTCTCTATGCTGGGCTAGTGTCTGCATGCCAGTACTCCCAGTAGTTGTTGGCTTTGTAGCACTCATCAATGATAAATACTGGCACGTATATAGAAGGCCAATAGCCCCTCTCTCTCTCTCTCTCTCTCTCTCTCTGTCGTCCCCTCCCCCCCCCCCCCCCCACACACACACACACACATTAATTCATTCACACTCATTTATTTAGTATCACTATCACCGCTATTACTTGTTTGTAAAACGTTTTGTTGTGTTAAACCCATTAAAACCAGGAAAGCATCTGTCTCACCACTAAGTCTACTTTTGTCTATTTCCGTTTGTGTATATTTTAGACTTTTCCTTTATGAATCACAATTAAAAAGTGTTTACCTACCAATGCTTGGTATATATTGGTTTTTTCAAGACAACCGCAGCTATAAGACCAAACCAATATTTCTAGAAATACATTAAAAAAGCGTCTTTAAGTCGCCCCTTGTTGCGTATATATGTGGGTGTACTGTCACACACACACACAGTCACACAGACTATAGGAGTTTGCTGCGTAAAGTCTATATAACCGTGCGCCTTGTGCCATGAACAGTTGTCTATATTTCCAAATATGGAGCCACTGGTTATCATGACCCAACGTGTCCAACACTATAGATATCCTAATTTAGGGGATGTTGGCTTGACATGAGGTTGTTGTGGAAAGACAATGGATTATACTGGACCTTTTCTTTGTGTGAGAATTCGACAAAGGACTCCAGAGCTAAAGTATATTTCATGGTATTATTTCGTTCAAATCACGTCTACACGAGAAAAAAAAATCCCCTAATCCCCCTAATGTTTGAAGTAGGGGAGGTCTCCTCATTGGGTTTTTAACCATTATTTCATAAAAAATCTTGAAAACGTGTGCATATCTTTTGTCAAATCTTTCAAATATTTTCTATTTTATTGGCTGATGTATGACGATAAGAACACCCCTTACTTAAGTGTGATTTTTAACTCAAATCATTGCTTCTGGGAGTCCCTGGAACAAAACATTTTGTTGAGATGGGGGGTTTTGTGTGCCCTCCCAATGGAGAGAGATAATTGCAACTGTAACACATTTTATCCCGGGTTTCCTGTTCAGACAAAATGGAATCTTGGCCAGGGGAGATATTGGGCTTATGAGCATCGGCCATGCAGGCTACTTGTCAAGCAGCAGGTGTCCTACAGGGTCGAAATGTCTCAATGGGAGACCTCCTCCAACCCCTGCACATGTAGGACTAGTTGCTGTATTAACTAGACATGCACTCTGTGGAGGTGCCAACTTGCGCTACTGCTACTAACTAATGTCTATTACAACTGCTGTTCTAAATCCTTTACACCCGTTATTGACCTTGAAACGTACCTTAGTTACTATAATGTGACCATCAACAGCCAATAAGGGTCCACCATTCTTACCCCGACATACTGCATGTCGTACTATGCAGCCAATACACAACGCTGCTGCGCCAGTCGGGAGGAATCTGACCCCCCACCCCCCCCCCACCCCTTCCACCGCCCCTGATTATCAATGCATAGCAGCTTCATAACATTCTGCTGCCCGAATGGGGTCCCTCAGTATTCCTTGACCAAATGGACCTGTATGCTTCCCAAAAGGTTAACTGAGGAGAGGGTCCTTGAAATGAAAAGGTTTGAGAACCAACTGTCCAATAATCTTATGTTGTTTGCCCTTGCTAAAGTGTATTACCTCGCTACAGTGCCAAGCAATTTATCTCTCTCTCTCTCTCTCTCTCTCTCTCCCCCTCCCCATCCACTCATCCTTCCTACCGGAGGTTTCTTTGCTTTCAGATTCAGAGTCCGATGTCTCTGACGACTCTGAGGTTTTCTCCGGCAGGTTGGGCAGCTGGGCGATGTCCATGGGCGTGTCCTTGTACTCATGTAAACTGCAGACAGAAACACGCAGACAGTTACAGAAGCTATACATGTGCACAGCAGGTCCTTGTTAATCCCCGTTATATACTGTACAGTACTGTCGCTGTTGGTTTCTATGTGAGGACACATTATTTGACCCGGAAGATGATCTTATATGCAGTTATTGGATTTGTTCTATAACCTTTTTTGACCCAGAAAGATGTTCTTATATGCAGTGATTGGATGTGTTCTGACCTGAGAACATAGTTGACCCAGATGATGTTCTTCTCATTAGCGTTCTTGGCGTTGATGGCGATGGTGGCACTGGACTGGATCCAGATGTAACCTCCATTCTTCTGAATCCAGCGGTAATACTTGGTCACACACTGACCCTTGTTTATTACTAGAGAGAGAGAGAGGTGGCATATTAGGTCACAGCAGAGCTATCTAAAGAGAGTTGCGTCACCTCCGTTGACTACATCGGGCCAGGTCTTCTAAATAGCCTTCTATTGGCGAATAGTGACAAAGCCCTGAACCGGAGTTTTACGGAATGCACTGGAGTCTATGAGTGTTTGTCACTATATTCTGAGCTACATGAACCACGTGCCCGTACACTAGTAGGACATAAATGGCCAATAAATGGCCTACTAGTGAGAGCGCGTAAGTACTCCCGACCGCTACGAACTTACTATCAGCCCCTCTGTAAAATATTGAAATTAAATACTTAAATAACAAATAAACCTTTAAAGAAATCCGACATTAATATAAAATACAATTCTTTTGTCTAAAACAGTTTAAAAAAAACTTTAGAGAGAGGCTGTTGATGGTGACATAATTAAGATATGTTTCAATGTCGGGTGGGTAAAAGGTAATGTATGTATGTATACATGTATGTAATCTTAATTACGTCATCATCAACAGCCAATTATAAGTGTATACTTGTATACATGTATGTAACTTGAAAGTAGTATAGTGTGGTCGGCTGGACCGAAAGTGATATGTATGATGGTTATGGTGGTCATATTCTATAACTTATAATTGGCTGTTGATGGTGACATAATTAAGATTAGGCTACATACATGTAAACATACATAACCTTTTACCCACCCGACATTGAAACATATCTTAATTACATCACCATCAACAGCCAATTATAAGTTATAGAATATGACCACCATGACAATCATACATACTATAGCCTACTTTTGGTCCAGCCGACCACAATACTTGCACGCTCTGCTTGCACAAGTATTAATTATAGGTAGTTGCATGTTGCATTTTTTTAGGGGCTTGTTTCCAAAGTGTAGTTGCTAATTTTGGCTTGCTTTATAATGATCTTTAAACCAGTGGTTTTCAAACATTGTCATGTCAAGGAAGGACCCCCAAATAAATATTTGTCCATGAATCCCCCATCTGAAAACATGTTGTGCCAGCGACCCCAGATTTGTGTTTGTGTTAAAAATGTCTCTTTTTTTCCTTTTCTTTTTTTGGAAAGAGCAAATAGACAAAACACCAAAGAGAACAGGAGTCAGGACCACGAGAGAGAGAGAGAGAGAGAGAGAGAGAGAGAGAGAGAGAGAGAGGGGTGAGAGAAAGAGAATTCAGAGCACAACAGACAGATGGAGAGAAGTAAAAGAGAGAAATAGAGATAAACGGAGTGAGAACAACAAAAAAAGGAGAAAGAGACACAGAGAGAGAGAGGGGGTACGGGTCCATCAGGTGTCAGGTAACAGCTGGCTGTGAGATGCTCTATTGCTGCCATCATTAATCACACACACGGACATATGTAGACATGTGTGTAGACGTTTCTAGGAATGTGTGTGCTGTGTGTGCTGTGTGTTGATATTTCCCCCCGTGTTGTAAGACTGCAAAACAAATCACCAACAAAGTACATTGTCAACCCTTTCTCCCGACATAAAACATGAATAATTCCGCATCCCTAAGTAGCCATTTGTAAGTCTGAGTGTGTTCAAATGGTAACCAAATTGAGCCGTTATACTGGTCCATTTGGTTACAGCAGGAGAATTATGCTCAGTGTGCCACCTTGTGCGTGTGTGCGTGCCCCAGCTACGGCATGTTCACCTCCCAGCGGAACAGACGACTAAACAGTAGGAGGCGCTATAGTGCATTGACAAGGACACGATCACGGTCTGCCGGCTGGCTTCCCAGCCGTGAACAGTCAACTGTGATTGTTGGAGCGGCGGAATGGAACCCAGGTCTCTGCATTTAGGACACCGAGTGCCACGCTATGAGCTTGTAGCTATTTTTGAAAAATCGTGAAATGTGGTGCTAATCTTTGAATATATATTCTTTCACAGTTTTCTTTCAACATATTCTTTCAACATTTTTAACTCAAATCTTTGCTTCTGGGAGGTCCCTGGAGCTAAATATTTTCAGATGGGCGCCCGCGGCCAAATACAGTTAATTCTGGGGGTCCTTGACATGGAAAAGGTTGAGCACCACTGGCATAGAAAGATACGTGAGACCACGTTTTGAAGTCCAGAAAAGTGACGATAACCAAGAAGAGAGCTTTCTGCAACATGTCCACCAGCAGTACCTCTCTTTCACCAGGAGATGGTGCTGTGGCACTGTGACAGCCCTCAACTCTCTCTCTGTCTCTCTCTCTCTCTCCCTCCCTCCCTCCCTCTGTCGCTCTCTCTGTCGTTCCTTCGCCTTGGCTGAACTGGAGCGCCTTTCCGCCGCTCAGCCTCTGTTTAGCGGCACGCCAACAATACATTTTGTCCAAATGAACCAGTAAATGGTTATCTAAACCCGTATGTACAGGCATTAATCAGCCAAGCGGCTTCAAACAGAAACATTTAGAAACGATCGAGTCGCACTGAGAGCTAAATTCATGCTCTTCTACTACTCCTCCATTTAATTACGGTTACAAATGGCCTCTTTCCACGAAGAAGAAAGACCAAGCAACCGCATGAAGGGAAAGGAAAGCGAGAGAGAAGAGGAAAAAGAAAAGAAAAACAGAGAAAGAATCCAGAGATCCAGAGCAAAATGGAGAGAGAAACAGGGAAGCAGAGAGCAGGAGGGGAGGGGTCAATTTATATTAAAAGAAGGGCAGTAATTAAAAACTATTAACAACTAATAGCATTGTTTAAGACCACATCCCCAGGGTGAGATAATTAACTTTGGTCCGACGCCAAACTGACTGCATGGTTTGACTATTCATAGAGAGAGAGAGAGAGAGAGAGAGAGAGAGAGAGAGAGATGGGGTAATGAAAGAGAGTGAAGCAGAATAACTTGTTTGCGTGTTAAGGCAGGGATGGTGAAACCATGTCACCTTGACTCTGACCTTGCTTTGTTTGTACCGCAGAGTAAATAAACACCATACAATACACGCACACACACACACACACACACGCACACACGCACACACACGCACACACGCACAGCTGTGTGCTGCCTATTCAAATGACTATGGCCTGAGAGCACTAGTAAGAACAGAATACCCTCGACTAAAGTAATGGAGTGTGTGCGTGTGTGTGTGCGTGCATGCGACAGACAGACAGACAGACAGACAGACAGACAGACAGACAGACAGACAGACAGACAGACAGACAGACAGACAGCACTAGACATGAAGTCAATCATTCTAAAGAGAGCGAAAGAATGTGCAAGTGTCTGATACAGCAAGAGAGACGGATGCATGGCTGGTATGTGCATGCGTACGTGTGTGCATGCGTGCACACGTTCATGCACACGTGCGTAGCGTACACACGTGTGCGTGCATGTGCCAGACACAGAGAGAGAGGTAATTGATAGCACGATTCAAATTATGCGAGGATTAACAACAATATGTAAAATCTCTTTATGCAAATTAAACATAAAGAGGGAGGATTTATACAAATTAAAATCCCCAGTTTCAATGTTTTAGTGTGAGCTCATTTACTTAAGGGATTAAACTGGGAATGAAAGGAGTCCCGTATAGATGTTTGTGTTCAACAATATTCTGCATGTGTTGTAATGATTCTATATGTTTAAAAAAAATGTCATGCGTTTAGAGATTCTGATTGACTAATGAATAGGCCTACTTTATTAAGAGTTTCCTAAATAAATAAAACATAAAAGCACAGAAGAGTACAGTGCATTTATGGTGATAGGCTTGAATTTCGTTTTTGCAGGGGCCAGTTCTGAATTGCAGCCACCTGGAAGTGCTCTTTCAGAGCGGATTTGAAGGATTCACAGACTGTTGGTGGGGCGTTCCAGTAGAACAAATGAAAACGCTTGTTTGAGCCGAATCTGGGTCGAACGTGATTTGTGGAGCTCCCTCTGGTGTTGCGTTTGTGTTACATGGGTGTCTTTGTGGTGTAGTGTATCTTGTAGAGCAGGCCCGTTGCTGTACCTTCTACCACCTTAGCAAAATGAACAGGGGTTAGATGAGTTGTAGGTGTGAGGCCAGCATGTAGAGTAGCCTGACCAGGTTGTTTTGGGATGTCTGTAGCCTTGTCTTGAAGGCCTTTGTGGTGCCATGGTAGCATGAGGAGGGCTATGTGGTGCTATGGTAGCATTAGCTGCATGCATAGGCATAGTGACATTGGATGAGTGCTCCCTGCTAGAGTCCTCGATGTTTTCCGACTGACCAGTGTGGAGATCCTGTGCAAAAATTCTTGTTCTCAGGTTGACTTATTTTTATTTTTATTTTCTCTGTACTGGAAAGATTTGCCCCCGAGATACTACCCAGGTAGGCAATTTCCTATTTTCTTGTGATAACATTGTCACACACTTTTATTGTGACTTATTATTGTGAACATTATTCTAATGTTTTTATTTTGTATTGGTATAAGTCACTCTGGAGAAGGCCATCTGCTACTGCCTAAACTGTCACAGTTTAGGTATTAAACAGAGGCTTGTGGTTTATATATTTGCTGTAGGCATAAACAGAGTTTTATTAAATAAAAAAAAGTATATATTTCTTAAGTTTTAGACTTTAACTACTATTGTAGAGAAATAAAGAGTGAGAAATACAGATTATCATTAAATTCAGTCTTAGACAGAGGGACAAAAATTCAAGCACGCACACACACACACACACACACACACACACACACACACACACACACACACACACACACACACACACACACACACGACCTGAAAGTCAAGATTAATTTGATCCCCTGAGCAAGCAGGCTCTAGGTAAAAAAATCACACCGATGTGAAGTGAAGATCGCTAATATATTAAAGTCTAACTCATGTTGACTAGGTGATGTAATGGTGATGTAACACAAACATTAAATTCTCTTTATTGTTAATGGCATTTCATGTTTGTGTTATAGGGACAAGATGTCGTACATTTTCCCTTCATTGTCAATGGCGTTTTTAAAACAAACATTGAACTAAAAACAAACATTAAACCTGTATATAGGAGGGGCTATAGCGCCCCTCAAAAAAACAAACATTAAACAAACATTAAACAAACAAAACAAACATTAAACCTGTATATAGGAGGGGCTATAGCGCCCCTCAAAAAAAGAAAATCTGGGGTAGAAAAGAAGTAGCCGATGGACGAGCTCACAACACGACGGCGTTGTGAGCTTGTCGATCGGAAATAACAAAGCCCTGTGGGACTCCGCGCTCAGCCATATGGGGTTTATAAGAACTGGAGATCCAGGAGCTGAAGCTCATTTCTTTCAATTGAACAACTGTGAAATCTCTCCAGATAACAGTCTGGAAGCTAAACGCCTTTAAATCCTAATGCTATCAAACGACGCCTGCTGATGCTAACATTCACAGCCTTAATGTGTTCAGACATAGAATCTATAGAGCATCGACTTGCAGACCGCCATGCCCTCTTGACACCACAT
>NC_137876.1:25095434-25100434 GCF_963924005.1 Protomyctophum bolini
CTAGTCTCGGGTAGCCAGACAAATATTCCACAATCTGCGAATGCTATAAAGTCTGGAACTACACCTCCTGAAATCCAAGTAAGGAAGCTGCCATTTCCTTTCACGGAAATATATATTTTTAAATATCTTTACATTTTATTTTCGCATTTCCTTTCCTGCTAAGCAACAAGCTATGTATGCTTTCTATTTAAGAGATTATTAAAGAGGAACGGAAGTGGGCAGGAGGCTCCACTTCCGCTTTATCGCTTACTCATGCTAGAGCTTCCGTTGCTCCAGACTGTATGACAGAAGCAACAGGCAACAGTCTGGCAACTAGAGACTAGTATATACACATGCACTAACACCCAGTAGTATGTTGGATCTGATCCCAGATCAGAGGAGCAACTGAATGCAGTAACACTGATCACAGTAAGGCTACTCACGGTCCAGGTGAGCGTGTCTGATGCCCTCCACATCCTCAGCATGGATGAACTGGTAACACCGCTTCCCCACCACGTCTACTGGCGTCAGGTCCATGTAGTCACTGATTCTACACATTGCACAGGCAGACACACACACACACACACACACACACACACACACACACACACACACACACACACACACACACACACACACACACACACACACACACACACACACACACACACACACACACACACACGATTTTCAACTTTTTCATAGATTTGTCATCAGTGTTGGATTCATGCATTTTCAGACATTTAAAATGGTGAAATAAAATGGTAAATGGTACATTTATATAGCGCTTTTATCGAAAGCGCTTTACATAGATTGTAATTGTACATTACATTCATTCATAACACATACATTCATACACAGCGATGGTGGAGGAAACCATGCAAGGCACCGACCTGCACATCGGGAGCAATTAGGGGTTCAGAGACTCGCTCAAGGACAGCCCGGGATAGAACTGGGAATATCACAGTTCCCATCTGGCCTTTGGCTCTGTATTTGGATTGTTCCTTTCTCCCTCTTTTCTGAAAATAGCTGATCTACAAAGTCTTTCTTATCGCGCTGAGATTTGGCTGCGCCCCTGTAGTAATTCTGAGGACCCCTTATGGGTCCCGGACCCCCTGTTGAATATGTATATTATAATTAATTAAACCCTATATTCATTGCCAGCAAAAAAGGCAATCTACAAGAAGTTGTAGATCTGCTACTTTCACTATTTGTTTGTACATTTTCAAATGTTTGGGTCCATTTGTTTCCTTGTCTACACGCTCAGAGTTAAATTAACAATAAGGTCTTTACTGTGCACCAACTCAACACAAATTCCTGTGTGTGTGTGTGTGTGTGTGTGTGATTTGATTACAAGGATTTAGATCGTGCCAACAGCAGCAGCATTGCGATATGTATTTATGTATTCACACAGACACATACACAGATTACACACACACACACACACACACACGTGCGCGCGCACGCACGCACGCCCCGGTTGGAAGGGTGTTGGAGTGAGCGCTAGTGTCTCCTCGCCCGACATCGCCGAACACAAATCCTTCCCCGTGTATTAGAGGCTTTGACTGTAAATTCGCCGGAGAGGAGCATAGATAGAACAATTTCTCTTCTATCATAGTGATACCGGGGGGGGGGGGGGGGGGGGAGACCCTAACCCATTAAAACCGGGAAAGCATCTGTGGGGTTTTTTCTTTTGGCGTACAAGCTCACAGACGCTCAGCTTGTATGTACATCTGCTAGTTTTGAAAAAATATATACTGTATATAAAATAAAAAGTGTAAGAACCGATTTAGAAGGCATTGGTATAGAGTCGGCCTCGGGTCTCAACGGGCTAATATCTGGCCCCGGGCAGATAACATCGCATCCTGTTCTTGAAGAAACCCGCCGATCCCATTCCGCTCTCATCCCCATGAAATCTCATCCTCAAAGAGAGAGGAGGTAATGGGAGTGCGCGCGGCGCTCGCGCCTCCCCGTTTCCTCCTGCAGAAAAGCCTGCTATCTCCCCTGTATTCAACCTCCATCTCCACCGCGTTCTCTGCTCCTGAAATGCAATCTGTCAGCTATCATTTTTTTATTATAACACGATGATGGGCTCATTTCTGATGTACATCACGCTCGCGCCTAAGCACGCTCGCACGCACGCACGCGCACATGCACGCACACAAGACAATAGGTATCATACAAACAACCAAAAGCACATGCAAGAACAAACATGCACACACAGGCATACATGTACAGTATTTACACAACAAAGATATGTGTGCACGCACGCGCGCACAGACACACATGCACACACACTTGTATGTACCTATGTTTTGTGTTGAAGTATTTCTGATACTGCTCTCTTGTCTTGTCTATCCTACACTGTCTCTCTCCCAGCTTTCTCAACTCTCACAATCTCTCAAACATAGTTTTCTGCTCAGCTTTCCTATACTATACGGTCTCTGTTGTTGGCCTGGAGGACAGACAGACAGGATGATGGGAAGAGAGAGAGAGACAGACAGACAGACAAACTGGATGGATTCCCATGGATGTACTGTGCACTTTCATGCTGCCTAGAGCAAGGGTTCCCAAACCATTCAGGTCTGTTTATCATTATACATCTCCCCCTCAGCTTTCCTACGGTCTGTCTTTCATGCACTGTCCTAGCTGCTCTCCTTACTAAAAATCACACCCGTGTGAACCGAGTGGTGCAACCCCCCCTTCTCTCTCTCTCTCTCTCTCAGCAGGCAGCACTGTCTCTCTCTCTCTGTTTCTGGCAAACAGCGTCCCTTACTGGTATCATTATATGATGCTCATAGTCACATGAACACATAGGTGAACACATAGGTGAACACGGACAAAGCTGTTGCACCACTCCAAAAAGACGGAGACACACATGTCTCGTCCTTGCCCGTGTCTCGATCTGTACCTGTTTTCACAGTAGACGATGTTGAGGTCCATGTTGACTCGCGTGACGAACATCTGGCAGTCGATGCGGACTTCGTTGATGGTGGGCGGGGGCAGAGCGTGAGCCACCACCACCATGCCAATGATCTGATTGGGTATCGAGCGGCTGTGCGTCAGAGCCATCCTGATTCGCAGACGCCCCGTGACGTGGATCACCTGAGTCCGGAGAAGGAAGAGCAAAACGGAATTTTTCAGATCAAGAATTCAGATTTTAACCAATTAAACCACTATTTTATAATTTAGCCATTTAAATTTAAAAAAGCATATATACAAGCTTTGCTTGTAGATCTGCTATTTAAAAAAAAGACATGAAAATCTTGCTTGTAGACTATTAAAAAAAAAGAAAAATACAAAGAAAAACATTTTCTCAAATCTTTGCTTCTGGGGGTCCCTGGAACAGTTTGAGCACCAATGACATATCAACATACAGTACATGTTTCAGAAATCTGTTCAGGATTTAGAAGCCATTCGTAATGTATCGTATACTATGTTGAATTGTGTTGTTTATTTTCCAGTTTATTGACTTGGTTTTGTGGTGTGTGGTATTGTATGTATGCAAGGTGCTATGCAGCCGCTGACTGAAGGGAGAGGTCAAGGCAGAAGGTCTAAAGTTCCTGACAGAGGTCTCTCCTCCTCTTCTTCTTATGTGACTATAAACTAGCACAATAAATTGAGGCAGTGGGATTTCCTTGTGTCTTACTTGTGCTTGTTTGATTAAGTATGTATTGCATTTGTTTTTTGTTTTTAATTCAACAACAGTGCCGCACAAAAAAGAAGCAATTTCCATATCTGGCCACAGCCTTGATACAAGAAGCATGTTAATGCCCGACTCATTTGTACACTTGTTGTGACTGGCTAGGAAGACCACAACAAAACTAAACACTTTGTCCTCCAGTAACCCGAGGTTCCTCTATGGAACTGTAGGTTTCTGCAGATCCGTAAAGCCGTGTGTGCGCGCGTGTATGTGTGTGTGTGTGTGTGTGTGCGTGTGCGTGTACGAGATCAAACACACTACAGGTTGCGATGGAGCAAGAGTGTCTAAAAAACAGGCCGAGAAGGAGCAAGATGACAGAATGTTGAGGGATTTGACAGGTATTTTTGTCGGCAGTTTTCAGCAGGGATAAAACAAAATGTTAACAGGAAGAGAGAGGCAGAGAGACGGAAAGAGAGAGAGAGAGAGAGAGAGAGAGTTGAAGAAAGGAGTATGTCAGGCACTTGAAGCCATGCTGGTCTCAGAGACATGAATACAAAACACTTCTCTCCACACAGAGGAGGTGAGAGGTGAGGAGGAGAGGACAGGAGACACTACTTTGCATCTTTAACCCATTCCATCTGGGAAAGCATCCATTGAGTCATTTTAGTCTTTGGCAAATTCAAAAATAGCAGATATACAAGCTCATCTATTTTGCAAATCTTTGCAAAACTTTGCTTCTGGGGGGGGTCCCTGGAACAAAATACTTTGAGATTGGCATCGGCATCGGCCCAAACACATTCTTTTGGTGGTCCTTGACATGGAAAGGTTTGATCACCACTTGTATAGCAACATGCATTTTTTAGAAAACTGATTTAGAAGACATTTTTAAAATCGGCCACAGGTTGAAAAGCAGGGATGAAAGTGTAAGAGTTATCGCACTTTGTCCTCTTTTCACAGACAAAAGGACGGGTGGGCCTCTCAGGATGGGTGGGCCTCTCAGGATGGGTGGGCCTCTCGGGTGGCACAGGGGTAAAGTTCCTGCTCACCAGCATGGGAGACTATAGGACTTTGAATCCTCCTTGTCTGCATGTCCCAATGAACACAATTTTGACTGTGTTTGCGGAAGGGAATCTGGTGTGTCACTGTGTCTGACACCGCACTATATACTAGCCTCGACGCCACGCGTATCGCAGGGGAGACACGCTTCCTATTAGAACTAAATGTATAGGAGTTGGCAGTGACAAGGTACTATGGAATACAAAGGGAATCAGGAATGGGCATAACTGCATCGGGGGAATAAAATGTGAAAAAAACGGAGGGAGAGAGGAGAGAAGAAGGAAGGAAGAAGGAGAGGGAGAGAAGAGAGGAGGCCGAGAGG
>NC_137876.1:25107934-25190434 GCF_963924005.1 Protomyctophum bolini
GCACACGCACACACACACACACACACACTCACGCACGCACGCATGCACACACATACACACAAAGCTGCACTCGGGCTGTCCATCCAGTGTTGATATGGTAATAGAGGTGGAGAGGGCAAGTTCTTATCAATGACAGGTCACACACACACCCCTGACCACTGCTGGCTACAGGAAATGTTCTGCAGTCAGCAACACCAGCGCACACTTCTGTGTGTGTGTGTGTGGGGGGGGGGGGGGGGGGGGGGGGGGTGCGTGTGCGCAAGTGAGTGAGTGAATGAGGATGGATTGTGTTTTGTTGAGTCCAGCTGCTCTGCTAACAGTTGTGATAATGATAATGTATTGACTATAGTAACATTCTCATCTGCCGCGTGCACACACAGTACTCACATGGCGCATGCACGCCTTCATGTCCACGTGAGTCTTTAGGCTAGAAGCTGGCATCAGTTGTTCAACAAAAATGTCGATATTTATTTGAAGTCAAGGTGTAATTTCGACGTCTGCAGATGACACCTCGAGCCGGACGTGTCACAATGCATTTCTCCTGACTCGGGCTAAAGGTTTGATTCCGACGGCTTTGGCTCACGGGACCATGCTGATCCACCATCTGCCGTCTCATTATCAGCGGTGGTTTTACTTGAGGGTTAACTTAAGTAAAAGCATCAATACTGCAACATATCCAGTACATACTTTGTTAAAAGTCCGGAATTCAAAATGTACTCGAGTTAAAGTACAAAAGTGTTGGCATCAAAATGTACTTAAGTACCAAAAGACAGGGGGCCTGTCCAGAGCCTGGAAAGGGCTGTCCATGCTGCATACAGTACTGTATATGGAGCTGGCCTGTTCTGACATGACATCAACATTATAGTTGGTCATGCCTGACACAGACCTTCATTATATAGGAATAAAGGGACACATTGAGACAGATTCAGAAATCTCCATATCCTGAATGGGCATAAAAGGGACACAGACAGATGGGTGGAACAGGTACTCCATATATGGGGCTGGCCTGTTCTGACATCATTCAGACATCTGCATAGACTCCATATTTGGGCATGCCTGACAAAGAACTCCATACTGTATATGGGGTATGGGCATATAAGGGGTGTGGCATGCATTTCCACCTTGCATCGTTCCAAGTAGACTGCTCTAGTTCAGAGATAATATACACCCAGGGCCGCTTGTACCACCATCACTGCGCCTACTACATCTTGTTTACAGTATTCACCATGCCGTTCTACTACATCTTGTTTACAGTATTCACCATACCGTTCCTACTACATCTAGTTTACAGTATTCACCATGCCGTTCCTACTACATCTAGTTTACAGTATTCACCATGCCGTTCTACTACATCTAGTTTACAGTATTCACCATGCCGTTCCTACTACATCTAGTTTACAGTATTCACCATGCCGTTCCTACTACATCTAGTTTACAGTATTCACCATGCCGTTCCTACTACATCTAGTTTACAGTATTCACCATGCCGTTCCTACTACATCTAGTTTACAGTATTCACCATGCCGTTCCTACTACATCTAGTTTACAGTATTCACCATGCCGTTCTACTACATCTTGTTTACAGTATTCACCATGCCGTTCCTACTACATCTTGTTTACAGTATTCACCATGCCGTTCCTACTACATCTAGTTTACAGTATTCACCATGCCGTTCCTACTACATCTAGTTTACAGTATTCACCATGCCGTTCCTACTACATCTAGTTTACAGTATTCACCATGCCGTTCTACTACATCTAGTTTACAGTATTCACCATGCCGTTCCTACTACATCTAGTTTACAGTATTCACCATGCCGTTCCTACTACATCTTGTTTACAGTATTCACCATGCCGTTCCTACTACATCTTGTTTACAGTATTCACCATGCCGTTCCTACTACATCTAGTTTACAGTATTCACCATGCCGTTCCTACTACATCTAGTTTACAGTATTCACCATGCCGTTCCTACTACATCTAGTTTACAGTATTCACCATGCCGTTCCTACTACATCTAGTTTACAGTATTCACCATGCCGTTCCTACTACATCTTGTTTACAGTATTCACCATGCCGTTCCTACTACATCTTGTTTACAGTATTCACCATGCCGTTCCTACTACATCTAGTTTACAGTATTCACCATGCCGTTCCTACTACATCTAGTTTACAGTATTCACCATGCCGTTCCTACTACATCTTGTTTACAGTATTCACCATGCCGTTCCTACTACATCTAGTTTACAGTATTCACCATGCCGTTCCTACTACATCTAGTTTACAGTATTCACCATGCCGTTCCTACTACATCTTGTTTACAGTATTCACCATGCCGTTCCTACTACATCTAGTTTACAGTATTCACCATGCCGTTCCTACTACATCTAGTTTACAGTATTCACCATGCCGTTCCTACTACATCTTGTTTACAGTATTCACCATGCCGTTCCTACTACATCTTGTTTACAGTATTCACCATGCCGTTCCTACTACATCTAGTTCACCATGCCGTTCCTACTACATCTTGTTTACAGTATTCACCATGCCGTTCCATGGAAGTATTACCGTCCGGGTACTTCGGTTCTCAGGTAAGAGGGGTGCTACTTTTCCTCCTGTATAATTATGTGCAAGGTTTAAAAAAGAAAGACAAAGAAATGACTTTAAAACAAGCCAGACACCATGACGGCACTGACCGCTCTGTACTCTTGTTGCCTTCCATTCATTTGCAAAGCAATGGACGTATTGCAACATGGAAGCTGACCCTGCAACTGCCAATCACTAGTCAGTTCATTATTTATCTCAAAGCCGTCTATATACTCACCACACTGTCATAAATAATAGGAGTCTGTGTCGACACAAGTTGCACTTAATGTCAGCATTATGATGAAATCGTGTTGCCACATAAACCAAAGCCTACGAGCACACGTTAAAATCCCCAGGTGTTAATTGGCCCATTTGTAACGAACAGGCATTGAAGGGTTACATTTGTACCGTGGTGGAATACACGTTGTAGGGTAGTAAAAGTATCAATACTGCAATGTAGATGTACTCTGTTACTGTACAAGTAGAAGTCCCATATTCAAAATGTACTCAAGTACAAAAGTATCTGCATCAAAATGTACTTATAGTACTAAAAGTAAAAGTATTCATATTGCAGAATATCCCATTTCACAAGTTCAAAATGTGTACGAAACGTTTTGAGCATTGTGAGCTTGTAGATCTGCTATTTTCAAATGACCGAAATGTATATAGGGTTGAAGTGGTTAATGTAGGCCTATGTTTAAAATCTCGAAAGTAACTATAGTAACTAAAGTTTTCAAATAATTGTAGTGGAGTAAAAGTACAAATTTTGGTTCTGAGATGGCCGGATGAATGGAGAACAGGGATGACTGGAGGTGATGATGGAGGGCTCGTCTGAGGACGACATAGAGAGATGTACAGTAATGGAGGAAATACTCAAGTAAATGTACTTAGTTACTTTCCAGCACTGGTTCCATTTGTACACTCCCCCGGTGACATCTAAACAGAGGATTTTACTGTGCAACTGTCAGAAATTGTGTGCAGTGGTGGAAAGTAACAAAGTACATGTAGTCAAGCACGGTAATAAAGTACAATTCTGAGACACTTCAGAGGCAAATGTTGTACTTTACTCATGCTACAATTATTTGACAGCCATAAGAAATACAGATCATAGCCAGTCTACAAGTAATCAATTGAATAACGGTTGAGAACATAATGGATAGTGAACAGCCCTGTTCACCTCCCGGTCACAGTGCCATGGTGTAAGTAATGGTTTAGCAATGCACACGCACAGACATCGCATTTCAATTATTTCATTTAACTACAGTGCAATAGTAGCAACCTTTTTAATTTTTTTAAACCATGTCCAAAACATACTTTTCAGGAATCTAATAAAAAAATAGCAAAAATAGCAGATCAAGTGCTTCGAAAACGTTAAAATAGGGAGACATCAACGAAATAATATAGTCAGCAATCCCCGGGCCATATCAAATAATATAATAATGAATAATAATAGTTTGTAGTAAGCAATTTGGAGGACACGTGGGCTTTATCGTCTGCAATAAAACGACTGTATTACCTGCCTAAATGTTGCCACATTATATGTTGTCATTGCAGTATATTATATATTGTGATTTTGCACTACAGAAGATATAGCTCACTTTTCAAAGAGTATTTAAATTAGCTACTTTTTTCCACATTATTACTCAATAAATACATGTACAATTTCATCAAAGCAACAGTACTTTTATTTGTTTTGCAAAAAAAGAGACAAATTCAACGTCTCATTTACAATGAAAATTGTAGTCCTGAAATTCTGACAATGGAATGGAAAATGAAAAATGAAAAACTTTGTTTCATCATAATCCAGTTCAAACACATAACATACTGTGCACACACACACACATGTGTGTGTGTGTGTGTGTGTGTGTGTGTGTGTGTGTGTGTGTGTGTGTGTGTGTGTATGACATGTGTTCATTATACGTCAGCCTGTAAAAGCATAAATCAGTGTATTCTTTTGCATGTTGACTGACGGTCTTGTTCCTCTGTGTACATAATGCGTACATTTGCATGTGTGTGTATGATTATAAGTGAGTGGATCTATACGTACAGTGTGAGAACGAGAGAAATGGCAGATGGGTGTGTGTGTGTGTGTGTGTGTGTGTGTGTGTGTGTGTGTGTGTGTGTGTGTGTGTGTGTGCGTGTGTGTGTGTGTGTGTGTGTGTGTGTGCGTGCGCGTGTGCGTGCGTTAGCAGTGTGCCGGTGTGCACTCGCTGTTCAAGCCTGACTGAGTCGTTTGATCGTTGATTGGCCCTGACAACGTTTAATCTTAAAAAATTGAAAGAAATGAATTAATATGCAAATTCAGAGCGGCTTTGTAATAAAAATGTCCTTGGGAGGGAGGAGGAAAAAAACTGGGGAGGAAAAAAAAAGAAAAGGAAAAGACAGACGGCAGAGAGAGAGAGAGAGACAGACAGAGAGAGATAGACAGAGAGAGAGAGAGACAGAGAGAGAGAGAGAGAGAGAGACAGAGATGGGGGGGGGGACATGAGGTTTCCCAGGAGGAGGAGATGGAGGAGGTGTACAGGACTGTAAATTATCCACCTCCCTCCCTCTCTCTCTCTTGCTGTGTCTCTCTCTCTCAGTCTCTCTCTCAGTCTCTCTCTCCGTGGTGTTTTCAGTCAGTCAGAGGTACACAGGTCCTACAGGAAATCAGTGAGCTGCTCTGAGTCTAGAATAATTATGATTGAGAGAGAAAGTGGGAGGGGGTGAACTGAACAGAGCCCTTCTCTCTCTCTATCCGTCAGTTTGTCTGTCTCTCTCTTACTCCCTCTGTGTGTGTGTGTGTGTGTGTGTGTGTGTGTGTGTGTCTCTCTCTCTCTCTCTCTCTTTGTTATTCACTTTGAATTAATGGGATTAGATTCCCCTCTCACTTCTACAGACATGGACACACAAGAGCACACATGCACGCAGGTATGCACGTACGTACGCACGCAGGTATGCACGTACGTACGTACACACGCACGCACGCACACACACACGTACACCTTTCCACATCAGCACCTTTCCATCAACGGCGTGCTGTGTGTGTGTGTGTGTGCTTCAGTACGTATATACTATATGTGAGTGCCAAAAGATGCTGGAGTGAGCCTGAAAGTGTGTGTGTGTGTGCATGCAGGCACGTGTTTGTGTGCGTGTACGTGCGTGCGGACAGGCATGTGCCTTCATGTCCCTCTGCATCTGCATGTCTTGGATGTTTACAAATTAAACAATTTCAGCACACAACTGGGGGGGGGTGGGGGGGGTGGGTGGCGCCTTAATAATATACGATGGCATCACACGACCGAAAACAGCCGCCCAATACAAGCTCTCAAAGCGCAGCATTCCGCAAAGCCGCATTCCGCGTGACGACGTCTAAGTTGCCGATCGACAAGCTCACATATAGCTTGTCGATCTGCAGTTTTTCCGCAAAACCTTTCACCACAATACGGAGGCTGGGGTTTAAGTGGTTTAGGAGGAGGAGGAGGAGGAGGAGTGAGAGTATATGAGATGAAGAGGAGGAGGAGGTACAGTTGGGAAAAAGAGTTTTGTTTTGTAATTCTGCCTGTGCCTCGGTCTGTCTGGAGGGACGGAGCTTCTACAAGACAAAGATTAACAAGAACAAAGAAAGCAGGTGGCAAGGCACCTTGTCTCACACACACACACACACACACACACACACACACACACACACACACACACACACACACACACACACACACACACACACACACACACACACACACACACACACACACACACACTCACACACACACACACACACACACACACAGGGATCTAATTATCAATTGAGAGGTGGAGGCTCAGGAGAAACTTTCTCTCAGACTGTTTGAAGGACAAATGTTTAATTAAAAAGAACAACTCACCCAACGCTCATCGTTGGACAATACCCAGAGAAATACTCGTGTCCATGAACATTACGTAGCGCGAGCACGTGTGTGTGTGTGTGTGTGTGTGTGTGTTACTAGACTTGTGAGTTCCACATGTCCCCACAGTATACATGGTTGAGTAATAGATATTCTGAGGACCATTTTCCTCACAAGAAAAATAGTTTAGACATTTACAATGAGGAAAAGATTCAGGTTGTGGTTAGGATTAGACATTGAGATATAGGTGTTATGTGTTTGTGGGTCTCTCAGTGCCGTCAATTATATGCGTATATGCGTCAGCACAGTCAAAGTTAATTTAACACCGACCGTGTGCAAATGTAACCAAATGGATCCACAAGGTCCCATTCGGTTCCACTTCGTACAATCTCTTGAGTTACAAATTGATGAACGAACACTGAGGATTTTACTGTGTTAGCCCGCACAAATCTATCAGTCTCCGAGTGTGTGTGTGTGTGTGTGTGTGTGTGTGTGTGTGTGTGTGTGTGTGTGTGTGTGCTAACTCTCAGCGGGACTGTGTATCATTGTCAGGCGTGTAATAACGTAGTAGCGTTGGGGGGGAGTGAGTGTGTAGCGCTGATAACTAGCTAAATGACTGAGACAAGCAAAGGCACACGGGCACAAGACAAAAGCGGCTGCTCCGACAAGGTCGAAGTAACCTCTGGTGAACACTGCTTAGACCTGCACAACAAACTGAAGCAGACACTCTGTAATTGGCTTAAGGAGTGGAATATAATACCCACCAGATAAGATGGACATGCGGAGCAAATTAGCAAGTTAGAATAGAAAGAATCCACACAATTAGCAACTTAGCGTAGCGGTGGGCTATACCGCTGAGGCTCCCGAGGTCCAGACCTCGGTAACGTCTCCTCTAATATATTTATTTTATGATTATTATTATTTTAGCAGGCATATTTCGCTTAAAAAAAAAAGGTAATAGTACAGTTCTCCAAAGTGCTTTACAACAGTGGGTTCTCAAACCTTTTCATGTCAAGGACCTCAACATTTATGTAACTGGCCGCGGTGCCCTATCTGAAAATGTTTTGTGCCAGGGACCCCCAGAAGAGAATATTTGTATTAAAACAAATATAATATATATATATATATATATATATATATATATATATATATATATATATATATATATATATATTCTTTTTCACAATTTTCCAATACTAAAGGTTTTTAAAAAAATAGCACATAAACAAGCTTGCAGCGCAACACGAAGTGATGCACTGTGTGCTTGTATATCTACTATGTTTTAATAGCCACAGGTGTAAAATATGGATACATTAAAGTGTATTAAAACACCCCCTGAAACTCCCTGAGGACCTCTGGGGGTCTCCGGACCCCACTTTGGGAACTACACCGTTTACAATGTGCATTATATTCATCCATTCACACCCATTCAACACAACAGCGGAGGAAACCATGCAAGGCACCAAGCTGCTCGTCAGGAGCAGTTGGGGTTCAGCGTGTTGCTTAAAGACACTTCGACACAGAACAATCGGAACCGTCTGATTCCAAGCTCGACCTCCTGAGACAATGTCGCCCCACATCCCATTGTTATAGGCTATTTTTTTTATTGTGCGTCAATATGCCTACAGTATATAGGACAGTTAAATAATGGATATGGAAATATCAGACATAAGACAACCACCAACATCAGTGTTGACTCTATCTAATAATCTCTGAATGTAATGCATCAGTATAGCTAGCATGCCATCTAATGTAACAATGTTCATGTTCTGTTAATGAGTGAATTATGGCAATGTCATCGACAAAAAAACGGCACATTCAATTGTTTGAGATTAAACTAGATCTCTTGCAAACCAAATAAAATTGTACAAACATATGAAAACAAATCTAAATTGCCACCACACAAGTGTGTATTTTTGGTGATCTGTCCCTTCAGTGCCAATATAGCCTATAATGGTAAATTAAATAATTCACTAAACTTTACCTGCAAATTGCTATCATACAGTAGATGCATTTCTCCTACTGTATGATAGCAATTTGCAGGTAAAGTTTAGTGAATTATTTAATTGCATTGCAAATGCATTTCTCCAATTCCTTGAAAGGTAATTTTACCGTTATGTACATGTTGGACGACAAGCTGAACAAAAGCTTGAAGACCTGCTATTTTCTGTGATTTTATGTAGATGAACAAACAGGAGAGGAGCTAGTACAGAGCCCTGGTAACTAGGGTTTTAGAAACAAGAGAGGAGCTAGTACAGAGCCCTGGTAACTAGGGTTTTAGAAACAGGAGAGGAGCTAGTACAGAGCCCTGGTAACTAGGGATTTAAAAACAGGAGAGGAGCTAGTACAGAGCCCTGGTAACTAGGGCTTTAAAAACAGGAGAGGAGCTAGTACGGAGCCCTGGTAACTAGGGGTTTAAAAACAGGAGAGGAGCTAGTACAGAGCCCTGGTAACTAGGGCTTTAAAAACAGGAGAGGAGCTAGTACAGAGCCCTGGTAACTAGGGCTTTAAAAACAGGAGAGGAGCTAGTACAGAGCCCTGGTAACTATGGCTTTAAAAACAGGAGAGGAGCTAGTACAGAGCCCTGGTAACTAGGGTTTTAGTGGGAGCCGTCGTGTGTTTATGATTACCGTTTATTCCTACGCGTTTATGACGATCGTTAGTGTTATTATTTTTAATAACACTGCAGAGAAATCTCTGAATAGCACTTTACGGTTCATAATTCATCATCCTTTTATGCGCGTGGAGCACATGCGAGTAGAGATTTATTAGTCCAGATTGTTGGAAATCAATATGAAAAGTATATAACCTTCTCCACACCTCGACCTCTCTTGAAGCTCAGTTGTACATTTACTGCGGCTATATGACCCCATAATGGAGCCCAAATTTCACCTCTATTGGTTGTGAGTTATATAACTGGTTATTAAGAGCTAACTGATACACTGAATCCACTATAAACCAATGGAGTCATGTCCGTCATGTCACATTAAAAACGCCAATGAAATAAATGATGTTGTAAATCTAACTGACGAACTGATGTGTGAAGAAGAATATAAGTTGTGTCATTGTGCCAGAAGATATTGTAGCCTATATACAATGCAAAGAGTGGCCAGAGATAAGTGATGAAGACAATAATAATAATAATAAATACTAAATAGATAGAATTAGGGACACTACTGTAGGTAACATTTGTGTGGTTCCCACTAGTTTTCAAATCCAACCAATCATTAGAAAAGGAACAGTGCTTACGGTAGGTGTGTTTCCATCAAATCATTTTAAGTATACCTCATGTTATTTTGTATAATCTGTATAGCAACATTTGTCAGGCCCCTGAGCTGAGACAGAGATGCAACAGGGATCCCCACTGCATATTGTACAAAAATCTGTTTATATATATTTAATTGATAGCTCCATACTGGTTTAAGATGTTCTTAGCAAATACGGGTTAACAGCACTATCATCAGTGATGTGTAAATTCATGTTCTTTTGTTTATATGTTATCTTTTCTATTTAATATATTTAACCACATACACCCTCAATTAAACTTTACTTATGGCTCTGTACTTCTATACAACCAAATATCTTCTCCGAAAATAGCTCATCTACAAGCTCACAGCATGCTTGTATTCTCAGCAAATATAGTAATGAATGGGGATGCTGAGGTTCAAGTGGTCGTTCCTATAGTAATGAATAGGGATGCTGAGGTTCAAGTGGTAGTTCCTATAGTAATGAATAGGGATGCTGAGGTTCAAGTGGTAGTTCCTATAGTAATGAATAGGAATGCTGAGGTTCAAGTGGTAGTTCCTATAGTAATGAATAGGGATGCTGAGGTTCAAGTGGTAGTTCCTATAGTAATGAATAGGGATGCTGAGGTTCAAGTGGTAGTTCCTATAGTAATGAATAGGGATGCTGAGGTTCAAGTGGTAGTTCCTATAGTAATGAATAGGGATGCTGAGGTTGGAGTGGTAGTTCCTATAGTAATGAATAGGGATGCTGAGGTTCAAGTGGTAGTTTATAGTAGTAATGAATAGGGATGCTGAGGTTCAAGTGGTAGTTCCTATAGTAATGAATAGGGATGCTGAGGTTGGAGTGGTAGTTCCTATAGTAATGAATAGGGATGCTGAGGTTCAAGTGGTAGTTCCTATAGTAATGAATAGGGATGCTGAGGTTCAAGTGGTAGTTCCTATAGTAATGAATAGGGATGCTGAGGTTCAAGTGGTAGTTCCTATAGTAATGAATAGGGATGCTGAGGTTCAAGTGGTAGTTCCTATAGTAATGAATAGGGATGCTGAGGTTGGAGTGGTAGTTCCTATAGTAATGAATAGGGATGCTGAGGTTCAAGTGGTAGTTTATAGTAGTAATGAATAGGGATGCTGAGGTTCAAGTGGTAGTTCCTATAGTAATGAATAGGGATGCTGAGGTTGGAGTGGTAGTTCCTATAGTAATGAATAGGGATGCTGAGGTTCAAGTGGTAGTTCCTATAGTAATGAATAGGGATGCTGAGGTTCAAGTGGTAGTTCCTATAGTAATGAATAGGGATGCTGAGGTTCAAGTGGTAGTTCCTATAGTAATGAATAGGGATGCTGAGGTTCAAGTGGTAGTTCCTATAGTAATGAATAGGGATGCTGAGGTTCAAGTGGTAGTTCCTATAGTAATGAATAGGAATGCTGAGGTTCAAGTGGTAGTTCCTATAGTAATGAATAGGGATGCTGAGGTTCAAGTGGTCGTTCCTATAGTAATGAATGGGGATGCTGAGGTTCAAGTGGTCGTTCCTATAGTAATGAATAGGGAGGCTGAGGTTCAAGTGGTATTTCCTATAGTAATGAATAGGGATGCTGAGGTTCAAGTGGTATTTCCTATAGTAATGAATAGGGATGCTGAGGTTCAAGTGGTAGTTCCTATAGTAATGAATAGGGATGCTGAGGTTCAAGTGGTAGTTCCTATAGTAATGAATAGGGATGCTGAGGTTCAAGTGGTAGTTCCTATAGTAATGAATAGGGATGCTGAGGTTCAAGTGGTAGTTCCTATAGTAATGAATAGGGATGCTGAGGTTCAAGTGGTAGTTCCTATAGTAATGAATAGGGATGCTGAGGTTCAAGTGGTAGTTCCTATAGTAATGAATAGGGATGCTGAGGTTGGAGTGGTAGTTCCTTTGGCACACAGATTTGGTGGTGCCCCTGTAGTAACTCCCGACGACCCCCTAGGCTTCCCCGGACCACCTGTTGAAGACCCATACGCCATATATTGTCATCTGTGGCATTTACTTTAAGCATAATCCTCTGTGTCTGCGCTCCATCTGTACGTGTGGTGACAGAGTCAATCTCATGCTCATGTTTCATACAGACGCACAGATTATAGTTAATATGAAACATCACCTCACTATCACCAGCGCTGGCTCATATATCTCTGGTTTTATATCAAAAAACACCATCAAGCACCCTATTAAGTACTGTCACAACATTTGAGGTGTGTGCATGTGCGTGCGTGTGTGTCTGTCGAGGCTCAATAAACCACAACAAATTCTAGCGTCACTGCTGTTATTGTTGAACACCATTCCTATTCTGGAGGTATAATAAATATATTAGGCGAGCATCACGTTACTACAAGTTGTGAGCTTGTAGGTCAGCCATTTTGGGCTAAGAGATTTGGGCATAGAGGGGGACAACATTGAGGAGGACCATGGATAGAACCCTGGGGGACCCCAGTTAACCGTATCAGAACATCTGAGAGAGACTATAAGCCAGTGGTTACCAAAGTGGGGTCCGGGGACCCCTAGGGGTCCTTGAGAGTTCTAGGGGGTCCCCAGCTAAATGATAATTAGAAACCAAATGGACCCTTATGGGTCTGTAACTCTGAGAGTGTACACATGGAGTTTAAATTAACTTTGATTTTACAATAAACACACATGTAAAAGTTTGGAACCACTGCTATAGGCTATCACTGCAGCATGGAGCCTCCCATCTCAAACGCCTGGTATGATATGACAATATAGCATTTACACAGGGAAAATATATTCATCACAAACGACAATAATGAATTTGTTTCATTTCACTATGGAGTTCGTATTTTCCCTAGGAGGACAGCAGAAGACTAATGAATATTTATTGAGGCGAGTGTCCTCACGGACAAAATAGCCAACACGAACAATGCATATGAATTCCTTTTATTTTACTATGCAGTCAAAGTTTTTTCTTTTCTTTTTTTCGTTGGTTGGTTTTTATCCCTAGGAGGGCCAACGAAGAGTAATGAATAATTAATGAGCCAAGATGTCCTATAGTGTTCCGAGTCTTCCAATCACGTTCCAAACAAGGCGCGCCGACAAAAGTGAGCTGGAAGCCCCCCGAGGCGTACCCTACGCGGCCAAGGCGTTTGTCCAGCGAGTACCCATGTTGCCAAGCGTCGCAGAGTGGGATCCAGCAATACACAACGGTTTTTTTCTCCAAAGTACTTGACAATGACCGGACAAGGTTCAATTATTGCTATATGAAATGTATCTTCGGTTCAGAAAAGTTTAATCCATGTTTCTTTTTCTCCCAGTAATGTAATCGCACGCCGGTGTCCCACAACCAAAAAGGAGCAGATCTCCAAGCTCACAACACCTTGCAGATCTGCTATTTTAGGTGTCACTTGAAAACCCCAGCATCCGTATTCTGGGGGAAAACTTTTGCTGAAAATATAGCTGAGCTTGTCGGTCGGTTCAGTGAAGATATTTCATGTAGAAAAACAGAAAAGACACTAGTATAGAGCTCCTCTCAACACTGAGTGTTGGAATATGGAAAGTTTTTCGTCACTTACATTTTTCAACACACTTAAAAAAACCACATTTTGTTAGCTTGTATAGCATTGTATTGTGCGTAGATTGATGAGGGGGGGAAACAGTGAATTGAATCCAATTTAAGTTTAAGAGTTTGAAACATGATGAAATGTCTGAAACTTGGGGTAAAAACTTTTCCCTATTGGATTTCTATCCATATCTACAGACACTAAGGCAGGACGCATGCACACGCGCGTGCACAGACAGACAGACGGACTTCATACAGTATAAGCTTAACTGTTATAATACTTCCACAGGCAGTGCCCGTATGCACGCACACATGTACACACCACACACACACACACACACACACACACACACACACACACACACACACACACACACACACACACACACACACACACACACACACACACACACACACACACACACACACACACACACACACACACACACACACACACACTTCTCTGCAGCATATAAGGCATTCATCACAGGCAGATGTATTGTCACTGAAAGTTTAATTGCGTAAACACTTTGTAACTGTCCTGTCATATTTCTTGTCAGGGAGACTCTCTCTCTCTCTCTCTCTCTCTCTCTCACCTGGGTCACTATCGCTATGGATGGTAACTATAATTGAATTGCTACCACTGCATCACTGACACAGCGTCCGCTGCAGGAAGGGGTGTGTGTCTTTGTTTATGTGCGCGAGTGCGCGGCTGTGTGGAGGAAGTTGTGCTGCTCAGGAGAGGAGAGGAGATGTTGTGAATAGAATTAGTCTCTTATCAGACAGATGACACATTTGTGACAGGACGGAGTTTACTGCAAAGGAGGTGGTTTGGTGGGAGAGGGAGGGGGAGAGAGCTGTGTATTCCTGCACTATCTGCATCCAGTGATCTTGGTACATAGAAATTGATTTATTGAAGACTCTGACTTTCAAATGTACATACATTTTGTTTTGATTGGATTGCTGCATTGTTCTATTGTGCCTTTTGCTTTGGCAATGTAAAGATATGTTTTCTCATGCCAATAAAGCCCTTTGAATTTAATTGAATTGAATTGAGAGGGGCAGAGGGGACTGTTTTAAGGCTCCTCTCATCTCCTCTCTCACCTATTTGCTGTTTTGTTTTTGTTACTCTTCTTGTCGTGTCGTGTGTTTTAATTTGATTGTTTTTATTACCTTGTTGATCACTGTACAGCACTTTGTAACTTTTGTTTGGAAAAGTGCTTTATAAATCAAATGTACTTACTTAGGTACTCTCGCCGAGTCTGATAGGCATACTTTATGAAAACAACAACCACACACCTCAGAGTTACAGTTGGAATGGAAGACCATTTCCTGCCATTAAGTGTTACTTGAGATTAGATTGTACTGTGCATGATGATGTGAGCGCACAAGCACCAAAACAAACACAAACACGCAGATGTTTACTCAAATACATGATGTGCACATGAAACATGACCACACATGGTCATATATAGGACACACACACACACACACATTCCACAAATGTATTTAAGATTAAATAACTTGTCACACGTACACAGCATATTCAATGTATATATTTAAAAAAACAAGTCTAAATTGAAAATGGATAAATTGCGATAATCAACATGAACCATGGTGGAATTTGAGACTCCATAATGTATTGAATTGTAATCTAATCCCATTGAGGTCAACCCAATAACCAGTCCTAATGTGACTGATTTGTGACTAGAGCAGGTTTTCCAATGATCCATGGATCGGTGGTTCGAATCCCGGCGCCTCCTGTCTACATGTCGAAGTGTCCTTGGGCAAGACACTGAACCCCAAATTGGCTTCCGCTGCAATCGGTGTATGAATGGGTGAATGTAATGCACAATCTATGTAAAGCGCCTTGGATAAAGGCGCTATATAAATGCACCATTTACCATACCGATCATGCACCCACCCCTCCACACAACTAGGCAGCTAGCACACCTCATAATGTGTCTGTCAAGAATGTGTCTCCTGCTGAGAAGGGAATTAAGGGAGACAGAAACAGAGAGACGGGTGGGAGGAAGTCTAAAAGTAGAAAAGGTAATGACATCTTTCCTAAAAACCCTTTTCCCATGATGCACCAGTATGGGAACTAGACGCTTGAAGAGGTACAACAGTGAACAAAAACCTTGTCTCACCTTCCTACTCTTTCTTCCCATCATTCCTGCTCTGCCCCTCCTCCTCCTCCTCTATATTCTGACATCCTTATCAGTTCACTAATCTTAAATCAACCTGGCTTCTAATAGTCTAGAGACCACTTGATCCTGTCTTTCTCTTTTTTTTCTGATGAGCTCTGATTCTCCCCCCCCCCTCCTGTGATCTCAGAGGTTTCTGGGGAGGCGTGACAGTACTGTCAATCCTGGCTAAGGCTTCACTAAGCTGCCATTAGCTGCTGCTCTGCCTCTACTGGGGAAACACTCTTTTATAGCTACAAAAGGAAAGAGAAAGGATGAGGGAGAGAAAAGACAGAAAGATTTCCTTTTGGGAAAAAGGATACGTAGCCATGAAAGGCAAGGAACACGGTGAGAGAGAGAGAGAGACAGACAGACAGAGAGAGAGAGAGAGAGAGAGAGAGAGAGAGATAGAGAGAGACAGAGAGGGGGAGAGATGTGGAAAATAGTGGTAGAGGGCATTTGTGTGCTTTCTGTGGAGATAATATTTGTCGAAGAAAGTGAGTGTGTGCCTGTGTGTTCGCGCACGTGTGTGTGTGTGTGTGTGTGTGTGTGCGCGCGCACGTGTGTGCATGCGCGCGTGTGTGTGTGCGTGTGCCTGCCGCACATCTACGTTTGGGTGCGTATGTTTTTTATGCAAGTGTGTGTGCGAATAAACATGAAAGGAATGACATTGAGCTCGGGTGGCACAGAGGTAAAACAAACTGGCCTACACTGCACACCTCAGCAGTGGCCCTTGCCTTGCATAAACTCTGCATCAGAATACTGTGTATCACCGTTAGCTCCAGGTCACCCCATACACACCATGAGGACACCATGCAGTCTCATCAACACAATGGCGCCGGTCAGAACCTGGACGATATATACACAGTACACTCGACACCTCTCCCCTGGCTCCCTGTCCTCCCATCCCAGGGCTGCCCAAACCGCTCCATGCCGAAGGCCGACCTCCCAAGGAGACAGTGGTCAGCTCAACAGATTCAGGCCTGCATGCCTTCATGAATAAGGCAGCAGCCCCAAGGCCCAAGGTGGAAACCTTGTATGTCCAAAACTGTATAATTTTATTGAAAAAAAAGAAAATATTTATATATTTAAAATATTTAAAATAGTGAAAAGGACAATCTGAAAGCTCGTTGTGAGCTTGTAGAGCAGCTATTGTCATTACTTTTGTGCTACATTCTTGTATGATGATGTAGGACATTAATTTACAAAAAACATGCAATCATGGAGATACAAGGTTTCTGTTCGACGGCGACGACACATCATCATTGACCCTGAAGCCTGCCCTGCAGAAGTCACTGGAAGGGTGCCACGCCGGGATGCTACGTGCGGTACTAAAACATCATCATCCAGGACCAGCACATTGCCAATCTGTATGGGGCTGGCTATATACCCAGGGTGAGTGAAAAGGATACCGTAGTGGCCAGCTGAATGGAGCATGCCATCGACACCGGGAGCTCCTATAACCAGCAAACTTATGGACTAAGTATGGCAGTGGTTCTCAACCTTTTCAGCCCGTCAAAATACTCATATTTGAACTGACAGACATTTGGAATTGTAGGCATTATACTGTATTTAGTTTGACTCGGTTCCACAGATAAATACTTATACTTTTTAAAGGTCTTTCTTAAAAGCCTTTCAATTGTCACTTCACTGTCATCTGGGGACCGCTTCAAAATCATGTGGGGACCCCCGACCCATAGGTTGAGAAGCACTGGACTATATGGGTATGAGCCAGCCAACACACAAGCATCGATTACAAGGGCATCCCGCACCCGTCTACATGGATGCAGGGATAAGCGGCTCAGAGCCTCTGCCTGATGACCAAAAAGCCTAATATCTCCCCTGACTGGCCAAGGGGGAATTCCCCTTTAGAATAGTGGATAGGATGTACGGAGGGTGAGATGACTGGAGACACTAATGGTGGGCTCATTTGATCTGAAGACCACCTAGAGAGAGATTGAAGACGAGGAGGAGGATTAGTCGCCCTTCACACAGCAGACCAGGAGGCAACTTGGCTTGAGTACACTTAGGGTGCGTTCAGAAACGTGCAACGGGAATGTGCTCCGTTTGTCTTTAGTGCACTGGCCGGTGATGTCATAGAGCGTGCATGTCATAGAGCGTGTGGCTTATTTACGAACGGCCAGTTAAAACAACACACCTTCCTGTAACATTGAAAGGTAATTCATATAGTGCTCGAGACACCACAGTGACGCGCGCACACACTGGACAACCACCACTTCGGAGTAGGGTCGGTCAGTGCAGGCACTCAGCACACCCGGGGAACGACAATGTTGCATGCACATGAGTGCACTGAATTACACGAACGACAAGAGGGCACACCAGTTCACTCAGTGAACAAGTAAACCAACGCAGAGGCACAGGTTAAATTCCTGCCAACGGTACACCTCCGGTTTTGCCGGGCACTCCTAAGAACACAAAAAGATCTTGTGTTGCACAAAACAGAACCGATGCACATCGATAAGCTAATTCTACCTTGTCTAAGAATATCTGTGGCACAATTTTTGATTTGTCACTTGTATAAGTTAGTGACAATTAAAATCTTCTTGATTCTTGACTATTGTGAGAAACCGCTTGTATAAATTTGGCCCATTTGTGTAAAACCACACTTCTCGATAATTCGATTAATCAAAAAGGTAATCGATAGAATTACTAGAAAACTATGTTTAATTGCAGCCCTATAAAAGGAGGTAGAAGGAAGCGATATGGAGGGAGTGAGGGAGAGACTGTGAGTCAGATTAATACAGAATATATATACAGAATGCATGACTGTCTGGCAAAAATCTCGTATCTCAAACTTTTCATGTTTTTCCCCAATAAACGAATGGCCTATATCATACAAGAGTGACAATTGACTATCTACAATCTGTAGATCGGCTACTTTCACTATTTTGAAATGTTTAAAGATAATGAAATAGGACAGGTTTTGAACATGCAAGGTTTCCACCCGATAACATTTAACATTAATAATATTTAACTTGATGAGGCGCTCGCAGCTCATCTGACAGCCGAACCGTGAGAGGTCACATGCACACGCACGCACGGTAGCGATAATGCTAAGTAATTGTCTGCAGCTGCAAACGTCTATAATTGCTGGGGAGAGAGAGAGAGAGAGACACGCACACAGATAAGTGCAGAGAGTGAGATACTGTGTATTAACAACCATCTTGTCTTGACAGTGATCTGATGTACGAACAGCTTTCTATAATTGACTACACACAACTATCGGAGTGTGTGTGTGTGTGTGTGCGTGTGTGTGTGTGTGTGTGTGTGTGTGTGTGTGTGTGTGTGTGTGTGTGTGTGTGTGTGTGTGTGTGTGTGTGTGTGTGTGTGTGTGTGTGTGTGTGCGTGCGTGCACATGTGTGTTTAAACACAACAGAATGATCCACCATTTTTTACCTCACAACTCTTGTTTAAATTAAACTACGTAAGACCATAACAGCATATTAAATATAACACAAATTATTTAATAATACTATCAAATATTACACAGAACACAAAAATCTGACAAACAAATATGATGAATTCATATTTTGTGCTTGTAAATCAAAATAGCATGTTTGAGGCTAGATTACAGATTACAGAATACTTCAAGTCGGAGTCACTCAGGGATCTGTATACTAGCAGGCTCAGGTCTTTTCCCCTCTACACTATGGTTCCATGTGGTTACAATATATGGTTTCCATCCATGTCAACACTCCACGCTCTATAGACAAATCCACGGAGGGGGTGCCCTGGGCTCAGCCATAGCTGAGGCGTACCATTAACCGTTTCCATCCGTAGAACGTAGCCACACGTCCTAGGGAATACAGAGTATAAGCGGCCATGTCTATCCGGCACCCCAAAGCTTCTATTTTGAAGGAATCCCGGCACTGATTGTGTTAAGCGCAGCTTGACACCTCAATATTGATTGCCTACACCTGGCATGGATTTGTCTATATACAGCCAAAATACATTTGGTAAGATGTTTCTCATAAAGTGTCAAGCAGAGAAGCTTTTGTTGCCATTCCATTGCTTCAGGCATTTCAATTGCACAGTAATTCACAACAATAGACCTCCATTTCAGCCCACAAACAACCGATTCACAACAATGCAATCAACCAAACAACAAAGCAACCCACTGTTCCAGTCGCACTGATCAGACACATTATTTTCCTTTGCATTACAGAAGGAGCGCACACACGCAATGACGTTTTGAGCAACAAACTGTTCCAGCGATTTCCATAAACACTGCCGATTTTCCAAACTTAGACAATCCTTATTCCACGGATTCATATTATAGGGCACGGATGTCTATCGGGCATTTCTGATCTGTTCATTCCATAAAAACATATACACGCAGAATCACTCAGAGCTGGCATGTGGATTTGTGGACTTTCAAGGACCACCATAACTCTGAGAGTGTACAAATTAAACCCAATGACTGCCATGGTCCATTTGGACACTCTCGCAGTTGGACAGGGTCCAATTGGAACCCTGCTATAGATTCCTATAGGGTTAAGATCGGACGGTTAAGAGAGAATCGTTACGGAAAGGGGAATCAATGTATATACTGTTGTAGGGTTCAGGTGGTTAATCAATGTATATACTGTTGTAGGGTTTAGGTGGTTAATCAAACATCACATTTGATGTGAAATAGAGTGATCATTTTCCCAGAACACGTCTTCTATACTCTTGAGTTCTTGTGCATTTCTCTCTCATCATATCGATCCATACAAGACCTCAACTATTTGCCCTTGAAGTTCTATAAAGATCTAGAAGGGGCATTTCCCAAAACAAAACACCATCTACAGTCGACACAGTCTGCCTCGCACGCATGCATTTGTCTTGAACGTTAATGAGAGTGTTTTACACACAGAGCGATAATTTGATCACACCCCGATTAAGGCAATACCCTGATTAAATAGAAATGGTAAACATCTCACCTTATCATCTTCATCATCGTAAGCCAGGGTAGCTTGTTTTAATTGGGTTATTCAACAACACAACACAATTAAAACAGCTGCGTTTCTGCAATTGCTTTTACTAAACACAGACAAAGTTAACCATTTCTAAACCCTATACTTCTCTCTACACCAAAATGCTTCGCTGGAAATATTTATATATATATATATATATATATATATATATATATATATATATATAGAGAGAGAGAGAGAGAGAGAGAGAGAGAGAGAGAGAGAGATAAGAGATTTCTGCCCGACAGCAACGATACAGTAAAATCTGGCTCAGTGAAAAAAAGACTCCTAAACCATCACTACAGCATTTTACGGAGATTTACAGTGGCAATGAGCTCCTTTTACTTTATATGGTGGTTAAAAGGACTCCAGCTTATTAGGAGTTCAAATGAAAATAGAACATTACAAGCAAAATAACTGCAGTAAGAAAATATATATACAAATCTCCATCTCAGAGAATCAATTCCACCGAATGCATGAAACTCAAACACGGTTCGGATTATGGGTAAAAAATGTTCTGTTATGTCTGAGAGGGCTGCAGTTCTCTCACTGAGCCGCATTATTTCTGTCTGCTTTGTATACAACTAGCACCGTACATCATCTTTATCAGAGACAGAAGGGGAGAGAGAGAGGCTGAGCGAGGAAGCGATAGAGCCCTATGGAGAGAGAGAGTGTGTGTGTGTGTGTGTGTGTGAGAGAGAGAGAGCGAGAGAGACAGGAGACACAGAGGCAGGCGCGGTGGGAGCGCCACGCAGGGAGATTGATGGGTGTTTGTTAAATCACGCAGTGCAGGCCAGGCGGGAGGTGTTAATTCAGGGCTAAAAGTGGGGAGCCGCTCGGTATGAGGACAAACGAGCCGCTCTCGTGATTAAAAACTATTTGTCTTAGTGGCCGACCGCAGGCGCACTCCATCAACACCTGTTGTGGTGCGTGCGTGCGTGCGTGCGTGCGTTGCTTGTGAGCAGTGGTGGAAAGTAACTATAGGTGCCTATATTCCAATACCGATAGGGTTTACGCAAAGACCCGCCCTGCAGCACTGTTTAATGCAATTTATTTGTGTTTATAAGTATTTTTGAAATACTGATGACAAAGGTGTAAAGTCAACAGTATGTGTATCCATACCATAACATAGCCTAAGCAAGCAGCACGCTAGCAGACAATACACTAGTTCTTTCTTTCAATCATTAAGGGACCAAGAAGTCGCGAAGGGTGTCAGACAACTCAGCCCATGCTTCTTATTTGTGCATATTGTTCTTATTGCGTATTGTCTTCTTTCTTGGTCCCGCCTTATCGCTGCTTTCAGCTATTACCCGATCAAATAGGCACTAAGAAGAAGGAATGAAATCAATAAAAACATTGGAATGATCTAGCGGGGGAGTTTCTGGAGAGTGCAGTTGAGGCAGCGATTCCTAAACAGTGGAACATTAGAAAACATCTATTTTGCTTCAGAGGACACAACATCCATAACAGATTTACCAATACCAACATGTTGTAACTCCTACTTGGAGTCGGGACTCAGGACTCACATTAGCCCCACATGGTGGAACCTCTCACTCCCATAGAGTTATAAAGGAGCTCACTGCTCTATAATGTAGCAGCCTCTCTGCAGGGAGAGCTTCCATAGGGCTGGCCTGGCGTTAGCCTCCACCACGCTGACTGCATCAGCATGTGTCGCACCGAACACAGCTTGTTCGCGCTGCCGTGATATTATGCTAAAGAACCGCAGCGTGACAAATAGCCCCCGGTGTCCTCGTCTCGATACGAGACACACTGAAGCAGCCATAGCCTGTAAGCCAGCGTCCGTCCAGACTCCAGGCAGCCCCATATGGAAGCTGTCACTCCGCTATTGTACAAAACTACAGTATATATATGCTTTTATCTATGATTTTCATCCGTTTTTAAATCTAAATGTTCCATCCACGATTCCATGGGACAAAAGCGATATAAACGGCTTCTTCATTGGGTGAATTTAGCTTTGTTGTTGTCTGCTCTCTGCTGAGTGCTGACTGCACGCAATGATCTACACAGGCTTCTTGGTGCACCGTTGTATCCGGTCCGACTGGCTGAAACACGTCCTGTGAGAAACGTTCCGGGGTGAAAAAACAGACTGACGTGCGCATGTAATGAAATATCGCGAGTCGGCTCGTGATTTCGATACACTGTATCGAAGGTCAATTTCGATTCGATTTCGATACGTATCGAGAATCGGGACAGCCTACACTAGCTTAAGCTCGTCACATGAAACTCTATACCGTCATATGCATACATCTTTCACACGAATTATCAAACATTAGAAAGTAGCGGGCGTACTATGTATATCAGATTGTGAAATTAATATTAATAATAAAATGATTGAAAGAAAGAACTAGTGTATTGTCTGCTAGCGTGCTGCTTGCTTATGTTATGGATATACATACTGTTGACTTTGTCATCAGTCATACAACAAAAAAATACACACTCAAATAAATGACATTAAACAGTGCTGTAGGGCGGGATACTAGATACTCAAGAGGTACTGATACTTTACTGGAGTATTTCTAACTATACTTTTACACCACTACATCTCACAGATAAATATTGTACTTTTTACTACACTAAAATTAATTGAAAACTGTAGTTACTAGTTACTTTGTAGATTTAGATTCACAACTTAATTCTTTTGCATAGTCAACAAGTCAAAAGTGTGCGTGCGTGCGACCGTGCATGTTTGTGTGGCCTACTTTGTTTTAGTATTCTAAAGTGAGATAGTTAAAATATGCTTTGCACTTTTTTTAATTGATCATCAACATTAAATACCTAGATACAGAGCAACACATTAACATTGTTTGACTTCACATTTACAAAGACATCATGTTCTGTGAATTCAAAGTGAGTGATAACAATCTCACAGTGCAGACAATGTTGACCACGTAAGCCATGAATACAAAATGCAAAGGGTTATTATTTTATGGAAGAAAAAGAAAATGGATAAACAAGAATTCTGACGGACAGCAACAATCGGTCTTTTACATGTATAACGATATGCAGATCGTTTCAATTCATAGAATGAAAGATGGAGGAGGAATTGATATAATCCATTGTGTTGCACTGCATGTGATCTTTGCATGCTTGGGTTTCTGTGTGTGTGTGTGTGTGTGTGTGTGTGTGTGATAATGTATGGAGGACAAATAGCATGTGTGTTTGTTGGGGTGTAGAGGTGAAATAAACAATATTGTCTTTGTGTGTGTTGACATGGCTGCTGTATGCTCTCAGACAGCCCACTGGGAGACACACACACACACACACACACACACACACACACACACACACACACACTTCAGGTTCCCTGTTGGGCTCCAAGTGATGAAAAACATGCACATCTGAAGCATATTGATATCCACACGCTAGCATGTCGCTTATTTTATGAACACGCACGCACGCTATACTTAAGCTTTAAGCTGCAATTTGTCATCATTTGTATACCGACTGCTTCTCAAACCTATTCAAGTCAGGGACCCCGTAATGATACTGGTCCACTTAATTACAAAACACCTACATCTGTCTAATAAGAATCGTGCAAGGATGCTGTTCTTAGACTTTCAGCTTTCAATACAATACAGTCTGATATTCTAGTGTCAAAGATGGTATAGTTGGAACTTAATCCATACTTAATTCACTGGTATGCTTATTTTCTTACAGAGTACAGAGTCAGAGCGTGAAACAAAACCCTATCCTCAGCATTAGCTACCAATGTTGGTACAGCTCAGCTGTACGTTTCACCCTTTATACTGATAGCTGTCATACTGAGGAATGTCTGTCTGGATGACACACCAGACCAATACAATTATTGCTAAATGGCAATAAAACTAAAGCTATGTTGTTCACTCCACGAGCCATTTCAGCTCCAGTGACCATCTCGATGGAACTCCCATCGAGTGGGTGGAGCGCTACAAATACCTTGGCTTTTGGTTGGATAAACACCGTAATTTCAAATTTCATATTGATTCCTTGCGCAAAAAGCTTAAATTCACTCTGGGTTTCTTCTACAGATTGAAGGCTTGTTTTGCTTGTTCAGCTCGTAAAAAACTGGTCATTGGTCTCTTTCTGTCCCAATTGGATTATGGTATGCCTGCTCCTCCACCTTGGACAAATTGGATCCCTTGTACGATGCTGCATTGAGATTCATAACTAACTCACCTTTCAGAACACATCACTGCACGTTGTATGCTGCAGTCGGTTGGTTGTCATTGGCATCTCGCAGGCTGCAGCATTGGCATATTTTCATTTATAAAGCCATTCTGGGTGACCTGCTGTCTTACATTTCATCCAAATTCGACTTGGTCCAAAATGGTCTCAACCTCAGGTCAAATGCTTGGCTGCGGTGTGTATAGTACCAGCATTCAAATCCGAGGGGGGTAAAAAATGTCTGGCCTTCTTTGGCCCTTGGATCTACAGTCCAGACAAAAAATGTCAAAAGGATCATCTTAGATGTACAGTCCGGTGCAAGTAGACGGATTATTCTTTTGTTCTTCACTTCTGTTATTATGAGTGTTCTTCAACTACGGTAAAATGCTGCAACAACTGAACATTTCTTTGTTCAAAGATTGTTGGACAACCAATTCAGAGACTTATACATCCACGTATGATGACATCCTCCTAAAGTTAGCAAGGAATATCACCTCAAACACTAGCCATGTGTTGTTTGAAGAATATAGGTTGCTACCTTCAGAAAGGAGATATGGTGTACCAGCATACAATGACCCATGATGCGTAAATAAATAATATTAATATTAAACTAGAACTGCACTCTGCCGAGTGCATACTTGCTTGTTGCACACTAGTAGGCCATAAATGGCCTACTAGTGCGCAAGCAGAGCGCGCAAGTACTTTCGACCGCTGGAAACTATCACATCTCAGTATCTCTGTGAAGGAACGTTTGAAATGTATAATCATTACGTGTAACTATTTGCTACCTAACTACTTTTTTACAGAAAAATGAATCATTGATATGTGATGAAAAAAAAGGTATATAAACTGGTATATAAACTAAAATATATTATACAGTATAATTATTTTATTACTTATTGTAAATTGTCAATTGTTTTAAATGTATTTCATTTTGTACTATAGTGATATTAATACTAAATCATGATCAGAGTTATATGTGTCTCTAACTTCAATTTCTGTAATAATACTTTCAAATTTGTTGAAATATACATGATCTAAAATACTTCCGAAATCTGTAGTTGGATTTGTATCTCAGTGATGACGTAAGAGAAATGGTCATCTGTGTAATCTGGTCCCACCAGATACCACATTACGTCATCGTTGAGAGCTGGGACCAGAGTACACGGTGTGTATATGTATGACTAGCTCTCAGTGATGACGTAAGAGATATGGTCATCTGTGTAGTCTGGTCCCAGCAGACCAGGCACAGATTTACAAATTACAAATCACATTACAACTACATACAGAGTATGTAGTTGTAATTTGATTAGCAGTATACTGTGGTTACTTGGTTCCAAAAAGTGAAGCCAAGTTTTTTTCAACCGTAGGTTTGTGCCTGGTTTGCTGGGACCAGTTACAACATTACGTCATCGTTGTGAACTGGGACCAGAGTACATGGTGTGTATATGACGTAATGTTGTAACTTGTAACTAGTCCCAGCAAACCAGGCACAGACTGTATGTAGTTGTTCTAGTTACAACTACATACAGAGTATGTAGTTGTAATTTGATTAGCAGTATACTGTGGTTACTTGGTTCCAAAAAGTGAAGACAAGTTTTCTTCAACGGTAAATCTGTGCCTGGTTTGCTGGGACTAGTTACAACATTACGTCATCCTTGAGAGAGTACATGGTGTGTATATGACGTAATGTTGTAACTTGTAACTTGTAACTTGTAACATTACGTCATATACACACCATGTACTCTCTCAAGGATGACGTAATGTTGTAACTAGTCCCAGCAAACCAGGCACAGATTTACCGTTGAAGAAAACTTGGCTTCACTTCGAAGAGACCAAGCGAAACGATTACTTGCGCGCTCTGCTTGCGCAAGTAATTAATGAATACATTTCGGTGCTCTAAAGCAGAGGTTCCCAACCACTGGTACTATAGTACCACTAGTGGTACTTGAGCCCCCCGCTAATGGTACGCAGAGGAGTCAAAAAAAGTGTAATGAAATATTTATATTACTACAGCTGATTAGTGATTAGACATGACTTTTGTCAGAGCAGCAGCATTATTGGCTTAGGAATGGAACAAAAGGGGCAGGTATACGCTCCTGTATTTTATCATCAGTTATTATGGTGGTACACGGAGAGCCAAATATGTTCTGAGGTGGTACATGAAAGAATGACAAACAAGAAAGGAGAGGATGATGCAACCAGCAGGAAAAACAAGAGGAGAAAAGCAGAACAGATAGAGCGGGAGAGGCCGAGTTGTGTTTGATGTGATTGATTCAATCCGTTGTGACGGAAGGACAGATGCATGGAGAGAATAGAATCAGAGACGCGGGCCGCACGCACAAACACACTCGCAAAACATTTTTGTATCGCTGCATATTAACAAGAACATTTCTCGAAGAGAAAACCAGCACTCACAGAACTCTCGTTTTAAGGCACTTTTAATTATTATTTTAATCACTTGACGTAGTATGCCGCAGAGCAGCAGTACAGTGTTAAGTTACTTTCCCGACCGGGCACCCGGTAAAGATGCTCAAAGTGTTTAAAAGCAACTGGAGTCGTGCGAGCTATTACCCTGATAAAGTGTCACTGTACATTAGCTTGTGAGTCCCAAGTGTTGTCATCGCAAAATGGATGGAATACATGGAACCGTGTGTGTGTGTGTGTGCACGTGTGTCTGTTTGTTCATATAGCCAGGAGGCAGATTCAGGCACATCTGTGTGTGTGTGTGTTTATGCATGCATGTACTGTACGTGCACGTCTCATACAGAATATACCTGTGTGTGTGTATGTGTGCGTGCGTGCGTGCGTGTGTGGAAGTTAGAGCATCTCATCTGAGCAAACATGACCTCAACCAGCCACTGTAGCTACGTACCTGACCTTTAACCCCACCTGCCGCTGTCTGTCTGTCTGTCTGTCTCCCATTTCCTGTAGTCTCCCTCTTTCTTTCTTTCTTTCTTTCTTTCTTTCTTCCTTCCCGTCAGTGAAACAAGAAGTGATGACCTCATAAATGACATACATGTCATAGGCCTACAGTGCTTTTGTATCTGCGGCGAATGCACACGAAGGAAGACAGTTGACTGGCATAGAATGGTAGGCTGCTGCTGCTATATTATTGTCACAACATGAAGTTATAGCATGAGGTCGACCTAAATGGCGTTATATGAACCCCCTTTTAGACAAATAATCGATCCGATTGCATCTGTAACGGCGCATCACCAGGCTGTGAGCTGGCTGTCTGCCAGACTGCCACGCACCCCCCACCGCGATGGCATTGGCTGCACTGCGCTGCGCTGTTTGGTTTGGTTTATATCGAGTGACGTTCGAACATTGCAAACGTGTGATATAACTGTATGCGCTGTCGGGGAGAGCTCTTCCTTCCCCGTCACCCCGGGAGTGTGATCAGCTTCTCTGCTGCGTTGCTCTGCACATGTCAGCAGCCTGCGTGGCTGCCAGGGATATTTGCCTGTCCCATTGGCCAGAGGCAGCCAATCACGTCAGCTCAGCTTTCATCAGTCAGGTTTCACATGACAAAAAAGGTATAGTCGATGAACATGCATGTTTTTGTCGACTAAATCAACACTGGGCTGCTCTACCGGCTGAGCCACTAGCGTACTCAAGTAAATGTACTCAGTATACTGTGCAGCACTGCACAGGGACTCCATAACTTTGTCTTTTTTTAAACGTGGCCGTCACTTATAGCTGGTGATAAGTTTAAGTTTATGGAGGTCCAATAAAGTGTTCTCAACCTCACAGAGGATGGGTTCTCTTCATATCCTATAACCCAGAAGCCCTGTCCTCTTCTGTCATTATATCAACACCCAGACAGCCCCATTGTAAACCTCTCTGTCCTTGTTAAGGAACCCAATTAAAAGAAAAAACTCAAATAATAATAGCCCCTGATTGGCCATTGTGCACCCTGCAGATTTCCAATTAGCTCCGGAGAGAGCGAGCGGGTCGCCGGCGTCCGCGCGAGAAACTTAACGAACTTAACGAAGCAGACGGCTAATTTTGTTTTTAGTGGCAATCCTACAGGCCAGGGGAAGCTCTTTGTTTGGGCTCAAGTGGGTTTTTATGGCTCTTTAACAGCGCTGACGCTCCGGTTTAATTAATTTGAGGACTTTTAGTGGGTCTATTGTGATGGATTCTCTGTGAGAGAGGAGCGTGTGGAGTGTATCTGCTTCTCTTCTGATTCTCTGTGAGAGAGGAGCGTGTGGAGTGTATCTGCTTCTCTTCTAGCCGTACTCATGAATGAAAAGGTCTAAATACTGTAAAACATGCAGCACGGCGTTATGCTAATGTGCGCTGTTGACGCGGAGCGCATCATAGTCTGCGTCGGGGTTCTGCCTGTTCTGCCCAAGTTATAAAAGGAGATTCACTTGAAATACTTTGCCATTCTGGACAAACGGACGTACATACAGTACAGGCCTATATACATATAGTGTGCACACACACACACGCGCACGCACGTGCGCACACACACACACACACACACACACGCACGCACGCACGCAGCACACACACACACACACACAACGTGTAGGACATTGACCTTGGGAGACGAAAGACAAAGGCGACCCCTTAAAGTGACTTTAAGTGGAGGTGGCGGTAAACTGGATTAATTATGATAAATGTGTGCGATTACTAAGAATTATTCCAGCAGCCACTGCAGCTAATAGCATAATTAGCAACAATAATCAAGGACTTGTGATGTTAAAATAAGTGGAGTTGCGGACAATTAAGAAATGTCTGGATCTAATAATGGAGAACTTGTGCTGTGAAATACCGAGCGTGAATTTAACTGGGAGAGCGTACAAATGTAACCCAATGGGCCCGTTAAGGGTCCATTTGGTTGCATTTGTACATCCTCCCAGTTATGAATGGTTAAATTCACGCAGAGGATTTTACTGTGCGTCAGGAGAGACGCGGGACAATCGCTGACATTAGCATTCAACGTTTCTCGTATATTAATACATCTAAATGAGCCTTTGCCAACGCTGGGGTAATTAAATCTGCACTTTATCAAAAGAGCGTAAGAAGAATTACTAAAAATTAACATTCACGTTTCACGTTTTCGTGACTAAATTGTCTGGCTAATTAATAAAAAATGAGTGAAAATGAATTGCAGAGCTTAAGTATAGGCTTGTTTTGAGTCTGACCTTGCAGTGTGTCTGTAAATGAACGTCAGCACTGTGACATTAGATTAAGAAGTTAATTATTGATATTAAAGTTGCCTCGTACTCATTTGTTAAAATAAGTAAATCATTCAATATTTCAATGAATCATTTTCAGGTCTGGATACCAATATCATCCAGTGAGGGGCACGAACGTCTGAATTGGAACTTGAAAATTTATTTTCTTTATTTTTCTGGAAGGCAGTATAGATTAATGTAGGCTAGTAGCAATGACCTTGAGGGAACAACACTGAGACTCATTCACGCCATACTACCTTAGCTGTACTAGGGTTGGGATCCTGTAGGATTTTAACCATTCAGGTTCCTTAACGATTTCCTCCTCTGAATCATGACAGTTTTCTGAAAAACCCTATGTTTCCATGTCAGTGGTTAATTCTCAAACAATTTCATGTCAAGGACCCCCAAGATTATTATGTAATTGGCCACCGACCGCCATCTGAAAATATGCTGTACCAGGGACCTCCCAGAAGGAAAGATTTGAGTTAAAAACGTTCGCTCTGAAAGAATATGTATTCAAAGATTTGCGCCACATTTTCACGATTTGTTAAAAATAACAGACCTACAAGCTCGTAGCACGGCTCTCGGTGCCGCGCTATGAGCTTGTAGATCTGCTATTTTTCAATAGCTAAAGTATAACATAATGCTATATAAACAACAAAAGGGGTTACCGCCCAAAATGGGTTAAGAGTCAGATTCTTAACGGTTCCCTTTCACGATTTTGGCACAAATTCAATCGTAAACACCGTGCGTATGCATATTATTTTAGTGGTACCCTCTGGGTTACTTTAGGGGGTTCCAAATGAACGGTGTGCATCATATACCTTCTTTCTGGGGTTCTAAATGTTGTTTGGCTGGTTCTAAACACTTAACAGTCCAACTCTGAGAGAGTGTACAAAGGGAACCAAATGGACCCTGTCAGGTTCCATTTAGTCTCGCGTAGCCAGACAACTATTCCACAATCTCCGAATGCTATATAGAGTCTGGGACTACAACCCCCATGAGCTGAGTAACAGAATGCTATATAGAGTCTGGGACTACAGCCCTCATGAGCTGAGTAACAGAATGCTATATAGAGTCTGGGACTACAGCCCCCATGAGCTGAGTAACAGAATGCTATATAGAGTCTGGGACTACAGCCCCCATGAGCTGAGTAACAGAATGCTATATAGAGTCTGGGACTACAGCCCCCATGAGCTGAGTAACGGAAGCTGCCATTTACGTTCACAGAAATATATATTTTTATTTCCGTTTCTGCTAAGCAACAAGCTATATATGCTTAGATGTTTCCTATTTATACTAGGATAAATGTGCGCGACTGTAAAGACGAAATGGAAGTGGCGAGGAGGCTCCATTTCCGCTTTATAGTTTACTCATGACAGCTCTTCCGTTGGCCCAGACTGTATGATGAAGCGTTTGGAAATCGCGGAGGCAACAGGTCTGGTAACACGAGACTAGGTTCCATTTGGTTCCATTTGTACACCCTCAGAGTTATGGTGGTCCTTGATGATACAAAGTTTGAGAACCAACCGGTATTGTAATTGTATAAGCAGTTAGCAGACATGAAGTCCACATGCAGTACCAGCTCTGACAGTGTGATCAAACCGCTTCCGGAAAACGGTTCCAAATGTGATGGAACTGATTCCAGTTCCGGATGACCGGGTCCCGACCCTAGTATGTACACTGCCTCTACTAACCAATGTACGCTGAGCTAGCAGTGAAACCTGCACACACACACACACACACACACACACACACACACACACACACACACAGAGTGTGACTCATCTTTAGTCAAATTGCATCAGTGTTTAAAAAGACGCTGGCCTTGCGAGAGTGAAGGGGGGAGAGAGAGAGAGAGAGCGATGGAGGAGTATATACTTCAAAGACAGACGTCCCTCTTCTCCGAGGTCAACTCCTATTCCAACGCTGCACTTTTAAATACTTTATGAGAGAGGAGCGTAATTAAAAACGATACGGGAGCGCCCGCGTTCAACTCTCATATATTATAAGCCAGCAGAGAGGCGGCCGTCAGATTTTAAACAACTTCCAACCGGTCCGTCCTTGGTCCAATGTCAGCCGCACCTTGGTCAAAACACTCTCTATTAACAATAGGAGCATTTATTTAACAGTTTGACCGTGTGTGTTATGTCTATATCAGCGCCACATGGGGTGTATAGCAGTGGTTCCCAAAGTGGGGTCCGTGGGGACCGGAGACCCTCAGGGGTCCTTGAGGGTGTTCCAGGGGTCCCCAGCTATGATAGTTTGGAACCAAATGGACCGTTATATGGGTCTGTAACTCTGAGAATGTACAAATTAGTTTCATTTCATTTGTACACTCTCAGAGTTAAATTATCATAGATTTTAAATCTACAAATTGGGTGTCCCAGAGATAGAAGTGCCATTAAATGGGGGTCCGCAGACTAATCCATGTCAAACCTTGAAATGAAACAGGTTGAGAATCTCTGCTAGAGCCTTCTCTTATGGGGGTCCCTGGCATGTATTTTCAAATGGAGGTCTGCAGGGCTAATTAGTGTCAATTTGGGGGTCCTTGAGATGAAACGTTTTGGGAACCACTGGTACAGTATATAGGGATGAGACCACTGGGTCACAGTGATGCTGAGATATATAGGGATGAGACCACTGGGTCACAGTGATGCTGAGATATATAGGGATGAGACCACTGGGTCACAGTGATGCTGAGATATATAGGGATGAGACCACTGGGTCACAGTGATGCTGTGACCCAGTGGCAAAGATATGAGTTAAAAACGTTCACTCTGAAAGAATATATAATATTCAAAGATTTGCGCTATACATTTTCACGATTTTTCAAAAATTTCAGATCTACAAGCTCATAGCGCGTCACCCCAACGGCAACTAGCCGATCTACATTGACATGGTGTGAGCTTGTAGATCGGCTTTTTAAAAGTGTAGGGATGAGGGGGTATGATCTGGCACGGCGTGTAGAGGGATGAGATAACGTATACCACCCTACAGAATGTTGTTGTTGTTGCAGCAAGACAGGAGGAGGCGAGGGGACGAGAGGAGGAGAAGAAATGAACAACAAGGAAACCCGAGGGAGCAAAAAGGAGAGAGAGAGAGAGAGAGAATGAAAACGACAAAAAAGAAAAACATGGAACTTCCAATTAATTTACAGCTTCCATCCTCCCCAATCAGCCGACGAAACGATAGAAACGAAAGAAAGAAGAATTCCGTGGCAGATCTAATTACCAGCGTCTCTCTCTGTAGACCCAGACCATCTCTCTCTCTCTCTCTCTCTCTCTCTGTTTGTACAGGCTGATGAAGTGAGGGAGAGACTCAGATGGATATCCAGTCTTTTGTTTAATTTATAAATGGATTTTACCCCCTTAATACTTAAATTATCATCACCACATGTCAGAGAGAGAGAGAGAGAGAGAGAGAGAGAGAGAGGTGTAAATGGGTGGTGGGGTGTCAGGGGAGTATGTTTGGAAGGCAAAAGTCTATGACATATGGTGATGGGAGGCTGCGCGTGTGTGCGTGCGTGCATGTATGCGGCGTGCGTGCGTGCGTGCGTTCGTGTGCTTGTGCGCGGTAGGTAAGTGGAAAGAATTCCGATGAGAAATATGTCCTTTTCAGGCTTCTGTACCACCACGGAGCATGTGCTCTGATTTACAATCTGTCTGCTAATTAAATACACAGGAGAGGAGAGGAGAGGAGAGGAGAGGAGAGGAGAGGAGAGGAGAGGAGAGGAGAGGAGAGGAGAGGAGAGAGGGTTGACAGTTCAACTCCATGCATAGTTGTACCTCCTGCTTTCAGTTATTCCTCTCCTCCTGTCTTCCCTCCACTCCTCCATCCATCCCACCATCCTTCCTGCATCCTCAACTGACCTTCTCTCTCTCTCCCTCATTTTTTTTCATTGACCTTTCTCTTGCCTCTGTCTGTCGCTCTCTTCTCTTCTCTTCTCTGACTTCCCAAAGTTCAACCTCCATATTGACCTTTTCCCCTCCTCCCTCGCCCTCTGTGTCCTTACCGCCTCGCCTGTCCGTCCGTCTCTCTGTCTCTCTGTCTCTCTCTCTCTCTCTCTCTCTCTATCTATATATATAGTACTTGATATTAATAATACGTATACTGATCTAGAATCAGTGCAAAGTAAGGCAGCACCAGCAGCAGGCTCTCAGAGACTCAGAACCAAGTATACCCCATTTCTCAAATTTGCAATTACAGTAGCCTACATATATTTTGTAATCCATGACCGTTTTTCCTATTGGAAAGAATGGGTTCTGGCACCGTATAGGCAGTTAGGCCTTAATTTTAAAACATATTAGTTTAGGACCGGACCGCCATGGGATAAAAGTCAATGGATAACCCAACCCAACCCAACCCATACTCTCCCGTTCCTCTCCTCCAATTAGGCCTACCTGGTTCAGGTGTTTCGGAGTGCGAGGAGGAGGAGGCGGACGACGCAGCGTCCTCATTGGCTGTTCCCTGGGACAGGGAGATCCCTCTTCCTGGAGGCAGCTTCATGCCCAGCTGCTCGGCCGTCTCCACGTGGTCGCCCGGGTGGATGTAGTCGAACGCACTGCTGCCCGTCAACTCCACCTGAGACAACAAAGACCCAACGAGAAAGAGAGAGACGGCTTAGTTTAGCAAGGTAACTATACCGTACTTGGTGAAAGGATTAGTCGCACTATCTGGAGTAGAAGACCTAGTCATACTTGAGTCATACTGAGGACCTAGTCCTGATTGGCTGCCACACACGCTGCTGTCATGTATTGGTTACTCAGGTCACATGACCAGGAAACAGGTAACAGGAAGCGGGTAACAGAAATATTTAGAGACACCCAATGTTATGTAACGTAATGTTATGATTGAGACCGGCCGGTTGAGAGGAGCGTTTGTTACTAAATAAAGAAACCAGCGCTTCTTTCCCCTGACAAATATGTGTGATAATTTCTTGATAGTTCGGATAGTTCACTGTATATAGTCTTGATAGTTCGTTCACTGTATATAGTCATTAGTCAAGGATCTGCTCTCAGTTAAACTGCAAGAGACCCCACGTCAAGACTCCCCCTTGAATTGAGCGCCTAGGAGATTTTTGTGGACTATAATTTGGAGTCCCATTGTTTTTTACAGTATGCAGTCTGAAAAGCAAAAAGCTGAATGGAATGTGAATTGTTTTACAAATCAGATGTGGAACACGCTACTTAGCATGAAACCAATCCCACTCCAGTCTGAACAGGGTTGGACCTGCGTTAGTTCTGTAATTGGATCGCATTTTCTTTTCTGTATACACCAAATCCCTTCACTGAACAACTGCTGATCTACAATTATAAAATAAACCTTCCGACTTTTTCTTTTATGTAAAAAAGTAAAATAGTGGAAACAGCTGGTCTCCAAGCTTGCAACGCGCTGTGAGCTTATTTCCACTACCTTTGTGTGGCACTTTTGTATGACGAAGTAGCTAATCAATTTATGAAAAATAATCTAAAAAGTGAAATATGTAGATACAAGGATTCCGCCCGACATCGACAACATATACAGTACATAATGAAAATGTCTCCATTACATGTTAACCAAAGGAGAACAGATAAAGATGAGCTCATATTCCTGAACACATTGCATCACTGCAGCGCCACTGTTCAATAATAAGTCCACTCAAGTAGCAATACCACCATGTACAAATACTCTGTTACAAGTAAAGGTCCTGACTTCAAAATTGTACTTGCGTACGACGACAAAATGTACTTAAAGTACCACCTAAAAATCTGTCTTTACAGTAATCTAAGCTGGCAACGTTTTCAATAGACGTGAAATAAGGTTTAATAGGTTAATGTATGTTTTGTAATGATCTGTAGCTTCAAAGTAACTAAAGAATTCAAATAATTGTAGTGGAGTAAAAAAGTATTATATTTGCCTACGAGATCACGCACACACGCACGCACACACGCACGCACATCCAGACATATCGCTCAGGTGTTAGTGAAAACCCAAGTCCACCCACTCTCTCACCAGAACAATAATATGTGAATTACATCATCTCCCAATTATTTTTTTACTTTGCTTTTCTTGCTTTTGTAAAGCACACTATGTCTCGGGACACAGAGAGACTGATAAAATATAGTGAATAAGGCGATAAGGAAAAACAGTAGAGTTGGGTGGAGAGAGAGAGAGAGAGAGAGAGAGAGAGAGAGAGAAAGTTTCAAAGGTTTAGCCCAAGATAACTATTTCTGACAGCGTTAGAGTTGCCATGAAACACGGGTGTGTTTACACATTTCATTATAACCTTTTACTTCTACATACACTATTTACATATGTGGCAACGACTTCAAACTCGTGTGAAGTGCTCGCATCAGCAACGACTCGAGGGAGTGCAGTGCCATAATGGCTAGGGGTGGGACGATGACTACCTCACGATACAATATCTGTGGCAATTAGGCCCTCCATAGCCTACTACTACTAGTACTATACTAATCAATAGTTATACGAATATATATATATATATATTGTGGTGATATATATCGCGATATAGATATACATCCCACCCCTAATGTATACTCAGACATACAGTATGTAGCAGGGCATATTCACCGGCCTGGAATAGACGACACAAGCTTGCTTTTGTGTCGTGTTACACCGGGGCTCCACCGGGCGCGTTGCGTCTCCGTCGCGTGCGTCAAAAAACGAACCGGGGCCCCGGCGCTAGTGTTAGTGTGCGTGCGTTTGTCTGTCTCTTGGGTTGCACCACGCCCCTGCGCCCCCTTACTAATCCCCCCCCCCCTTACCTTTATTATGGAAATGAAACAAACACGCTTCCTTGTTAAATAAGTACAGAGTTGAACCGTACAGGCTGTCATTAGCAGGATTTCGCAACCTTAATTGAGAGGATGAAGGAGTGGAGAGAGAGTGAAATTTTGGCAGCCCTAATGCATCTAAGCGTGGTGTGTGTGTGTGTGTGTGTGCGTGTCAGATCATGTTTTCTTTTTCTTTTTTGGGGGGTGGGGGTGGGGGGCGTCCACTGGGATGAAGGGATTACATGCAAGTAATCCCTTTAATAGCAAATCCCTTTAAGGAAATTTAGTCCCCTCATAATTTGTCATCTAGAGCAGAAACAACTGATTAAGAAATGAGAGGGATCACTTGCACACACCTGTGTATGCACACGCACGCACACACGCGGACATGCAGACACACACACACACACACACACACACACACGCACACTCACGCACACACACACGCACACACACTCGCACATGGAGCGTGGTGTATCATGGGAGTCGGCGCTCATGTTTACACGTTTTGCTGGTAATTGGATCTGCATTGTTGTGCGTGTGAATAACATGACGACTTCTAATCAGTTAGTAACGACCTGGCAGCCTGCTCCTCTACGCCGTCCTGCCAACCTGCAGGAACAACGTTAACACACAGTGGTGGAAGATGGACTCATAAATAATGTTACTTTGAACTAGAGCCGGGACTTTGACGCGTTAATTTTGATTAATTTATTACATAAAAAGTATTGTGTAAAAAACGCATTTTAATAGCACTTATTTTTGCACCACGGAATGTTTCTCACTCAATGCACCAACCAACGTTCATTGAGTGATGTCAGACAGCAACAAACCCCAGTGCACGCAAACGAATGAATGAATGAAGCCGCTGAGATCGCTTTGCTTGGCCCAGTGGATGGGACATTTTTATTTGATCCACGCTATCCGATGGAAGCGTGGATTAAAAAATGATGATCTTATTTACCTACATTTAACACAATTAACGGCCAATGAAGGGCCCCAGGAGCCCTTGTCAGGGCCTCAAACACAGTCCCACATGGTCCAGTTTCCTCGAAGGGCCCCTGAGAGCAAAGGGCTAATTTGGCTCTGCGTCCACCTGCATGGAATTTCCGACAGATGGACCATTTGACAATGAAAACTTATTTTTTTTAATGCACAGCGAAAGGCTCCGTGATTATCAACGGTAGGGGGACTGATATAGTGGATACAAATATTCTGTGACTGCATGGTACTTAAAAGGTAAGGAAATACGAAAATAGAAAACATGGCAGTGGATCATGTATGTATTTAATATGGCAGTGAATGAGTTGAAATGGTAGTGATTTGTCAGTTTTGTAGCCTAGGGGTCCCACTGGCTCACGGCCCAGCAGCGGTCCCCGACCCACGTGTTGGGAATCGCTGCTGCAGAGACAAAGAGGCAACACTCCATCACACACTGATCTGATGATCTCTAATGCATGAAGGAGACAAGTCTGACACCACACACACACACACACACACACACACACACACACACCATGACAAACATGCGTGCACGCTCGCACGCACACACACACGCACGCACGCACACATCACACACACGCACGCGACAAGCAAAGACAAACAACAACAAACACATATTTACACATTCACATTCACACATTCCTGCCTTCTTCACAAAAACACACCTTTATGGTTGCACACACACACACACACACACACACACACAAGTCCCTCTGTCTGCTCTTTCAGCATGGTTATCATTATTATTTTGAGCGCACGTTGATGTCCTTCGTCTGAGAGGACGAGTTAAATGATAAAACGCGAATGACACCGCTCCCTGCCTTTTAATAAGTCTTATCTACATGCGCACGCACGCACACATGCAAGCACGCACGCACGCACTCAAACAACGTCACAAACTACACAGACCCTTCACTTTCACACGCAAATTGAAAGTGACGCCAGCTTTTGTTTTAGACAGAAGGTCAGAGATGAGAAGATTCCTGTCAAACTTCTCCACTACAATCGCTAATTAAAAGTACAACAAGCGCAGTGTTTTCTGCCTCAGAATGGGCCTTTGGGAGGGGTTGACTACACACGGCAGTAACCATCAACCGTCCGTGTCACGACGTCAATTTGTTTAGTTTTTTCATACCATATTTAATAACGCTTATTTGAAATAGATTATGTAATTTCCTGTAATATTTCCAGTACATTTTCAATGAAAAAAACGAAACAAAAACAAAGATAGGCATGCTGATTAAAGAATTGTCTATTTGTCACATTAACACTATTACGTCACATCGAATCCAAAGCTTGACTGCCAAGCTATTGCGTCATAATGGTCTTTCCAGTGGTTTACGATAGATGGCGCTATTCACCAACGGATGAATGATACTAGGTCGCTAGGAGACAGATACCACCAGAAATTCCGCCTGCCGTTTGCCTCGCCACTATCAAATTTATAAAAATACACTTATTATATTCGATTATTTTCCCAGATTCCCAAAATAAATATACTTTATAGTCAATGTAATCATTCACAGTTGTCCTTAGTTATACACTGATCAGTCAGTACAAGCTAAGGTGAAGGCACTGAACAGTCACTGAGCTGCTGAGGACCTCATCATGTCAGACATGGACTGAAATCATCCACCAAACACACACAGCTGCTGCTCCTTCCTTTGATAGAATTCATGGCTGAGGGGACAATAGTCTGGGTGAAGCACTATAGTAGACCGCGCGCGCACACACACACACACACACACACACACACACACACACACACACACACACACACACACACACACACACACACACACACACACACACACACACACACACACACACACACACACACACACACACACACACACACACACACACACACACACACACACCTCTGTATATTCGTTGTTATGAAGGCCTTTCCTCTCTCTCAACACAGTCAAAACATGTGTGTGTGTGTGTGTGTGTGTGTGTGTGTGTGTGTGTGTGCGCGCGCGCGGTCTACTATAGTGCTACTATAGGTAGCACTATACTACTATAGGTCTACTATAGCGCTACTATAGTGCCTAGTCTACTATAGTGCCTGTCCTCTCTCTCAACACAGTCAAAACATGTGTGTGTGTGTGTGTGTGTGTGTGTGTGTGTGTGTGTGTGTGTGTGTGTGTGTGTGTGTGTGTGTGCGTGCGTGCGTCTCTGTGAGAGACAAAGGGACAGCAGGATTAAAACAACACATTTACATGTGAGGCATTCAGGGTGCATGCGATGGGCGTGCATGTGTGTTTAGGTATCTGTGTGTACGAGGGTATGTGTGAGTGTGCGCGCGTGTGTTGTGCGTGTTGACAGTATCCTCCTCTGCAGCCATGTCTCCACAGAAGGTCACTCAATAGCCTCCTCCCTAACGTCTCTCTCTCTCTCTCACGGCCCATCTTTTACACTCATAATTCCTTCTTTCCTTCCTTCCTTGCCCCCCCCCCTCTCTCTCTCTCCCCCTACACCTCCACTCCTCTCTGATCTCCCCTTTCCACTTATTCTCCCTCCACCCTCAGCTCTATTTTCTGCATTTATGTCTCTCTCTCTCTCTCTCTCTCTCTCTGACCTGCTTGTTCAGGTTCTCTGACATCCACTAATGTGAGAGATGGGAGACAGAAGAGCAACTGGTTAACCGGTGGGGCTCTATATAGGCCTACTCATGTCTCTGTACTGTTATTGTGGGGGAAGGCTGAGCTGAAACTAGAGTAGACTGTACTGTTATTGTGGGGGAAGCATGAGCTGAAACTAGAGTATAGACTGTACTGTTATTGTGGGGGAAGCATGAGCTGAAACTAGAGTAGACTGTACTGTTAGTGTGGGGGAAGCATGAGCTGAAACTAGAGTAGACTGTACTGTTATTGTGGGGGAAGCCTGAGCTGAAACTAGAGTAGACTGTACTGTTATTGTGGGGAAGCATGAGCTGAAACTAGAGTAGACTGTACTGTTATTGTGGGGGAAGCATGAGCTGAAACTAGACTGTACTGTTATTGTGGGGGAAGCCTGAGCTGAAACTAGAGTAGACTGTACTGTTATTGTGGGGGAAGCATGAGCTGAAACTAGAGTATAGACTGTACTGTTATTGTGGGGGAAGCATGAGCTGAAACTAGAGTAGACTGTACTGTTATTGTGGGGGAAGCATGAGCTGAAACTAGAGTAGACTGTACTGTTATTGTGGGGGAAGCCTGAGCTGAAACTAGAGTAGACTGTACTGTTATTGTGGGGGAAGCATGAGCTGAAACTAGACTGTACTGTTATTGTGGGGGAAGCCTGAGCTGAAACTAGAGTAGACTGTACTGTTATTGTGAGGGAAGCATGAGCTGAAACTAGAGTATAGACTGTACTGTTATTGTGGAGGAAGCATGAGCTGAAACTAGAGTAGACTGTACTGTTATTGTGGAGGAAGCATGAGCTGAAACTAGAGTATATACTGTACTGTTATTGTGAGGGAAGCATGAGCTGAAACTAGAGTAGACTGTACTGTTATTGTGGAGGAAGCATGAGCTGAAACTAGAGTATAGACTGTACTGTTATTGTGAGGGAAGCATGAGCTGAAACTAGAGTAGACTGTACTGTTATTGTGGGGGAAGCATGAGCTGAAACTAGAGTAGACTGTACTGTTGAAATATCAATCTGACCTTGTCGCTTTTGTGACGCTTCGGGGCAAGACGTCTTATTCTTATGCATAGACCCCTTCACATTCCCGTTGAATATCTGACATACTATATATTTTTAAATTGGAAAAAATTAAATACACACTGCGTGGCTCAATTTCCAAATTCAGTAAAGCATGGCAGCCTTTTCTATCTCATGTTGACCGCCTTACACTCGTGCCCCCGATTGAACCTGAATAGCTGTCGCCTGACTAGTCAACCTGTCTTGTCTGGATGATGTTTGTGAACATGAACTGCTTTGTATATTGACTATATTGGAGTTTTTCTTTTGATTCTTTATATATTTTTTTTTAATTCATTTTTCGTTTTGAATGTTCTTCGGTTGTCTTGATTTGGAATTTGTTGTTGTGTGTTTTAGTTTTTTTGTATTTGTTACTCTGTTTGTATTTCTCAATTTACTTCTATATTTGTAAAAAAAAAAAAAAAACTAAACATTTATAAACAGAACATTAAAAAAAGAAAAATACAAAAAAGAAATAGTAGACTGTACTGTTATTGTGGGGGAAGCTTAGCTGAAACTAGACTGTACTGTTATTGTAGGGGAAGCTTAGCTGAAACTAGACTGTACTGTTATTGTAGGGGAAGCTTAGCTGAAACTAGACTGTACTGTTATTGTAGGGGAAGCTTAGCTGAAACTAGACTGTACTGTTATTGTAGGGAAAGCTTAGCTGAAACTAGACTGTACTGTTATTGTAGGGGAAGCTTAGCTGAAACTAGACTGTACTGTTATTGTAGGGAAAGCTTAGCTGAAACTAGACTGTACTGTTATTGTAGGGGAAGCTTAGCTGAAACTAGACTGTACTGTTATTGTAGGGAAAGCTTAGCTGAAACTAGACTGTACTGTTATTGTAGGGGAAGCTTAGCTGAAACTAGACTCCTAGCTCCTGCACCACACCCTTAAACTGAGTCCACAGCTCCTGCACCACACCCTTAAACTGAGTCCACAGCTCCTGCACCACACCCTTAAACTGAGTCCACAGCTCCTGCACCACACCCTTAAACTGAGTCCACAGCTCCTGCACCACACCCTTAAACTGAGTCCACAGCTCCTGCAGCACCACAACCTTAAACTTAGGACAAAGAAAGTCTACCCTGGACTGAAGCAAGACATGGGAACAGTCTGGCAATTTAATACCAATTTTATTAAACCAATGGTGTATGAATGTATTTAATGGTGGGTTAAAGACCTGACTAAAGGCCTGGAGAACTCGGTCGTACACAAACTCCTCTCCACTGTTTGTCGTTCTTTCACTCTTCCCCCATCCCACTCTCCTCTACTGTCCTCTTCCCTCTTCCACCCTTCGCTTTTGGGATAATGACTTGGCAAGAGAAACAGGAGAGAGAGAGAGAGAGAGAGAGAGAGAGAGAGAGAGAGAGAGCACGAGAATGACACGGAAAAGGACACACAAAAAATTATGAAAGTCACAAAGAGTAGGATAGAGGGACAATGAAGAGAGAAAAAGAGCTGTCTGACACAATATTCTGAATGTGACTTTCAAAAAAGGGAGGCCAATGTCAGAGTAACATTCAATTTTCACACATAGCATGCCGTGTACAGTATGTATACTGTACAGTTTGAAAGGAAACAAGACCACATTGCAGCATTTCCAAAGCACACGGTGCTGTTGTCATAATCCTCATGCTAACTCTGCCATACATGTAGCCTATATACTGTACATCTAATGAGTTCAGATGGAAACCTGCTGACTCCACAGGGGCAAAAAAAAACAACAACACTCACGCCAGTCACGCCAACAGAAATCAGATGCAGAATCAAGTTTCAGGGTTTTTTTTGTTGGTTTGAAACTTTGGCTATTACAGTCTAGTTATAATATTAAAATATTATGTTTGCCCAAATAAACAACAACATCCACCATCGCACGCAACAGCCTGCTTGCCAATCCAATTACTGTATACAAAGTTGCTAGATGCGCGAGCTGCCGTTTGACCCGTGATCCCAGCGAGCATCCTGGGAGAGACTAGCAGTGCAAGCGCCTGCATCTAATACTTGTGTAGACACAAGCTACAGTTAGCTGGAATGGGGCCCATTAGGAGTTTGGACTTGGATTTGCATTCATTGTGTATTTTAATTCTTGACAGACGGCTCATGCGGGAAGTTAACACGCGTTTTCAGTATATGTCTCCTAAGGGAGTAGGAGTAATGAAGGCTGAACCATGTCAGACTGGTTTGGCCATACAAAGAATAGACTGTGCAAAGGCTAAAGCACTTTTTGAGTGGCGCTAGCTACTCCTATGCAGAGCTATGTATGTATGTGTGTACTGTACAGTACAGTACGGTACGGTACGGTACAGTACAGTACAGTACAGTACAGTACAGTACAGTACAGTACAGTACAGTACAGTACAGTACAGTACAGTACAGCACCACTGACTTCAGACTGGTCTGATGTTTTATATTGCATTGTGGTAGGCTATATTGTGTCTTATCTCCATATTAAAAAAAATAAAAATAATACCCAATTTGATCCTACTACAGCGTCACACAAAAGCATCAAAAGAGTGTTTTTTAATTTGAATAGCCTAACAGTTTTGGACACACAACGTTTCCACCCGACTGCATTATGGCAGGCATAGGGAACAGGAGACTAATAGATAGACTGCATTATGTCAGGCCTAGGGAACAGGAGACTAATAGATAGGCTGCATTATGGCAGGCCTAGGGAACAGGAGACTAATAGATAGACTGCATTATGTCAGGCCTAGGGAACAGGAGACTAATAGATAGGCTGCATTATGTCAGGCCTAGGGAACAGGAGACTAATAGATATAGGCCTACCTGAATTATGGCAGGCATAGGGAACAGGAGACTAATAGATAGGCTGCATTATGGCAGGCCTAGGGAACAGGAGACTAATAGATAGACTGCATTATGTCAGGCCTAGGGAACAGGAGACTAATAGATAGACTGCATTATGGCAGGCCTAGGGAACAGGAGACTAATAGATAGACTGCATTATGGCAGGCCTAGGGAACAGGAGACTAATAGATAGACTGCATTATGTCAGGCCTAGGGAACAGGAGACTAATAGATAGACTGCATTATGGCAGGCCTAGGGAACAGGAGACTAATAGATAGGCTGCATTATGTCAGGCCTAGGGAACAGGAGACTAATAGATAGGCTGCATTATGGCAGGCCTAGGGAACAGGAGACTAATAGATAGGCTGCATTATGGCAGGCCTAGGGAACAGGAGACTAATAGATAGGCTGCATTATGGCAGGCCTAGGGAACAGGAGACTAATAGATATAGGCCTACCTGCATTGTGGCAGGCCTAGGGAACAGGAGACTAATAGATATAGGCCTACCTGAATTATGGCAGGCATAGGGAACAGGAGACTAATAGATATAGGCCTACCTGAATTATGGCAGGCATAGGGAACAGGAGACTAATAGATAGGCTGCATTATGGCAGGCCTAGGGAACAGGAGACTAATAGATAGGCTGCATTATGGCAGGCCTAGGGAACAGGAGACTAATAGATATAGGCCTACCTGAATTATGGCAGGCATAGGGAACAGGAGACTAATAGATGGGCCTACCTGAATTATGGCAGGTATAGGGAACAGGAGACTAATAGATAGACTGAATTATGTCAGGCCTAGGGAACAGGAGACTAATAGATGGGCCTACCTGACGACCTCCGTACAGGCCCAAAAGTAGGTTTTTTACTCTGGTATTAAATTATTTTGGGAGCATTAGGACGGTGTGCAGACCTTCACTTTTTCTTTAGAGACTGAATTAAATCCTACATGCATTTTCCTTTGGAAATGTATATTTAATTTTGAGTATTTTTAAGATTTAAGATTAAGTATATTTTCTTTTTAATTCTAAAACAGCTAAAATAGCCAAACCACACACTTGTGTTATTTGTTATACAATTAATTAGGAGTGGTTCCCTATACTGTTTTCTTTTTTCCAAAACCAAACCGTGGATCTTTTTCTGGCTACAAAAGTGCCACTAATACTGGAATATTGGAAATGGTAACCTGCAATTAATGTGTTTTCATGTGAGTGATGCGCACGCACGCACGCATGCACAGCTCTCGGTAGACACAAAAAGGTAGATGAAATCATGATAAAACACCACAGTGCCTAAAATATTCCCTCCACACACTTCAAAACATTAAAAAGCACCCCCCCCCCACCTCTCCCTCCCTCCCCCTCCTCACTGTGACTTTGCAAAGCGTCTAATCAAATAAATTGATGTTGGCTTGCGGCTTCAGAATTAATTACGGCATTAAACATGAGCTAAGTGGAGAATATTATAAGTTTGATAGCGCATAATTACTGCTATATTAATGATTCATATACGAGCGCTATGTGGCTGCGGTTGCTGTTCCACCAGTCATGTGCACACATCAGCGAGGGGTTTAGCACCAGCACATGGAAATAAAGGCAGATATATTTCTTTACTAACTACGTCTGATGTGTAGACCGAGGAGGGGCTGCAGCAGGGTGCATGCTGCAGACCAGCGCTGCCAAATGCCAACTACCTGAAATTGTAATAAGCATAGGCGATTTTTGCTAGCAGGGGGGGGGGGGGGGGGGGGTTTATGGGTATATTATTTGACATATAAAATTGCCTATGGTAATAAGGGACACTAGGGACACTCCGTATTGGAGTACATATAGGGTTTTTACCCACAATGCACCTAAACTTTTTTGTCAGTCGAAAGACAGACAGACAGACAGACAGACAGACAGACAGCTTACATAAATACAAGGCCACAGTAATGAAGGGCCAATCTAAGCAGTCTTTTCATTGGCCGAGTCTCTGGGGAGGCCCCAGCTCACTCGCTGACCTTGGCCAATAGGAGTCCTTGGCTAAGCTGCTGACCCTGTAACCCCTTCACATCCAATATTCCTCAACAAGAGGTGTGTGCGCGTGCGTGTGCGTGTGTGCGCGTACGTGCGTGCGTGCGATCTTCAGGAGGAGAAACAAAGAGAAACGCACTTCTGTGTGTATGTTTGAGTATATTTATATGCATGTATGTGTGCGTGCGTGCGCCTGCGCGAGAGACATGCGAGATGCGACCTGCCTTATGTAAATGCCGCGCGTCCCCTGTGTGCATGCGGTCGCTCCGCAGCCTAATTAAATATTTCTTAACGAGCGCGGTAATTTTGGCCGCGGGCGCGATGGAGGGAGAATATTTAATATACATCACAAAAGATGTTCAGAAATTAATGACCAGCTACGATTAAAAAGACAACAGGGGGCAAGAGAGGGAGGGGAGGAGGGGGTGAGACGAGAGAGACAGAGAGAGAGAGAGAGAGAGGGAGGGGAGGAGGGGGTGAGACGAGAGAGAGAGAGAGACAGAGAGAGAGAGAGGGGGGGGGAGGGAGTGGAGGGAAGTGGGGCAGAATGACAGCATTGCGAGACAGACAGTAAAGCCAGCGGATCCCTTCTTAAAAGCTCATCATGGTAATAAAGGATTTCACCTCTGAGAGAATGGAGAGAACGAGAAGAGAGAGATGGTGGAGCGTCACAAAGAGACGAAGCCAAAGGGCGAGGATTGACAGAAAGGGAGGATATCAAGGGGATTCAGAAGAAGCAAACGACACACCAGGACGAAGAGGGGAAGATAATCAGAAATCAGATTTAAGAACAGGTTTGGGCCTACAGGTGTAGGAACAATTTTTTTCTCCACACTCCGCCATTCTGAGGTTTTCCGTCAGAAGACAGAGGGTGCAATACACGCCCATGAAAACAGGGCTGACAGGTTCGATGTGAATGACAGCAAGTTCTGAGTTAAAATTGTTGTGACTATACCTCGCTCCAAACAGACAAGGCCTCACACCTCCTCTGAACAGCCAAAGGTTGGGAAGCACTGATCCAGCACTTCCACATTAGTGTCCATCACCACTTCAGGTGTGTGTTCATGACAAGGAGCACCCACGGGATGGGTGCTTATGACCTGCAGGTCTGGTGTGTGGTGTACATTATGATAGTAACTAATGTACAGTACACTTCTCAACGCCCAGCAAGGCTGCTTTTAGTTCATACTATCAACTAACAATTATTTTGTTAAGACATCCAAACTTCTTATGAAAGGGACGTGCTGTCCTAAATCGACTTCAATAGACTTACTGGAATTCTACCTAAATCAAGGAAATACATTTTCTTAAAAAACACACTCAAATGTTGCAACTGAGCTCAAATACAACTGAGCTCAAACATTAGCGATTATTGCGACTGCCGTCACCCAGGCGGATGCGTGCACACGACCGCTTCTTCCCCTCAGGGCGTCTTACTGGTGTAAACTGTACGCATGAGGCCTGGGCCGTGGCTCAGCGGTCCAGGCACGTTGGCTGGTAATCCAGTCTGGCAGTGTGCCGCGTGTTCGACTCCCGATCCCGCCACAACAACAAAAAACTGTACGTATGTAAAATGTATGTGAAGTGTAGTAACTACTGTATATAAGAGCATGGTTTGAAGCAGGACTGTTTCAGTTGTTCTATCATTTGACAACATTGGTAAAAGTAGGCCTACACTCTTCAAAGTAAATTTACAATAACATACAAGAGTCAAGAGGTAGGCCTACTAAGATTTTCTTAGCTTTTTCTATTTTTACTTAAAGGGGTATACCACCTCATTCAACAATGCCATTTTATATACCTTAGGTGTGTGTGTGTGTGTGTGTGTGTGTGTGTGTGTGTGTGTGTGTGTGTGTGTGTGTGTGTGTGTGTGTGCGTGCGTGTGTGCGTGCAGACATTGGAAACAGTCCCCCACCTTCTGTGTTGCCTTTTGGCAATTATGGTCCCATTGATTTTTAAATTGATGATAAAGTATAGGGTGTGCTTCTAAAGGGCTTCTACTGGCTCTACTGAAATAGTAGGAGTGGGAAACAGAAGTTCCAAGATGGTGGATTTGAATTTGATCAAATCTTTAAAAAAGTACTACATTGTTTTGTAAAAGTGTCAATACTGCAATGTTATCGTTACAAGTAAAAGTATTAGCTTTACATTTTGATGCTTAGTATTAGCATCAAAATGTAGCCTGCATGGGTTCCAGCCTGATTCTCAGCTCACATTTTCAAATCCATGGAACGCAGAGATTCAGGCTGGAACCCAGACTGAATCGCTGGTACTTTATACCAAAAGTATAAAGTACTCATCTATGCAGAATGAGCCATTTCAACTTCTCAAATGAATACAAATATTTTGAATATAGCCGATCTACAAGCTCACAATTAGATTGTCTATTCGTCATTTGCCGAAATGTATAAAGGGCTGAAGTGGTTAGTGTGTGTTCTACAAAGTAACTATAGTAACTAAAGTTTTAAAATAAAGGTAGTGGAGTAAAAGTACAATATTTGGATCCCAGATGGAGTGGAGTAGAAGTAAAAGTTTTGGAAATCGGAAATACTCAAGTAAAGTACTAATAACTCAAAATTGTACTTAAAGATTTTTTTCTACTCAGTCTGTGTTCATAGGAGGGCTGTGGGCAGTTCAGCAACCCGTCCACCAGTGACATCATCGATGGGGAATCCAAAACAGAAACTGCAGCTTTCTAGTCCTGAAAAGTTGCAATGCGAAAATAGAAGCCGTCGTTCTCACGATAATAAAAATCTAAACATTTTTGTAAAGAAATATTGTTTAAAAAAGAATAATCTGCCTAACAATGATGTCACTGGTGGACGGGTTTCTGAACTGCCCACAGCCCTCCTATATGAGACACAGACTGAGTAGGAAAACATTGTGCCATTTGATCATGCTTATTAGTGAGGACCTATTATATGAAAAGTTGAAAAGTGGAAGTACAGTACTTATGGAAATGTACTTTAGTTTACACAACTGTTTCACAGTCTATGGTGGAGACCCACTGCAGTCCTGAGCGTTTACCAGTGTACTCAGATGTGTTAAAAGTACCAACACCACAGTGTAGAAATACTCGGTTACAGGTCCTGTATTCAACTACCGGTATTTACGTTTGAAATACCACCCTAATTGGGGGGTTCCAGGTACAGTACATGATATTTTTCTGTGAGGTTCCACGAGGCCAATTAAACTTGTAAAACGTTGGAGAACCACTGATCTACGACAGCAGTACACTCTGTGTATTTACTGATGTCAGTAAATAAATACGCACACATGCACTCGCACACATGCACTCGCACGCATGCATGCATGCTCGCACTTGCGCGCGCACACACACACACACACACACACCAAGATCCTGTGTTCCGGTTACCGCTGCATTCGAATAAGCTTCCCCCAAACCAGCGAAACATCCTAAAGTTTATGTACAAAGGTAATCTCCTTTTCCGTGGTTAATTGCATATTGAGCTGGAGAAGCATTCCAAAACACATTCCACCGCAAGTCTGTCTCCACTGGAAACAACACACACACACACACACACACACACACACACACACACACACACACACACACACACACACACACACACACACACACACACACACACACACACACACACACACAATATGTCGAGCAGAATTTCCATGTTTCACAATTTTTTATTTACAGTTTTTAGCATCCTTGGCTAGCCTCCGGTGGCACCCATCTTGTGATGTCATGGAATATCCCCATGCAGCTAAATCATGGAGAGTTGGTAACCAAATACCTAATAGATCTTTAACTCTTGAGAGCGTAAAATGGTTCCATGGTCCATTTGGTTCCATTTTACGCTCTCAAGAGTTAAATGTTGAAACAGAGACCAGGCTTTCCTCCGAGGTGGTGGAAAGCCTGGTGAGGCGAGGTTACATGCTGGATAGTCTGCTGCGATAAGTAGATAAGTAGCCTAAGCATGGGATGGGACCGAGGCTACTCCGTGGTGGGAAATAAATAAATAATAAATAGTACGATATAATACAAGAGAATGACAGCTTGGCACGCGCGACAGTAACTTTTATTTTTGTAGAAGAGGCAAACTAATATTGTTCATGCCGTTGGCCTGTTTATTTGTATACATGTGTAAACTTGAAACATTATTGTACTGTAAAAAGGTCTCTTTTCCCTTGATCTTTATCTTTTTCGTATTAGTTTACTAATTAGATTCATTAATTTAGAACACAGCCAAATCAGCTGTTCACTCAATTATTCAATCAAAGCAAACGGTACAAACAATATTGGTTTGCCTCTTCTACAAAAATTAAAGTCATCTCGGAGGACAGGCAAGACAGGCAGTGTCGGTAGGCCAATCAGAGGCAGGCGGGCGTTAACATGTCTATGCTCGGACGTAGAAATAAATCACGACCTCCCCCAACCCCTGTGGGCTCATGTGGGTAAAACCAGGTATACTTAATGAACTGGTGAGTGTGGCCACATAAAAACATTAACACTTTATGTCGTCATCTCAGTATAAGATGATCATGTTTTACAGCACTCTATCTTTAATGTTTATTTGTATTTAATGCCCTAGTTCATACAGCGCCACACAAACGTAGCAAAAAAAGCTCACGTGTGTTGCGTTGTGAGCTTGTAGATCCATCCAACCAATGAAAAGTAGGCTAATTAAGAGTCTGCGACAATAAAAACTACATTGGAACACTTTTTTTCCCTGAATGGTAAAGGTTTCGGGACATGCGCACGTGTTCACACACACAGACAGATGCAGAGCAAATCAGAGAGGCACATCTGATGACAGAGGAAAGGAAGAGACCACAAGAGAAACGGAAGATAGAAACTACAAACATTGAACAATTAACTTCCAAGGACAAAAAGGAGTGAAGGGCTCTCTCCTCCTCTGTGAACTGCTCCTCTCTCCTCTGATTTTATTGACTTCTCAAAGCTCCTCAGATCACACTAATCCACTGTGGCGGAGAACTGAATAGCGTGTGCATGCACGCACGAGCAAGCGAGCACACACACACACACACACACACACACACACACACACACACACACACACAGAGTCGGCCTTGTGACAGTTAATGCCACAAAGACAAACTGCCCCAAAGCACAGAATCTCTCTCTCTCTACTTTCCTCCACTGTTCATTGTCTCCACCAGGCCGAAGGCATGGGGAGAGAGTATGTTTTGCACTCCGTCTAGTCCGTGTGTGTTGTGTCCGTCCGTCTGTTAACAGCTAATCTCCAGCACCGTTAACCCGGTCGAGGCCACATGCCAACGATGCCCCACATTTTCCTATATTACTCCTTCAGATTCTGTCCAAAAATCCCGCAAATCGTTACATACTATCTATAGTCATGTGCTCAAGGCGGATCTGTCCGATATTTCAGATTCCATCCTAATTGGCTAACATTGGCTTTCAAAGTTTGCAGGATTGGCCCGTTTTGAATAAAAAGCCTCAAATCATGAACGCAGCATGCAATTTACGTGAGATCTTTCATAGGCTTTCCTACTAGGCTGAGGAATATATCCCACCCTTTTCACATTGGCCTGTTATAGCGCCACCAACAGGTGGATTTTTGCAAAACACATTTTTGGATCAAAATGCCTCAAATCATCCAATTGCCATCCAAGGCGTAAGAAGAAATGTCACCTTTTCACATTGGCCTAATATAGCGCCACCAGGAGGCCACAACCTGACCTGCCCTGGTGGAGACCTGTGCCCCGAGGGGCAGTCTGGGTCCGACAGAAAACCGCAAAGAAACCAAACTAAAATATACCCACGCAAGGAAATGACACGTGCCGTGTGTGTGCCACACCAAAGTATGATGTGAAATATTGTTCACATTCCATCGGGCTCCCTCTTCACACCATGCACTGGTGGTGAGAACAATTGGAGTCAGCAGGTTCAAGCAGCAAGTGACGCCCAAGCTTCTCGTCGTGCTTTTGTTGATACAAAGGAAGAGAACATAATTGGGTTCAACCCTGTTTTAGGCGGAGAGGAGCTGCGGATGAAATCGGTCACCTCATATTAAAACCACTTAAACCTCTAGTCGTAGCTAGACTTGAGTTACCACGGTACTTTTGGACCACCTAGTTTCCATCTACGCCAAAGCTCTTCGCCCAAAAAATAGTACACTACAGATCTGCTATTCTTGGGAGGGAGAGAGAGAGAGAGAGAGAGAGAGAGAGAGAGAGACAGGGTGCAAGGTTAAGGGTGACTGGACCTCTATAATGGAAATAGTGGAGCGGAACATGAACACACACACACACATACACACACGTGTCCACTGTCCTCACGCACGCACCACACATGCAATGGGCGACTGTGGTTCAGGAGGTATAGAGCAGGTCGTCCAATGATCCATGGATCGGCGGTTCGAATCCCGGCTCCTCCTGTCTACATGTCGAAGAGTCCTTGGGCAAGACACTGAACCCCAAATTGCTCCCGATGTGCTGGTTGGTACCTTGCATGGATTCCGCCGCAATCAGTGTATGAATGTGTGTGTGTGAATGGGTGAATATAATGCACAATCTTGGATAAAGGCGCTATATAAATGCACCATTTACCATTTAACATATTTTCAGATGGGGGTACGTGGCCAAAGAAGGAGAGGGGAAGAGAGAGAGAGAGAGAGATAGAGGGAGGGAGAGAGAGAGAAAGTATTATGACACAGCCTACTGAGCTGGCACATAGCCAGACTGCTTTTCACAGCTGGGCATGCGCCGCAAACACACACACACACACACACGCACGCACACGCACACGCACACACACACACACACAACACACACACACACACACACACACACACACACACACACACACACACACACACACAGTATATAGAGTTCATAGTAGACCGCGTATTCATTTATCATCCTAGAACCGATGTAGTTGGATACTGTGTGTGTGTGTGTGTGTGTGCGTGTGTGCGCGCGTGTGTGTGTGTGTGTGTGTGTGTGTGTGTGTGTGTGTGTGCGCATGCGTGTGTGCCTTAGATGGTGATTTATTAGGTAAATCCAGCTTGAAAGCAATCACATCACCAGAACAGTTTGGGAGAGAGAAATGGGGAGAAAGACAAGACAAGAGGAGAGAGGTATATGGATGCAAAGAGGACAAGACGGACAAGAGATCTGTCTGTCTGTCTGTCTGTGTCTTGGAGCCTATTTGTGATCCTGTCTGTTTGCCTGAAAAAGTCTGTCTGTCGCTTTGTATCTCTTCTATTGAAAGACATGAAAAATCTCAAAATCTCTGGCAGCCCCTGGGATCAACATTGTACCGTCCGTGCGTGCGTGCGTGCATATATGGATTGATCCAGGTGAAGGATCTCTCAGTTTTTGTCTGGTGGGAAGGGGGCTGACACACACACACAACTCCCAAATCACTAAAGCCTCTTTGACTCTGCTGACATGCAGTATCCATCACACACACACACACGTGTGTGTGTGTGTGTGTGTGTGTGTGTGTGTGTGTGTGTGTGTGTGTGTGTGTGTGTGTGTGTGTGTGTGTGTGTGTGTGTGTGTGTGTGTGTGTGTGTGTGTGTGTGTGTGTGTGTACGTGCATGCGGGCAAGCAGAAATTATAGCCTGCTACTGTAGCAAACAGGGCTTACCAGTCACCTCTGCAGAGGCTCAGAAGGCTAAAGGCTGCGCACACACACAACATTGACACACATCTGGACAAATGCTCCTCTTGTTTCTGCCATTATATTGTTACCCAAAAAATCACACGCGCGTGAAGTGAGGGGCGCTCTCATCATGTGTGTAACACCAGCGCATTTCTCAACGCTGCCCGTCTCCTGTTGAATCTGCGTATACGCGCAGCACCACAGTGTGCGCTGATCTTATTCTGCGGACTACACGTGGCTCTTGGGCTTTGCTTGGCATAGTTTCCAAAGAAAAACTAAATAATAATAATGCTAAGGTAGAATCCATGGCAAACTAAAATCAAACACGACACTGGAGAACAGAACTGACTGACACAGTGAATAGCAGGCAGGCTGACAGTTAAGTAGTATAACGGCAAAGAGCCAAAGAGGCAACGCAATGTGTGTCTGGATTTATTGGAGACAATGTCGCAGAGTTGATGGTCAGTGTCCGTGCGCGCCAGCCATCAAGCACACCACCATCTGGAGGATTAAAGTGTGTTATGCAAGTGTACCCGGGTGCGCTGTTGAATCTCGCGCAATGTGAATCATGGCCATCGGGGACCAGGCAACCGTATTCAATACAATGTGAATCATGGCCATCGGGGACCAGGCAACCGTATTCAATACAATGTGAATCATGGCCACCGGGGACCAGGCAACCGTATTCAATACAATGTGAATCATGGCCACCGGGGACCAGGCAACCGTATTCAATACAATGTGAATCATGGCCATCCAGGCAACCGTATTCAGAAACGTTTCCAATGAAACGGATTCAGTCCCTCTCAATGTGAATCCCCTATAAAGGACCTCTCAACCGGGAAGCGATGTAACGCGCCTATAGTTCGAAAGTCGAAAGTTTTTTACAGTTGTTATATAGGAAAGGAATTTGTATTTTATAGAGGGAGGGACAATAAGTTGACAAGAGTCGGAGATAAGTTGCCCGCTCTGCTCGTGCAGTAGGCCATGCAAGGCCTACTTGGCAAGTAGGTACCTCGACAGGTTACATTTCTAGTTGTTCTTGTGGACAGAAATCCTGATCACACTGTTTATGGTGGAGACAACGCTGGTGTGTCTGCAGAGCACCTGACTGACGGAAACTCTTGTCACAATGTGTGCAGTGGTAAGGTTTTCCTCCAGTATGGATAAGCAGGTGTATCTGTAAACCACCAATCTCAATGAAACTCTTGTGACACTGTTTACAGTGGTAAGGTCTTTCTCCAGTATGAATACGTTGGTGCTTCCTCAGGTTACTTGATGCAGTGAAACGTTTGTCACATTGTTGACAGTGGTAAGGTTTTTCTCCAGTATGAATACATTGGTGCTTCCTCAGGTTACTTGATGCAGTGAAACGTTTGTCACATTGTTGACAGTGGTAAGGTTTTTCTCCAGTATGGATACGTTGGTGCTTCCTCAGGTTACCTGATTCAGTGAAACTCTTGTCACAATGTTTACAATGGAAAGGTTTTTCTCCAGTGTGGATACGCTGGTGTGACTCCAGGTGACCTAACCTACTGAAACTCTTGTCACACTGTTGACAGATATAGGTTTTCTTTCCAGTGTAACTCATCAGAACCAAGAATCTGTCCGAGTCCGAGTCTAGAACCCGCCGCAGTGGTGTCCGTTAAGAACTTAACCCAGATGATTAGATCCCTGTTTAATGCAGAGATACCTGGGTTGTAGATCCCTGTCTAATGCAGAGATACCTGGGTTGTACGGCCAAATATCCTTACTCGTGTGGAAGGCAACTGGTCAAGGTAAAGGTTGAAGTCGCACCTGGCGAGTAGCAGACTAAATACGTCTTTTATCTGAATTCAAGGTGTTGCCACACTTTATATCTTACAGTTTTACATTAGCATGATGTCAGCACTAGATGAATCTGCCGGTTCCATATATGGAATATTCAGTGGGTAACTATGGCGACCTATCAAATAGCGATATGTGAAGGTGAGTGAAAGCCTTCGTTACAGTCACTGGTCAGTCTGGTCCTTTTAGTATAGAAGGTATGTGCGTGACGTCATCATCATACCCGGAAGTTATGCGGGAACGCCTACTGAGTGTCAAAAAACTACTTTCTGGTCTTAATAATATAATATTAATAATACTAGTATATTAGTAACTATAATACTCACTTTGCCCACTGACTTTATGCTCGCGCATACCCCTCTATATACAGTATGACTCCACACATTAGAGCTAACTAGAGATGAAAACCGTCTATTTTCTAATTACCGGAATGTACAGTATAGGGTTGAAGTGGTTAATGTCTTGTAATAATAATCAAAATCTACAAAGTACTGTAGTAACTAAAGTTTTCAAATGTAGTGGAGTAAAAGTAAAAATATTGGAAATTGGAAATACTCAAGTATAGCCTAAAGTACAAATACCTTAAAATTGTAGGTAACTCAAGTACAGTACATAAGTCAATGTACTTAGTTATTTTACACCACTGACTGAAATACAAAAGACCAAAAAAGACACACTAGTCTGAAAGCACACACACAGACACACTGGTCTGAAAGCACACACACAGACACACTGGTCTGAAAGCACACAAAGACACACTAGTCATGCAGAAATCACACACAAAGACACACTAGTCTGAAAGCACACACACTGGTCTGAAAGCACACACACTGGTCTGAAAGCACACACACAGACACACTGGTCTGAAAGCACACACACTGGTCTGAAAGCACACACACACTGGTCTGAAAGCACACACACAGACACACTGGTCTGAAAGCACACACACAGACACACTGGTCTGAAAGCACACACACAGACACACTGGTCTGAAAGCACACACACAGACACACTGGTCTGAAAGCACACACACAGACACACTGGTCTGAAAGCACACACACAGACACACTGGTCTGAAAGCACACACACAGACACACTGGTCTGAAAGCACACACACAGACACACTGGTCTGAAAGCACACACACAGACACACTGGTCTGAAAGCAAACACACAGACACACTGGTCTGAAAGCACACACACACACACAGACACACTGGTCTGAAATCACACACAAAGACACTAGTCTGAAAGCACACACACTGGTCTGAAAGAACACACACAGACACACTGGTCTGAAAGCACACACACTGGTCTGAAACCACACACACTGGTCTGAAAGCACACACACTGGTCTGAAAGCACACACACAGACACACTGGTCTGAAAGCACGCACACTGGTCTGAAAGCACACACACTGGTCTGAAAGCACACACACGACACACTGGTCTGAAAGCACACACACAAATTGCACGCTGCGTTCATGATTTGAGGCATTTTGTTCAAAACTGACTAATCCTGCAAAATTTGAAAGGCAATCTTAGCCAATTGGGATGGAATATGGGAAATCGGACAGATCTGCGTTGATCACATGACTATAGAGATAGTGTGTACCAATTTGTGTGATGTATGGATAAAATGTGTGCGAGTATACAAAATAAAAGGTTTTGCAACAATGGGCCTCATGGTGGCGCTGTGATGGAGAATTTGGGGCAGAGGTTCATCGTTGGCATCCAGAGAGTGTGTGTGCAATTTGGCATTGACCGGGCCAATGGTGCCGGAGAATAGCTGTACACGGACGGAAGGACGGACACACACACATGGACACACACGGACGGACGGAGTGCAAAACGTACTCTCCCCAACATGCCTTAGGAATGGTGTACACATAAAAGCCAGGGCAGAGAAGATGGGAGTTGGAATCAAACTCGAGACCTCTCCAGTGCTCCACAACTATAGCTGAGCCAGCAGGCACCTCTCAAAACATCCATTTCAAGGAATACTTCACCTAAAAATGCCTCTTTTTCCTTTCAATCACCCACCCCATGAAGTCTTGAACTCATGTTTTTGTTTTTGTCACATTCCTGGAGCCAATGATTAAATATGTGTGGTGTCCGCTGTGATATGAAACCAACGCAAAACCATATGAAAGAACAAATATGAACTCAATACAACTCTCACAGTGTAAGCACTGAGAGGCCTTGATGGTCCAGCTAGGTTCAAAGAGAACATTTTAATTATGATTGGTTAGTCAAAATGTGTCAAATATTGAATTATTGGCTCAGGGATGATCCAAAGTCATGTTGGGGTGAAGCATCACTTTAAACTACATGGGTTTTGGTTCACATGGAATATTGCCGTTTGGAGCTGTTGAAGGTAATGGAGTGGAGTGTGTAAGTGTGTGTGTGTTCCATCTCTGAGAGCTTGTTGAGACTAATTCATTTCCTCTGTTGCCGTCACCTCTCCAACATACACACAAGCATGCACACGCACACACACACACACACACACACACGCACGCACACACACCCCCACGCGCACAGGAGTTCACAGCAGACTGCTTGTTCACTTATCAGTACTAGTACAATACTAAACCTCTATATGGATAAACTATAACTTTTAATTTGAATCCAAAAAATAAAACTAAATCCCATTGTGAAGAAATAAATGCATGCGCACAGGCGCGTGCGCGCACACACACACACACACACACACACACACACACACACACACACTCAGAGCCACAGATAAGGACAACACAAAGAACCATATATTAGCCCCCAATCCGCTTTCATTCCGTCATTCTCTCTCTGTCTCCCAGTGCATTATGGGATGGCGTGATAACAACACAATAGAGACGACGGCAGAGCTTTTTTTAATCGTGTTTTCCTGCTAATAACTCCAGTTTCACCGTCCATCTGTTTCATTGGTGAGCATTTCATTTGTTTAACTAGTTAATGAGTCCTGGATCGCCCTCAGGTATAGCGAGGGAGAGCGAGAGAGAGGGGGTGAATGGATGAAGAGTGTGTGTGTGTGTGTGTGTGTGTGTACACACTACACACTGTCGCGGAAATGTCATTCATCAACAAGAGAGGTCCTTAGGGTACTTCACACATAGTGTAGTGCCCCCCCCCACACACACACACACACACACACACACACACACACACACAAACACACACACACACACACAGGATCAGTTATAAAGGGGGATGGGAGAATAGACAGTTCCCTTATGTGGTTGTGACATTTTTGCGTGCGTGCGTGCGTGGGTGCGTGCGCGGGTGCGTGCGTGCGTGTGTGGGTGCGTGTGTGGGTGCGTGCGTGCGTGTGTGGGTGCGTGCGTGCGTGCGTGCCAGGATTTAAAAGGATATGTGGTGGTGATAACACGTCTCCATACAGTACGGCGTGTTGTTGGAGTGTGTCTGTGCTGTTTTTAAGGCCACAAGTCATAAAAGCTGAGATTTGTATGTTTACATAAATTGACGGAGGCTTTCAGTGAAATAAATAACTGACTGAAAGAGCGAGATAAGGAGAGGGAGGGAGAGAGGGGGGGGGGGGGGGGGGGGCATTGGGAGATCAAACATTAATATGACGCAGCGCTCCACTTTCAAGACATTCTGAACCATTTCACGGCTACAACACACACTCCTCACAACATAAAGCGCTCTATAATGAGCCGTATATGGATTGTAAATATGGTTCCATTTGATGTCTCCGACAGTCAAGACAGCAGGGCTCCACTCCACTATATATATGGCCCTCCGACTGAGGATGACTGACACACTGGAGAGAGAGAGAGAGAGAGAGAGAGAGAGAGAGAGAGGACGCACTCACACATGAGCGATACGGCACGTTGGACGGGCGACATCACGTGATGCCCGTCGACAATGAATGGGTGGAAGTCAGTGAGTGCGCCAAAGAGAGAGGGAGAGAGGCAGACTGCGTGCGTGCACGTGTGTGTTCCTGCCCGCGTGCGTGGCTTTGTGTGTGCGCGTGTGCATGAGTCATCTCACAAATTAAAACAGCCTTGGGTATAATCCTCTATAATCCCGTGTTTGTCTTTAAGACTAAAAACCTCCATGACAAAGTTGTCATGTTTTATCCGCAGCATCGGGTCACGGGGTGTGTTGCTGCTGGTCAAACAAACAGTCAGTCAGGACGTTTAGCAAGGAGGAGCTGAATGGAACTGTACTGAAATACAGGACCACCCCTCCACCAGTGGATCTCAAACGTTCTCATATGAAGGACCCTCAAATTGAAAACATTTTCAGAGTCATGACTCTGATGAAGACCGCATAGGTCGAAACCGTGGCCGTTTTGTAAAATGTGTTAAAATGTCAGTGCTAAATGTGCTTCACACCACGACACCAACACTCCTCACCGCGGAATAGGGATGCTATCATTTCATACGTTGTTTTAAGACTGTGATGCGGCCACAATAACGGGACACGACCGCATCTCATTGCTTTAATTTCACCTTCATGACATAAACAATAGTTCCTTCGCCTAAAATAGCAGATCGTCAAGCTCACAACGCGTCGTGATGTCAGAGTGTGTGTGCATGTCTGTCTGTGTTTTTGTGTGTGTGCGTACGCCGGTGTGTATGTGGCAGTCAGTGTGTGTGCGCGTCTGTTTCAAATGTGCACGTTTTATGTGCGTGCATGTGTGTGTGTGTGTGCGTGCGTCCCTCCCTCCCTTAGGATCCATACACTTGTCTGTTAACTCTGACCTTGACAAGTACAACAATAACTACCTCTCTCTCTCTCTCTCTCTTGCTCAATCACTCCATCTCTCTCTCTCCACCACAACCTCTGTATTCATTAAATGCTCTCTCTCTCTCTCTCTCTGTGTAAAGTGATGCTTCAGCATCCAGCCCTCCTTCCACTCTTCCCTTCATCCCTGTCTTTATCTTCCTGTCATTCCTTGTCAGATTTGAGAAGTTGCTCCCAAAGCCTGGATTGAAAATTTAACCCTTACATTTTTAACCCTCTCTCTCTCTCTCTATCTCTAGCGTGTGTGAGGGTGTTTGTGTGAGTGTGTTCATGGACAGGAGGAGCCCCCCACCCCCCGTCATATCACAGTGCTGGATGTTGTGCACCGAAATTACATTTCTATAACATTCTTATGTCCTCACAAGTATAGTAATACAAACGTGTGTGTGTGTGTGTGCGTGCACGTGCGTCTGCACCAGCAATTACAAGACAAATTCCCGCACAGACGAGGCAACAGAACGATGCGCCACGCGATCGTGTCTGCAAAGAAAGGCGTCTAGAGTATCTCGGTGAAGCATCTCGAGAATTATGGATTTGAGGAAGTCGTCGTGCCGTCGCTCACGTCTGATTAAATATGCAGGTTCCGTGTGTATTAAACTGGGATTTAGGGGCGTGCGAACGATACCGTCTGCCTCATGTGATCTCCATAAAATCACACACACACACACACACACACACACACACACACACACACACACACACACAGAGAGAGAGAGAGAGAGAGAGGGAGGCGGATGCATATCTAGAAATGACTGTTTGTTTTCAATTTGAGATTCTGTCTGAACTCACCGAGGTTTGGGACAGAACAGATGATTACTAAGAGGGAGGGAGACATGTGGGGTTACGGATGAGTCCTTGAAATTGTCAGTGAGGAAACTATTGTAGCCACACGCCACACGCATGTGCATGCAGCCATGCACGCACGGGCGTGTGTAGCTGTTTTTTTTTTTTTTCATTGCCACTGCCGTCTCCCTTTGTAATTTCTTTGCATGGGTTTGAAAGGATGCCTTTGTAGATACACGTGCACGAGCGTGTGTATGTGTAGAAATATGCATGCATGCATGCATCAGTGTATACTGTATAGGGTGTGTGTGTGTGTGCGTGTGTGTGCAGTGTGTATTTTTGCGTGTGCATGTGCGTGTGTGTGTGTGCGTGTGTGTGTGTGTGCAGTGTGTGTGTGTCTATCTGTTAGACTAGTCATTACTCTTGTGTGACAGCTGTGTACGAGGTAATGAATTCTGTCTCAGATAAAGAAAATATAATTCATGTTTAATTTCTGCCTCTTGTCTTTGTGTAAACTGTGATTCTGCACACTGCCAGCGCTGCAGACAGTCTGTCTGTCTGTCTGTCTGTCTTTTAGGTCTGTTTTCGTACCTGCCTACAGTAGGTTAGTACCTACCAAGTCTTTCAAGACAGACTGTTGCCTCCCACAATTTTCGAATACTTCCGTCATACAGTCTGTCCAAAGGACTGAGGACTTAAGAATGACCTAAACTGTAAGTAAAATGTGTCAAAGCACGTTATATTTTAAAGATATTTAAAGATACAGTATACTGGAAATGACAATGACAGCTTCCTTTCTGGGCATTCGGGTGAATTCTTAATTTTCAGAAGGGGTCCACGGCCAAATCATTTGGGCGTCCTTGACATGAATGCCACTAGTGCATGTACTATACAACAAGGTAAATGGAGCCGGTAGCGTTCCATGGTACAAATACAATGACTAGTCATTACAGTGGGGAGATGTGTCTCTGTGCACTGCTAAGCACTGGGAGGGATTTGGACCAATTAAGTTACCGTAATGACCCGGAGAGATTTACCGTAATACATTTAATGGCGCGAAACACGCAATGCACTGTATACGTGCGAGAAGGAATTCGTGAGACAAAGAGACAGATAGACAGGCAGGAGCATTCCGGGGAAGAGAGGAAAGTACAAGTGGAGATGAAAGGATAAAGGTTGTGCGTGCGTGCGTGCACAAAATAATGATTCCACAGCTGCCTTCTCTTATAAAAACACAGGGACAACATGGGGGTATAGGGGGGAGTATACACACACACCATGTGTGTGTGTGTGTGTGTGTGTGTGTGACTCCCCGGTGTGTGCTGTGGGTTTTATGCCCCATCTGCCTCCAGTCCCCACAGTGCAGTTCTACAGAGCTGCACTACGGACACTGGGGGGACAAAAAGGACAACCGCGTGCACAACCCTGCACGCACGCACACACACACACACACACACACACACACACACACACACACACACACACACACACACACACACACACACACACACACACACACACACACACACACACACACACACACACACACACACACACACACACACACACACACACACACACACACACACGCAGCATTCCAAAAAACTCTAAAATGATTCATTCAGTAAGAGAGAGAGAGAGTGTGTGTATGTGTGTGTGTGTGTGTGTGTGTGTGTGTGTGTGTGTGTGTGTGTTGCAGATGTTTACACGTGCATGTAAGGGGGTATGCACATGTATGTGAGTAATAATATACAATGTGTGTGCATGTGTAGGCTACCGATGTATGTACACTGTAATTGTGTGTGTGTGTGTGTGTGTGTGTGTGTGTGTGTGTGTGTGTGTGTGTGTGTGTGTGTGTGTGTGTGTGTGTGCCCTACAGTGTTTTTGCTGTGGGTCGATACACTGTCTGAGGAATATAATGGATTAACACATCACTCAGTCCTGGCCCACGGCTAACACACACACACACACACACACACACACACACCAACATACAGTAGGTATACAGACAAAACAACGGCGCACACACCCACACACACATACAGGACAGTACAGTACATTTAAGTTAGCAGGCACACCGGGCCATGCTCCTATAAGGAAACAGCCAATGAACACACACACACACACACACACTTCTTTTTCATTCACACCTTCATTTCCCAACCTTTTATCCACTCCTCTCTCTCTATCTCTCTGCTACAGGCTGAAGGGAAAGATGTGAGGAGGGGAGGAGAGAGCGAGAGAGGGAGAGAGAGAGAGGGGGGGGGGGGGGGTTCAGAAAAATAAGTAAAGGAGAGGCGGAAGGAGGGGAGAAGGTAAGAAAAGAGGATGTAAGAAAGAGGACGAGTGAAAAAAGATGGAAAATTGGAAAGAGAGATGAGATAGAGAGACCAGTATAGAGGGAAAAGACAACGCAACACGAGGCAAGAGTAATTTAACACAACCAAACAAATAACATTGCAGGGAGGGTGAGGGGGAGAGAGAGAGAGAGAGAGAGAGAGAGAGAGAGAGAGACCCGACAGGGGTCAGGGTGCCAGCCTGCCAGGTGCATGCTGGGATAGCGGTAGAGTGCACCCCATCATGGAGAACAGAGGGTATGAGCACACAGCTGTGCTCGTTCAGGCGCACCGCGGCGAGACCTCGCATCTCCCCGTGCTTCGGTTTTAATCGTTTTGTCGTACATCAACACCCCTACACTTCGTCATACAAAAGAGTGTCGCACAGAAGTATATAGCCTATAGTGAAAACAGCTGATCTACAAGCTCACATCGCCTCACGGTGCAATAGCCGTCGTGAGCTTGTAGATCGACCATTTTTAACTGTTTCTAAAATAATAACAATGAAGCAGTGGTTTTCAACCAGTTTCATTTCAAGGCCAGTTATTTATTCGGCTTTTGAGCCACGGACCACAATTTGATGACATTTAAACTATAACGGACCCAAAACAGAAGAATATTTTGTTGTCGTCGGATAATATTTTGGCAAACGTTCATCAAAAATAACAATTCTTCTACATTCTATAATTGTGTAGACTTCTTGAAAAATGAAGTAATGCACATGTTTAACAATTAATGTAAGTCACTTGAGAGCATCATTTTACGCTCTCAAAAGTAAAAGATCTATAAGGGTCCATTTGGTTACCAACTCTCTATCATTTCGCCGGGGACCACCTGGAACCCCATTGGTTGAAAACCACTGCAATAAAGGAACAAGTGTTGGACATACAAGGTTTCCACCCGACAGCGGCGACATACACGACTACTTCCACAGCATTCAAAACACACATGAGGAAGTGATAGAATCACTGCCTCTCGCTCTTCCTGTTTGGAGAAGTTCACAAGGTGTCGCCGGAGTCCGCCTCGGGGACAATCCATTCAGACAAGATGATTGGACAAGAGGAGAGGAGAGGAGAGGAGAGGAGAGGAGAGGAGAGATAATGCAAATTATCCATCCCTCTTTCCCCCTCCTCTCCATGTCCCCCTGCACGTTTATATTGCAGCCGTGTGTGTGTGTGTGTGTGTGTGTGTGTGTGTGTGTGGTTACACACTGGCCAAATGAGAAACATGAGCTGCTTCTCTCTGTGTGTCTCTGCCCATGTGTTCCATTAAAACTATATCGATCCACACACACAAGTGCGCGCATGCACACACACACACACACACACACACACACACACACACACACACACACACACACACACACACACAGGTAAAGGCCATGCTAATCAGGAGCAGAGTTAATAGATCTATCTCTCTCGCTTCTTTGCTGGTAAAGGTTGGACACTCAACAAGCGGCCTGACATTTATGCTTCACTTATCAAACTGTAGCTATTGCAACCAACCCATTCATGCATTTATGTCTTTCGCAATCTTCATTCCAATGCACGCGCACGTGCATGCACACACACACACATGCACGCACGCACACATGTGTGCGGGCTCGCGTATGTTACGTGCACACACATTTCGAAAAGCCTGGTGTAGCTCGGCCGCAAAGAGCAGAGAATGGATTGAATCCTTTGTTTCCGAACACACACAGACATCACGCAGTCACAGACATTAAAACAAGAGTGAATGAAGTGGTGTGTGAGAATGTGTGTATTCACAGTCCTACACGGTATAAATGGAAGAGGTTGAGAAGGCTTTAGCGTCAGACTGAGTTGTCTGCTTGCCTTTCACACTGCTTGCACATAATGGGACATCTCCTATATGCTCAAAAATAACTTTTAGGGGAAACGGTGAACATTTTAAGTAACCCAACCACAGATCTATAGACGATGCCATGGCCACAACACTACACACACTGCCCTCTCCTACCTGGAGAAAAACACAACTGTACAGCGGTGCTGTTCATAGACTGTAGTCGGTTCCCAAACCTTTTTGGCCATGCACCCCCTGTTACCTCCGGACCTCTTATTTAAGATAAAACCATAGCACCACCATTAGACTTTTCATGTCGTGCACCCCCTAGAAGGCGCTCGCGCACCACAAGGGGTGCACGCACCACAGTTTGGGAACCACCACAATAACATCATGGCCACCTCAGCTCCCCAGACCCGTCATCAAGCTCAGAAACATAACAGGGCCCACGCGGACTCCAGCCTGAGCAGCCGGATGTTCTGTCGGAAAACGACGACAGGTGTTGAAGATGAGATCTTAAACCTCCACACAGCTGAGGTGGGTGCAACAGAGTTCTCACGAGGGGTAATTATTCTCAGTTCAACGTGGATGAGAGAAGCATATATAAGAGATGGAGAGAGAATCCAAACTCCAATAACCACAGGTTTTCACAAACAATGTTGTCAGGAGTGAGACGGAGCCCAGCTCAAAGAGCATGGCAGAGCAGCACACGTAAACCAGTGGTGGATAAAATACTCAACACCCAGATACTCCTGGTCAAATATTACTCAAATACAAGTGAGTATTGTTTTATAGCATAACCATTGACTGTACTACCTGTAACGTAAACAAACGTATCAATCAATCAATATTTGTACTTTAAAAGTTAGTGTGATGCACAAGTTGGTCATGCCTGGGTCATGTTGTTCCCGACGTTCACTGCCGGGCGCGACTGCACTAATAACTTTGGGGAGGGCCCGTCTAGAGTTTGAATGGACAGGTATCAGTCAAAAGGCCCGTCTAGAGTTTGAATGGACAGGTATCAGTCAAAAGGCCCGTCTAGAGTTTGAATGGACAGGTATCAGTCAAAAAGCCCGTCTAGAGTTTGAATGGACAGGTATCAGTCAAAAGGCCCGTCTAGAGTTTGAATGGACAGGTATCAGTCAAAAGGCCCGTCTAGAGTTTGAATGGACAGGTGTCAGTCAAAAGGGAGACATCGAAGAGAAAGGATGGACGGGGAAGGAACAACATATGGAATGTCAGAACAGATCAGCTCCATATATGGAGATCTATGGGTTTGAGGTTGGAGGTCAGATATGGACGGGTTTTGCAGGTTTTCAGAGTATGTGACCTATGGTCGCAATAATGATTATTTAAACTTATCTTTGGTAATTTTATTTAATGTAACACTTCATCAGAGTGTCGGAATATAGCGTGACAATAGCTGATATAAAAGCTCACAGCTTGTATCTTGATTTTATAAAACAATAATAAAAACCGTTTTGGTCATACAAGGTATTCACCTAACAGCGGCAAATGTATCTCTTTCGGCGCACTACACGCACACGCACACACACACACGCGCACACACACACACACACACACACACACACACACACACACACACACACACACACACACACACACACACACACACACACACACACACACACACACACACACACACACACACACACACACACACACACACACACACACACACACACACACACACACACACACACACACACACACACACACACACACACACACACACACGCGCGCGAGCGCACAAACCTGGTCCCAATGAGTTCTCCTGACATGGGCCAAGCTCCGCTAGACTCTGATCCTCAATGCCTCTTATTTGCACTTAGATGACTGGATTTAACGGCATGCTTCTGTATTAGGGAGCAGCCACATGTGATCCAATGTCTTTATCCTCCATTACCACACACTCAGAGAGAGAGAGAGAGAGAGAGAGAGAGATTTTTAGCAACTCATTTATTCATAAGAATGTTTACTACATTGGTTCTTTCAAACAATCAGTCACAATCTATAATACACAAAAAATATATAATTTAGAGCAACACATAATCAAGTGACTCCCAGAACAAAACACGCCTTCACAGTCCCATAATTTTGAACACATCCAAGTCGCCCATTTTTTCATAGGATTTACGTTGGAACAATACTCGTGCTTAAACTAAATTCATAAAAACTTCTAACTCCTCTGCACTTTTTCTTTCCGATAGATAGATTGCCAACTTTGCATGCCCAAAGTGGAAATGCAGCAATACTTATTTTTCCCATGCATAAAACCAAACATGAACATTTGTAAGTCTCTCGAACAGACATCAACAAAAAACTGAGTGTTCGGGAATAAATCTTGATCATTTTACTAAATATGGTCTCTCTTACTGTGCAAAACGGACAACCATACCTCAGAGAGAGAGAGAGAGAGAGAGAGAGAGAGAGAGAGAGAGGGAGAGGGAGAGAGGGGGGGTGATTGTGTTGCCTCTGAGTTTAGAGGGAGAAAGAGAGGAGAAAAAAGGCAGAAATGTCAGGGAAATGACACCCCCATTATTTCACACCACCATTTGTTCCTCCCCCCCCACCTCTCTCTCCCCCTCCATGGATGTCTCCTCATCTCCTAACCACACCCTGAGCATTGGGGTGTTGAGGACCCCAGATTTACTACCACATCTTTGTGTGATAGGAACTTTTTCTCTTTTTTTTACATGACATGAACCATCAATTCCGATGGGAACGTTAACCCAAAAATAGCTGATCTGCAAGCCATCCACGGTGCCTCTAACTGGGAGGGACAAAATAACCGATCAAGTACCGAGCCAAAAGTCAAGTTTACCTGGTAAAATGACCGAAAAGTCACAGGAACATGAATCAAACTTACAGCACACTGATGTCACAGTGCTGTCAAACAAGACTAAAGCCATCTATGAAATCAATGAAAGAAATGCTTCATCTCCCTCTCCGCTAAGGCCATTGGTCATTGGCCTGCAAAATGTTGAAGACCCCTGGTTCAAGTGTTCCTCTCTTGTGTACATCCCTTGCTCTCCACACCCCCCTCTCTCCTTGCCCCTCTCTCTCCCTCCCTCCAACATCCATCTCTCTCTCTCCCTCCCTCCCTCCCTCCCTCCATCCTCCTCCTCTCTCTCTCTCTCTCTCACAATCCTCCAGGTGTTCTGTCTGGATAAAGGATTGATGAAGCCATCAACGCTCCCCCACAAACTACCACACAATGACATTTACAAAACACCCTCCAAGCTAACACGCTTCATTCTCTCACACACACACACACACACACACACACACACACACACACACACACACACACACACACACACACACAGTCACACACACACACACACACACACACACACACACACACACACACAATACTCGTGGGGACATACACACTTTAAGCCAAGGCATAGAGAATAGCCAGGGCGACGTGTCGTGACTCGTGATCGGCTATGTTTCCGTGTGAGACACCGACAATTACAGGTAATGAAATAACAACCTGAATCTCATCCTAAATGTAAACCTATAGGTCAAGATACATCTGTTATTACCATTAAACAACCATTTATCTTGCGAGGACGAGAAGAAACGGTCCTCACAATGTCCGTATACTCAAGGGGACATTTGGTCTTCATAAGTATAGCAATACAAGTACACCCACACTGTGTGTGTGTGTGTGTGTGTGTGTGTGTGTGTGTGTGTGTGTGTGTGTGTGTGCGCGCGCGCGTTACCGTTATCTTCGTAAAGAGCTAGCTAGCTGCACGTTAGCCCTGGTGACATCATTAGGATGTTGTAATTAGAGCTCATTTGTAAGGCCAATGTAAATAAAGACCTGATAATGACTCAACCATCACTCACACACACTATACACACACACACACACACACACACACACACACACACACACAGTGTGTGTGTGTGTGTGTGTGTGTGTGTGTGTGTTGGGGGGGAGACATTAGGAAAGTAGCTCGTGTCATTAGCAAAGGGAGAACAGAGACCCAGCCAAGTCCTGTAGGCCCAAAGATATAATGTGCATGTGCATGCGTGTGCGTACGTGTGTGTGTGAGCGCATGTGTGTGTGTGTGTGTGTGTGTGTACTAGACGGTGACAGCAAGAGCTAGAAAATAAATCATGCAGAGATTGAAAAAAAAACAGGTTGCATACAGGTACAGTATCTGCGTTGTGAGCTTGTATATCTGCTATTCTCACCCAGCATAACAGGGCTGATGTGAGAAGATGCTATTCTCACCCAGCATAACAGGGCTGATGTGAGAAGATGCATTCTTGCTGAACGCGCTTCGCCCCAAGAGGTGCTTCATTCCGGGCATTACAGAGCGGTAGAGTTTTAATATGAGCCATATGCAGCTGTGACTTTGTCACCAAGGTCAGTATCAGTGTGTGGTGTCATCTCACATGTATCACCCAGCCTCCTCCCCAAGCCTCCAACTTTTAATCAATAGCTTACTTCCATTGATCGGCAGCAGCCACGGCCCTAATGGCAAATGTCAATCAATCTGCGTCCGCTCGATAAAAATGATCGCTCGTCAGTTTGTTTATTTGCATTTAATGATCTTGATTAACATTCCCAGGGATGGGGAAAGGTTGGGCACCTTTTATTGCACGCATGCGGCACACGTTCACATGCACAGACAGGCGCGCACACACACACACACACACACACACACACACACACACACACACACACAGAGCTATAACATGGAGACAGGAACAGCAACAATATTCACCCCCAGCCACTACAGGAGCAGCAGATGATGGTGGCGATGCCACTGCACTGCTCTCTCCCTTCCTCCTATTACTCCCTCACTCCTTCTCTCCCCCCCCTCCCTCCATCTCTGCACCCTCTTCAACATCTGTGACTTCCTCCTCCATGCTCTCAGTCACAGCCCCTCCTCTCTCTCACCTTCTATCTCCCCTCCCTCGTATCCTGATCGAGTGATTTCTCCACAGAGTGAGAGAGGAATGGTGGATGGGATTAACAGGTAGACAGGAGAGCTGGAGGGGAGGGGAGGGGAGGGGAGTGGGGAGGGGAGGGAAGGGAAGGGAAGGGAAGGGAAGGGAAGGGAAGGGAAGGGAAGGGAAGGGAAGGGAAGGGAAGTGTTCCGGTTCTCCCTCTAAAAAAGGTCATGTCTCTCATTTCACATTCACTCCTTATCCTCTCCTCCATTTATCCATCGCTCTGTCCAGTCTCTCTCTCAGCACCTCTGCGTGTGTGCGTGTGTGTGCGTGTGTGTGTGTGTGTGTGTGTACACTGTGTGGTGGAATAGATGGGGGTTCCCCATCCTCTGCTCACTGCACATCTGCTAGGTAATGTCAGAACACACACACACACACACACACACACACTTGAGTGGCATAGAGTAAGCTCCCCTCTCCCCTCACATCTTCCTCTCATTATCTCTCTACGTTAAGCCATCCATCCCTCCTTCCTTTTCTCCCATCCATGCACGACCCCTCCATCTCTCTCTTTCCACCCTTACTGCCTCATCTCCCCCCCCCCCCCCCACCCCCCCCCCTCTCTCTCCATGGGTTCTGTTTCTCTCCAGTGACTCTCCAATAAAAAAGGCATCAATTTTCAGCCCGGTCGCCACGGTGATCTCTTTATATGTTCCACAGACCTCATTACATGAACTGAACCCAGAAGAGAGGAGAGGAGAGGAGAGGAAAGGAGAGGAGAGGAGAGGAGAGGAGAGGAGAGGAGAGGAGAGGAGAGGAGAGGCTATGATAAATTGTCGCATTTCTGTTTTTACATTGGATGATGTTTACATATATAATGATGAATATGAAATGAGTATGAAATTATGTATTCACTAATTTACTAATCCTGGTTGTAAGGTCAAATCTTGCGTTACAAAAGAGCAATTAATTGCTACATTTAGTGGTGCCAATGTGCAAGCTGTGACAATGCTGTTGACTGTAACAATATGATGTCATTAAGTGCACATTAGGATGCCAAAATTGAACACACCAACCAGTTTTGCTGCATAACCTGCTTTCCACGCCATTTAATCCATGTTTGTGCCCTGCGTAATAAAACCCGCTATTTGTTTTATGCGTTTATTTCGCCGTCTTTTAATAATTCAAAATAAATAGCGGACCTGGTGACGAGGCCGTCGCGTTATGATAACGAATCTGGGAAATTGTTGACCCGTGCTCTGGGACTTCTGGGAAAATGAGTTCAATGCAAGTGAACGGTATAGTTTCAACTGGACTCCAGCAGCTCTCACTGCCTGTTGTTGTTCCGGGTCGCGACGCTGGCACATTTTTTCGGTTCGAGCCATGGAACTATTTTCAGGGGGATTTTCATGGATCAAAGGCGCAAATACTTTGGCGTGTGCTCCAAAGGTCATTAAACAATCCCGGCAGCCTCGGTATATTGGATATATTGATTTAAAGCCGTCAACGTGTTCATTATTAGCAGTATACTTGCTTTGGTTATATCTCAGTGCACTAAGGGTCAACCTGCTATTTTTATGTCACGATACATTGTCAGCTTGTAGGCTATTTTTGACAAACGTTTTTAGTGAGCCTGCCCAACAGAGTCTACCTGCCATGCAATGGCACACTTATTGTTATCCTCTAGACTTAATTTCTATCTTCCATTAACATTATATTTATTTAGGTAGGCCTGCATGCGTGCGTTTAATGAGGTGTTCTGTGTGGTCTCCGACAAGCCACAATGCTACTGTCCTTGACAAGGTCACACCCCACCTGTCTCACCTTTAGCCTCCATCTATAGTAGATGAAATGCATGAAAAAACCTTCACTTTAACTTTAAACACATGGAGGGGAGAGGAGAGGGGAGGGGAGGGGAGGGGAGAGGAGAGGAGAGGAGAGGAGAGGAGAGGAGAGGAGAGGAGAGGAGAGGAGAGGAGAGGAGAGGAGAGGAGAGGAGAGGAGAGGAGGGTTTGAGGTTTAAAGTCTACACTGTCTAGACAGGCAGTCAGATAGCACAGCCCCCACACGCAGGCCCTGCCCCCCCCCCCCCCCCCCACACACACACACGAGTGTAGGCTGCAGCATGCAGCTCAACGGTAACAGTGCACGGGCGGTGTAACGCACGCACGTGCATGCACACACACACACAGTGTCGCCATATGTTTAATTCAGGTGCAGGCTGCGCTCACAAAGTGGAAGTAGAGCTCTGATTGGCTGACAGAACAAGAGCAGCTAACAGGAGATCACACACACACACACACACACACACACACACACACACACACACAGTAGTGTTTTGAAGCTGCAGCTCACTCCTTGTGAACCACTGATTGGTCTGTGTGTGTGTGCACGTGTGTGTGTGTGTGTGTGTGTGTGTGTGTGTGTGTGTGTGTGTGTGTGTGTGTGTATGTGTGTATGCCTGCCTGCCTGCGTGCGTGCGCGAGCGCGCGTGCCTGCAGCGCGCCCTGGTCCCACCAGGGGGCTTAAAGTCAGCAGGAAAAAACTAGCTGATCTCTGGCAGAGCAAGAGATCTAAGGTGATCTCTGGCAGAGCAAGAGATCTAAGGTGATCTCTGGCAGAACAAGAGATCTAAGGTGATCTCTGGCAGAACAAGAGATCTAAGGTGATCTCTGGCAGAACAAGAGATCTAAGGTGATCTCTGGCAGAACAAGAGATCTAAGGTGATCTCTGGCAGAACAAGAGATCTAAGGCCATCCAGATAATTCTGAACAACAGTGAACACCCCGACCCCCCCACCCCCCACCCTGCCCCAGTGATATTGCAGTCATACAATCATTTCATGACAATAAGTGTAAAGATCACAGGCATAATGAAGAGCTCCCTCCGCCACCTTGCCACTTAACCCACATTCCTCCCCATAACACTGAGCACTTTACTGTTGAAGAGGTGCAGGATGTTCTACATGGCCTCCATAACGGTGAAGCCGGCGGCATCGATGGGGTGTCATACGAGACCCTTAAAACCACTGTGGTATATGGAAATCACAATTCACATTAATATAGCTTAAATAACTGTTTTAAGTTGTCTCTCTTCAAATGAGAGAACAAACATGTTTAGACAGGATGCATGCATGGGCAGGAGGGACTTTAGCAGCGACCCTAAAGAACTGGCCTGCTGATAGCAGCTGCGGGTTAGGACACCTATACTGTTCTTCCTGTACCTCCTTCCTGGTGACCATTACCATAAGGGAACAATTTGGGACAGTGGGGGTTTGGGAACCTTTTGCATTTTCTGTGATGTCTCTGACTTGAGTTGTATAAATGTCTATCTGAAACTTTCATTTGCCTGTTTGCAGTCGTCGACTTGATTCTCCATATTTTTGCCTGAGTATTTAAGTCTAGTAGTGTAAGTCTGTTCATGGCCTCATGGGAGAGGAAAGCAGTTCTCTTCCGTTTAGTTCATATACTTCAAAGTGGAGTTAATTTACTTCACCACGCAGTCATGTCAGATTTTAATAGAAGAGTACCGGATTCATGGAAGGGAGCTTTAATCCACCGCATCCCCAAAAAAGGAAATATCCCATGAGGATTTAACAACATGGAGAGATATCTCCCTCCTGTACCTTCCATTTATAAGGTTTTCATGAAGTGCATACTCGCCAGAGTCCTTACATGCATGGCTCGTAGATGCTAGCATCTTGTCCACCAAGCAGAAGGCCTATACATCAACAGGCAGGGTATGAACGGACATGTTTTCTGCCTTAAAACAGGGATTGATGACTTTAAACACGAGTGTTGCAAACTGTATTCAGTTTTTCTTGACTTCAGGGATGCATTCCGGGACCATTAACTCACAATGTCATGATTGGATCTTTGGAGGAAATACAACTACCCCAACTATTTATTGACATAGTGAAAGATGTTTACAAAGGCTCCTTTATCCAAGCAATCTGCCCGAAAACAACTTACTCAACCAACTTCTCTACAAATAGGCATTACAACTGCAGGGCTGCCCATGGAGTGCAGTTAATTTTATAATTCCCACTAACCAGTGGGTCTGCACCCCCCTGTCGCGGACGATATTGTATTAGCCTCTAGGGAAGAGAACACCATTAAGAACATGCTCACCGGGACAGATACTTTTTCAGAATGGTCAGACATAGAGGTTAAGAACACAACATGGGTTGGACCTGATCGACAGATGTGCACTGCCTCTGACCATGAAGCTGTCAGACTGCAGGTGGCACTCTCCAAAGTCCCAACACCTGTTTCCCAAAGTCCACATCCAACAGAAGGTATACTGTGTGAGATGAACAACAAAACTGTGAGCTTGGTGCGAAAGTGGTTTGGACTCAATTCACACAGTACCCGTGGCATTATATTTCATCCACAGTGGGAAGGAGGGTTGGAGCTGCCAAGTGCCAAATAGAATGGATCTACACCAGCATGCGGATTTCCCACCTTCTGAAAATGCTGAATAACGACGACAAGGATGTTAGGTTAGTGTGTGTGTGTGTGTGTGTGTGTGTGTGTGTGTGTGTGTGTATATTATCAGAGAAGTCCAGCAGTCAAATGATGCATCAGCTTTATGAAGACAGGGACAGATCAATTCAACTCGCCTTGTTTGGTGTCTCTCTCTCTCTCTCTCTCTCTAACTCTCTCTCTCTACCTCTCTCTCTCTACCTCTCTCTACCTCTCTCTACCTCTCTCTCTCTACCTCTGTCTACCTCTGTCAGTCTCTCTCTCTGTCTCTCTGTTGTTGTTGTTCTCATGCGTCTCACCTTCACGTGTATAATTTATTTATTATGTATAATTTATTTGGTTGACTGTCCTTCTGACTCCTTGTCTTTGGCTCTCTGTGGCGTGCTGTTCCTCTGTCACACTCATAAATATGTACTGTGTACACGCACGCACGCAGGCATGCATGCACGCAGGCAGGCACGCACACGCACACAGTACACGCTGCTTGGCACGGGGACACACCACTGATTAGCCGTTCAGCTGTTAGCATTCTGATTTACTGAATCCACAAAAACATAATGAGCTCATCTACTGCAACAATTACAAATAGTATAATTGTATGGTAGGATCTGGAAGCAGCCCAGTCAATTATGGTGTGTGTGTGTGTGTGTGTGTGTGTGTGTGTGTGTGTGTGTGTGTGTGTGTGCGGAGAGTTTTTTGTGGTTTCAACAACAGACGAGGGCAACACATGGCAGAAATCCATGGAGAGGGACAGAGAGAGAGAGCATGCACGTGTGTGTGTGTGTTGTGTGTGTGTGTGTGTGTGTGTGTGTGTGTGTGGACAGTGCGTGCCATGTGAACATGCACTCGGCCTGTCTGTTCTTGTGCCACTGTGTGCATATGTGTGCACATACGCATGTCTGTGTTTGTGTGCGCGGTGTGTGAGCGGTGTGTGAGCGGTGTGTGCGCGTGCCGGCGACAGACGGAGGTTCACCGAGGTGGCTCAATTATCTGTGACCCCCCCCTCCCCCCACATCACCCTCCTCCCCCTCACTCAAATCCCCCCGCCCCGCCCACATGCCCCCACACTCTCTGACCTCATGCAAATGACCGCCCTCTCGGTCTCTCCCGCACGACACACAGGCAGACCGTCCCGATCAGAAACCCCTTACCAGCTGTCTGTCTGTCTGTCTGTCTGTCTGTGAGTGAGTGAGTGAGTGAGTGAGTGAGTGAGTGAGAGAGAGAGAGAGAGAGAGAGAGAGAGAGAGAGAGAGAGAGATGGGGGGGAGAGAGAAAGAGGAACGGCTGGGAGGAACAGTGTTAATTTTGACAGCACATTTCTTTATTTAAATTTAGTTTTAGTCATAGTCTTTTGAGTAAAATTCCATTTAGTTTTATTAATCTGAAATGTATTTTGGTGGCCTTAATTGATTCATAATTGCAGATTTTACACTTGGTTGTACGCTGAAAATGCTGAATGATCGATCGTTCGATCGATAAAATGGTACAGTATTTCTTGAATTATGAATTGAGCACATTGGACCACAATGGAAACAAGCCACGTGGCTTTTTTTGCGTTCTCCTATACATGTTAATTTAACTATTAAGGTATGCCATGGTACTGTGCAGAGCTAAACATGTCGAGGACCCCCATCTCTTTTGTGCCAGGGACCTCCAGAAGCAGAAATTTGAATGTTTGCTTTAAAAAAAAAAAAAAAAGCACAAAGGATAGAACCACTCGGAGAACCAATGAGCTAGCGGTACAAAGGGTAGAACCACTCTGAGAACCAATGAGCTAGCGGTACAAAGGATAGAACCACTCTGAGAACCAATGAGCTAGCGGTACAAAGGATAGAACCACTCTGAGAACCAATGAGCTAGCGGTACAAAGGATAGAACCACTCTGAGAACCAATGAGCTAGCGGTACAAAGGATAGAACCACTCGGAGAACCAATGAGCTAGCGGTACAAAGGATAGAACCACTCGGAGAACCAATGAGCTAGCGGTACAAAGGATAGAACCACTCTGAGAACCAATGAGCTAGCAGTACAAAGGATAGAACTGAATAGATTAGAATAGACCCACAGCTGGGAATACACAGTTGTGTTGCAGGGGTGAGGGATTTCGCGTGCGTATGTGTATGTGTGTTGTGTGCATGTGCGCGCATGTGCGTGCGTGCGCTGTCACGGGGTCATACCAGAATGTCTAGTTTCAATTCCAGCGTGTGAATTGAAAAAGGCTTTTTAAGGCGGCGTGGGGTTCTGAACGGGCGAGAGACATCAGGCCACAGGGTCTAAACACTGCAGTCACTTTAAAACGTATGCCTTGTTGCAGGAAAGAAAGAAACAAATTGCTTTACACACACACACACACACACACACACACACACACGTGTGTGGAATGGGTCCAAAAGTCACTCCTCCACCATATAGGGAGGGGGAGCGAGTCTCTTGTCGGCTCTGACCATATGGCGATCGCCCCCAAACAAATGCTGAGAATGGGCGTCATATAAATCATATCACGTCACAATATCCAAAACAGCCGATGGACTGATATGCCCATGTTATGGAGGTCTCAGTATCTGTCAGTAGATGTCTGTCAGTCTGATGTCATCAGTTTGCCCAAATATGGGCCCTTTTGTGCCCACAGGCGGACTGATTTTGCACATTGAAATGTCGTCAGAGCTCTGGTGTGTGTGTTTGTTGTCCGATGCTGGTACATATGTCATGTTGGCAGGAAGAATTGTGGGCAATGGAAGGATTCCAGTAGTCTGATAACACACTAATAAGCGTGTGCGTGAGTGCGGCCGTGCACACACACACACACACAGACAGACACAGACACACACACACACACACACACACACCTCTCTCTTGTCCCTGAGCCATGCAGTTACGTGAACTTTAGAGACAGATTGTCTTCAGTAGAAAGAACAGGTCTAGACGTCTGTCTGCATTCATGTCTGTCTCTTAAGAGACAACCTTGATCTACAGAACCTTTTCCACTTCAGAGACCTTTAAATAAATAAAGCACATGTGCGCGCGTGTGCGTGCGTGCATGCGTGCGTGCGTGAGAGAGCACGTGCATATTAATGACTCCAACTAACTATACCAGCCCAATTAGGAAGTTTTAAAATTTCAATAACTTCTTCACCCAGACAAGACAACATACATTACTCAGATGACAGACTCAGAAGCACACGCACGCACGCAAACGCAAACGCAAACACAAACACAAACACACGATAAATTAAATCAATAAAGCCTGTCAATTTTTTCAAAGCCCCCTGCCCCCTCCCCGTGATCTAATTAATGTTGAAAAATAATTAGCTTGTATTTCCTCTTTTTATAGGAAACTGAACTGGATAAGAAGGACAGGAGAGGAGAGGAGAGGAGAGGAGAGGAGAGGAGAGGAGAGGAGAGGAGAGGAGAGGAGAGGAGAGGAGAGGAGACAGATGGACGGACGGACAGAGAGATTGAAAGGGAAAAAAGAGGGAACAGGAGAGGAAGAGAAGAGAGGGAGGGATAGAAAGAGAGTTGAGAACTTAAACCAAATGCGTTGTTGACTGGAGTCCCTCAGGGCTCTATACTAGTGTATTTTCAGTTACTGTTATTGTGGGGAGGGCTTGAGCAGATGGACAAGCTCACGCGTTGTGAGCTTGTCCATCTGCTATGTTCAGCTAAAGCTTTCCCCGCGATACAGACGATGGGGTTTAGGTGGTGGTTACATATAAGCTTGCAATGCGCTGCGGCGTCGTGAGCTTGCAGATCTGATAACCGCCGCGTCCCTCCTCTCGGGAGCAATCCTTATGCTTTCTTTGCTTTCCTAAAAGGAAGAAGTAGTCCGTGCTGGAGAACTGTTGATCTAATAAACACAAATGATTCAACAAAACAAACGTGTTGTATTACTGTAATATGTATCAACTGTCCGTAGTAACAACAAGCGTAATATATATATGACTTCCTCTGTTTGAGAGCGACCGCTTCCCTCTCCACCAGAACTGGAAGTGAACACACAAGCAAAACAATCCCATAATACACATCGCCAACCAGTTAAAGGAACAATCTCCCTGTATATACCATAAGGTTACCACAGGCTTTCCACAAAATATTATACAGATTCTGGGGTCGCGTTGCAACCCATCGTGAGCTTGCGGATGGGCTATACTAGTGTTGGCCAAGAGATTTGGTGTAGACAGATGGAAACGGTGCAAAGTACAACAAGAGATTTGGTGTAGACAGATGGAAACGGTGCAAAGTACAACAAGAGATTTGGTGTAGACAGATGGAAACGGTGCAAAGTACAACAAGAGATTTGGTGTAGACAGATGGAAACGGTGCAAAGTACAACAAGATATTTGGTGTAGACAGATGAAAATGGTACAAGTACAACAAGAGATTTGGTGTAGACAGATGGAAACGGTGCAAAGTACAACAAGAGATTTGGTGTAGACAGATGGAAACGGTGCAAAGTACAACAAGAGATTTGGTGTAGACAGATGGAAACGGTGCAAAGTACAACAAGAGATTTGGTGTAGACAGATGGAAACGGTGCAAAGTACAACAAGAGATTTGGTGTAGACAGATGGAAACGGTGCAAAGTACAACAAGAGATTTGGTGTAGACAGATGAAAATGGTACAAGTACAACAAGAGATTTGGTGTAGACAGATGAAAATGGTACAAGTACAACAAGAGATTTGGTGTAGACAGATGAAAATGGTACAAGTACAACAAGTCTACTAAGTCTAGAGGCTTTAAGTGGTCAGGATGAACGGAGGTTATTAGGATTACTGGCCAAGACAAAAGACAAGACTCACAATCTCTCTTCTCTGTTTTTATCACTCTGACACCTCTCTCTCTTTATCAGTGCAGTCACTGCAGTGCCAGGCTCTCTCTCTCTCTCTCTCTCTCTCTCTCTCTCTCTGAATGTAAGATAAAAGTGTGGAAGAGAACAACATAATGGGAGGGTGGGAGAGAGAGAGAGGGGGGAGGGGCTATCTGCAGTTCAGAGCCCTGCGGACGGCTTAGGAGTCCCTGATTTGACAATTAATCAATTATTTGATAGAAATCATTAATCAATGGCTCTGTAGAAGTGAAGGGAAGAGGAGTAATCCTCTGGGAGAAGAAGAGAGGATGAGGGACAGAGAGAGAGAGAGGATGAGGGACAGAGAGAGAGAGGATGAGGGACAGAGAGAGAGAGGATGAGGGACAGAGAGAGGGAGAGAGAGAGAGAGAGAGAGAGAGAGAGAGAGAGAGAGATCAGACTCTTCCGTGTCATCGGCAGTTCTTAATTTGCTAAATTGGTAAAACTGATTGCTTTCTGTGCCTGTGCCATTAATAATGTACGGAAGTTTTTCCCCACCGTTTTAATTTATAGATACAGGGCAGGCCGCACAGGCCGAGAGAGAGAGAGAGAGAGAGAGAGAGAGAGAGATGCTTCAAGTGTCATACAACACACACACACACACACACACACACACACACACTTGTGCATTCATCAGAATAAGTTGCATTGTCCTCTCTTTTTAGTTAGTCACGGTTTGGTTCTTTGTCTTATGGTAGTTAGTCAACATTGACACACTGCAGGCTACTGTCAACTACCTGGAGGATCCCAATACCTTTCTATTTGGTGAATTAATGCTCTACTTGATCACACAAAGGCCTCAAACGCAGCAGATTCACAAGCTCCAAACCCCAAAAGTAACAGTTTTGAACATTTTTAACCGACAGACTAGATCCTCTTGAGGCCTCAGACACACCACCCGAAGCAAACAACCCATCAGAAATCCTTTGCACAAATGCACGCACACGCACACGCACACACACACACACACACACACACACACACCTTCCCCGTCTGTCAACATCGCCAAGGTCACAGCCTCGACCTTCGGCGTGGACGTCAGTCTCCATCCATCAGTGCCAACTTAACAGACAAGCTGACCAATGGGAGGGCTCGGAGACCCCCCCCCCCTCCCGTTAGCAGGGCGGCAGTGGTATAGGACAAAGCCCCGCCCACCACCACCAACGCTAAAATATGCGCGGGCGCTCGCCGAGCGAATCAACAAAACTGGAGAGCAAATGATGAGGTCTTCAACGAGACTTAATTTACTGAGAATGGACTGATAATGATGGAGTATAGGCAAGAGAGAGAGAGAGAGAGAGAGAGAGAGAGAGAGAGATGTGTTCTGTTAACCACTTAAATCCCAACATCCATATTGTGGGGAAGACTTTCCACACAATAACATAACATACACTAACATAGAGCCCTGAGGGACTACAGTACGCTCCGCCGTAATGGGGTATTAAGTGGTTAAAGGAGTTTAGTTCACACAGAGGTTGACTTATTGTGTGTGTGTGTGTGTGTGTGTGTGTGTGTGTGTGTGTGTGTGTGTGTGCGTCAGACAGACTGACCTGTGAGAGACCCAGGTAAATGGAGACGGTCTCAGAGATGTACAGGAAGCGTCCCTCTTTGTTTAGTGCAAATACGAATGCGTCCAGAGACTGTAGGGACACACAGAGACACACACACACACACACACACACACACACACACACACACACACACAGACGCACACACGGTTAATCATCAGCGGAGAACACTTTTTACTTTTTTTAAATAGACAAAACAACTTTTGTAGACGTTTTACCCACTTAACCTGTCTGGTTTAGCATTGCATGTGTTTAACTTGGCTTTTACTGTGTCTGATATGTCAACTTCTCCACCGTCAGGCTGCTGAGCCAGCCTGACGGCGTGCCGTGGGTTCGACTCCCGATCCCGACGGCCTTTTCCGCGTGTCTTCCCCCATCTCTCTCCCCATTTCCTGTCAGTCTACTTACAACCTATCAATAAAGGCAGAAAAAGCCAAAAAGAAAGAAACCAGTGCTCATAGTTTCAGAGACACGACGCATCCTACTTTGACTGGAGCTCTATGGGGGTCGTGCGCAAAAATCTTGGTGCTAGGGTAAATGGTACATTTAGCGCCTTTATCCAAGGCGCTTTACATAGATTGTGCATTATATTGACCCACACATTCATACACCGATGGCGGCGGAAACCATGCAAGGCTCCAACCAGCACATCAGGAGCAATTAGGGGTTCAGTGTCTTGCTCAAGGACACTTCGACATCGACTCTGGGGGAGCCCGGTTTCGAACTGGCAATCTTGCGGTTACCATCCGGCCACTCTACCCCTGAGCCGCCACCACCCACACTAGGGGTGACAGAGCAACCGGGACAATGTTAAGTTGATTTTCGGCTAAACCGTTTATTTGGTGTAAAACTTTAGGTACAAACGTATTCGTACATAGCAGACAATGCACCTAGAGGGGGGGTACGAATATGTTAAACATCAATGGCGGGACACTTATAGGTGTGTAACTTTGATAGTGTACAAATGGAAATAACTTTCTCTACACTATCGGGGGTCCGGGGCCCTAATTCCTACCAAAGTGTGGCGGTCCCTGAAATCAAATAATTTGAGAGCCATTGCTGTAGTATTTGTCAAGACTCAAAACTACATTATTTCTAAATGAAGCAGAAAATTACGTTAGTTACTATCTCTTTGTGTCAGAGGAGATCACTCAAAAGCAGAGGATACATATACATCATACCTGTACATCATGGAACAATGGCTTACGGCATGGTGATGCAAGCAAAGGTTATAAAAAAACAAAACAAAGACTGCACTCCATGAACAGGCAAACCGTCCACAATAATGCACAGTCCAGTGTTGAGGTCAGTCAAAAAGAAACTGGCTCAGAAACATTGACGCTCACTATCACAGACATTAGGACCAGAACACAGGAAGTGAGCTGCTTAAATACACAGAGTGGCAATCTGGTCTGATTGGTTGGAGGGGGAATGAGAGGAGTCAACTGGATTGGCAGGGAGCTGC
>NC_137876.1:25192934-25235434 GCF_963924005.1 Protomyctophum bolini
GCCCATATATGGAGTTCTTTGTCAGGCATGGCCAAATATGGAGTATATGCAGACGTCTGAATGGTGTCGAATTTGAAGTCGGTGGAGCAAACAGTTCTCGAGTTACGCGGATTACACACAGACAGACAGACGTACATACGTACGTACGTACGTACATACAGAGACTTGATGCATTTATTGATAGATGGAGGGCAAACTATTACTGTACAGTATATTGTATTGTCTCTGTTGTCTCTGGAAACCTCATTATGTCCAAAAACATCAATGTGTGTGTTCATCAAAAGTAGACAAGCTCAAACTGTGTCGCTTTGCACCACATATTGTAGTTGAGCTGCTATACTTTTGATACTTCTTGTGTGAAGTATATAGGGTGTTAATTTATAGGATAAAAGAGTAAAAATGTGGAGTCAAGAGGTGTCTGCAAGACAGCAACGGTATTATATACCAGTAAGATATATCCGTCTCATTGACGGAAGACTGCTGGGTGGATGAGCGCTGCCACTTTGGTATGGAGGGTCAGATCAACATGGAATGAATTCTGTACTGGCCATATGAGGAGCATGTCTTGAGTGTACAGGGCTTGATGAGGTCAGATCAACATATGGAATGTCAGAACAGGTCAGCTCCATACAGTATATGGAGATCTAAGGGTGGTAGCGGGGGACATTCTCTTGAGCGTACAGGGTTTGATGAGGGCCCAGGTAGGGCCGGGCCTTAATTTTCTGGGGCTTGTTGAGAACTCTAGTTTTCGCTGGCTGCAGGGCGCGGCTGCACTAATAACTTTGGGGCAGGCCCGTCTAGAGTTTGAAATTTGAATCGACAGGTATAAGTCAAAAGGGTGACATCGAAGAGGAAGGATGGATGGGGAAGGATCAGCATATGGAATGTCAGAACAGGTTCTGACATATATCTAAATATGGAGTTGGAACGGTGGGGCGTTGCTACTGTATGTGAACCGGACCAATGTTAAAGGCTTCCGTAGGCATCAACCATTATATAGACGGAGTCTACGTTGGGGTACGTATACGTATATATACAGACTTGATATATGATGCCACCTAGCGTCGACGTACGTATATATATATATATATATATATATATACGTACCTGGGAAAAATAGAGTTAAGAAATAGTAAAATAATAGTAATTTAAGAAGTGGGATAGTAACACTAATAGTAATTTAGAATCCTACAGATCCTAGAATAGCAGAGAACAGTCGACATCCTACATTGTGAATTTTAATCTTCAAGGTTCAGGGGGATTAGAGAGGATTAATTAGAATGTCAAATATGCTGATACAACACTGATGCACACACACACACACACACACACACACACACACACACACACACAGGTCGATGCAAACACATATAACCTTGCCGATGGTACAGCATTTCCTGCCTCCCGGAACTCCCATGGTGCCCGGCGGCATAGAGGTCAACCAGGGCTCATGTTGGTGAGGTGAGCGAGTGTGTTTTGTTTACATTTTGTTGACATGGATGACTGGCGGTATAAACTAAAGGAACCTAATCCACAACGATCACAACGGTGTGGGGAAACGCTTCATTAGAAGAGACACCAATTTATTCTTAGATAACGATTAAAATATAGCTTAAAGTATTCAAGCTCTTAATCACTTGAAATCCAGCATCATAGACTGTAAAAGAAAATATGGACAAAGCGTTCTCCGGGTCTGATATGGACGTAAGATGAAGCCTGTCAGTCCTTGAATTGTAAATCGCCATCTTTCTAGATCCGTTTGGGCCCAGCTGGCCATTGGCTGGCCCAGACAACGAGGCGGGACTTCCCCCCTTCTTCTTCATTGGTTTTTATTTTGACTCGAGCGGGGGGTGGATCCCGATCATAGACTGTAACGGTAGCCACGCCCCTCAGAACATACTCGACTTTACATTTTTTAAATAAATGGGACCATCATTTTCCAAAAAATAATATTATGACATGAGAAATTAGACTTTAAACTAGTGACTGGAAGCAGAAAGTATTCATGAGCATGTCATACTACACCAACAGTGATGTAATAGTAGGAGGAGTCATACTACACCAACAGTAATGTAATAGTAGGAGGAGTCATACTACACCAACAGTAATGTAATAGTAGGAGGAGTCATACTACACCAACAGTAATGTAATAATAGGAGGAGTCATACTACACCAACAGTGATGTAATAGTAGGAGGAGTCATACTACACCAACAGTGATGTAATAGTAGTGAAGCTTGTATTGTGTCTGCATAAAGACAGGTAATAATGCTGTTATTATTTCAGATGCTCATTTCCATATGAATATTAATATGATATAGTGTGTGTGTGTGGACAGATCAAGGGCAGAACAGGCAGTAGAAAGCTCTATTAGGCCATCAGGTGCATGCTCGCACACAGACACACACACACACAGACACACACACACACACGGTGAGTCATGCAAACACACAAACAGAGCTATAAACAAACTCGTTCCCCTCTCTGTTTCTCTCAGTCATATACACCCTTTGGCAACTGTGTGCATGTGCGTATAATAGTATGTGTGCGTGCGTGCGTGGAATCACAGCGGAGCTGACCAGCTCTCAGTAATTATGCTAATTGCCTCAGTGCCCTTGCCTTTATTTACCCTCCACTGCTTAGATAAATAAAAGGAAATTGCTTTGGTTCTAACTGTATTCATTTCAGCATGCTAACTACAACACCCCGCTGCGCACGTGTGCATGCACGTGTTTGTGTGTGTGTTGTGTGTGTATTTCTGTGCGTGCCGTGCGTGCATATAGGACAGAATTGTTTTGCTGCCACAGATTTTACAGGTAATTTTGATGCATTTATTATTTATTGTATTTGCGTGTGCACATGCGTGTGTATGTATGTGTCATGCACTAGGTGTAAGGTCAATTTATCCCTTAGCAGTCCAGAGGTCAGAGAGAGAGAGAGAGAGAGGAGGCTGCTAGGCTGCTAGGCCTATATAATATGCTTCAAGTAACTATAGGGGGCGGGACATCGGCTTTACTGGATCGTGACAGGCAGGTACATTAAATATTCAACATGGAAAGTCTAGAGCTGTGTTACATTTGGGACGAACACTATTTGAAAACAAAGGAATCGTTAAGCAGGCGTAACAGCTTCACTTGATGAATTACGTACAAATTGTGGTGTTTGTGACAGAAAACACATTTTCAGGTCAGGATACCCATTTCAGAACTGCAGTGGTTTTCATTATTGTCTCCACCAGGCCGAAGGCATGGTGGAGAGAGTATGTTTTGCACACTGTCCCGTGTGTCCGTCCGTCAGTACATGTACTTTGTTACTGTACAGCACCGCCTGTCCAATGAAGCATGAGAAAGAAGCAACGCATGTGTGTGAAAGACTACGAGAAAGTTGAGGAGGGGAGGTTATAGAGAGAGAGAGAGAGAGAATGAGAGACATAAAGATGAGGTTATAGAGAGAGAGAATGAGAGACATAAAGATGAGGTTATAGAGAGAGAGAATGAGAGACATAAAGATGAGGTTATAGAGAGAGAATGAGAGACATAAAGATGAGGTTATAGAGAGAGAATGAGAGACATAAAGATGAGGTTATAGAGAGAGAATGAGAGACATAAAGATGAGGTTAGAGAGAGAGAATGAGAGACATAAAGATGAGGTTATAGAGAGAGAGAATGAGAGACATAAAGATGAGGTTAGAGAGAGAGAATGAGAGACATAAAGATGAGGTTATAGAGAGAGAATGAGAGACATAAAGATGAGGTTAGAGAGAGAGAATGAGAGACATAAAGATGAGGTTATAGAGAGAGAATGAGAGACATAAAGATGAGGTTATAGAGAGAGAATGAGAGACATAAAGATGAGGTTAGAGAGAGAGAATGAGAGACATAAAGATGAGGTTATAGAGAGAGAGAATGAGAGACATAAAGATGAGGTTATAGAGAGAGAGAATGAGAGACATAAAGATGAGGTTATAGAGAGAGAATGAGAGACATAAAGATGAGGTTAGAGAGAGAGAATGAGAGACATAAAGATGAGGTTATAGAGAGAGAGAATGAGAGACATAAAGATGAGGTTATAGAGAGAGAGAATGAGAGACATAAAGATGAGGTTATAGAGAGAGAATGAGAGACATAAAGATGAGGTTAGAGAGAGAGAATGAGAGACATAAAGATGAGGTTATAGAGAGAGAGAATGAGAGACATAAAGATGAGGTTAGAGAGAGAGAATGAGAGACATAAAGATGAGGTTATAGAGAGAGAGAATGAGAGACATAAAGATGAGGTTATAGAGAGAGAGAATGAGAGACATAAAGATGAGGTTATAGAGAGAGAATGAGAGACATAAAGATGAGGTTAGAGAGAGAGAGAATGAGAGACATAAAGATGAGGTTAGAGAGAGAGAATGAGAGACATAAAGATGAGGTTATAGAGAGAGAGAATGAGAGACATAAAGATGAGGTTAGAGAGAGAGAATGAGAGACATAAAGATGAGGTTATAGAGAGAGAATGAGAGACATAAAGATGAGGTTATAGAGAGAGAGAATGAGAGACATAAAGATGAGGTTATAGAGAGAGAGAATGAGAGACATAAAGATGAGGTTAGAGAGAGAGAATGAGAGACATAAAGATGAGGTTATAGAGAGAGAGAATGAGAGACATAAAGATGAGGTTATAGAGAGAGAGAATGAGAGACATAAAGATGAGGTTATAGAGAGAGAGAATGAGAGACATAAAGATGAGGTTATAGAGAGAGAATGAGAGACATAAAGATGAGGTTATAGAGAGAGAGAATGAGAGACATAAAGATGAGGTTATAGAGAGAGAATGAGAGACATAAAGATGAGGTTATAGAGAGAGAATGAGAGACATAAAGATGAGGTTATAGAGAGAGAATGAGAGACATAAAGATGAGGTTAGAGAGAGAGAGAATGAGAGACATAAAGATGAGGTTATAGAGAGAGAATGAGAGACATAAAGATGAGGTTATAGAGAGAGAGAATGAGAGACATAAAGATGAGGTTAGAGAGAGAGAATGAGAGACATAAAGATGAAGTTATAGAGAGAGAGAATGAGAGACATAAAGATGAGGTTATAGAGAGAGAATGAGAGACATAAAGATGAGGTTATAGAGAGAGAGAATGAGAGACATAAAGATGAGGTTAGAGAGAGAGAATGAGAGACATAAAGATGAGGTTAGAGAGAGAGAATGAGAGACATAAAGATGAGGTTATAGAGAGAGAGAATGAGAGACATAAAGATGAGGTTATAGAGAGAGAGAATGAGAGACATAAAGATGAGGTTATAGAGAGAGAGAATGAGAGACATAAAGATGGACGAATGGAGACAAATAGAGAAACACATAATAACCTCGGTCGTCGATTTAAAATCAATTTCCTGTTCCGTCACGAACACGCAAGAACACACACGCGCAATCGTACATTACCCACAATGCCTGGCAATTAAAGACCAACAAATCAACCTCTTTTTTTCTTCTTCTACCGTTTCCGTTTCCATCTCCCTCTCCCTCGCTTTCCCTCCTTTTCTTGGTCTCATTCTTAGTCACCCTGTCTCCCGCTTTGACACACACACACACACACACACACACACACACACACACACACACACACACACACACACACACACACACACACACACACACACACACACACACACACACACACACACACACACACACACACACACACACACACACACACACACACACACACACACACACACACACACACACACACACACACCATTCTTCATTCTGGTCAGAGAAGAAGACGGTAACATTTAAACTCTGCTGCTGAATGGCTAAAAGATTGCCTCATCTGTGTGCGTACGTGCATGTGTGCGTGCGTCCATGCATGCATGTGTGTGCGTGCGTGAGCGCAACAAATAGCCTAAGCAGTAGAGAAGCGATCAATGCAGTAATCTGTAGGCAGAGAGAAACCCATTCAGCCTCACTCACTAATCAATTCTAATTCTTTCATTTACTGTCTGTGTGCGTGCGTGCGTGCGTGCGTGCGTGCGTGCACGTGTGTGCGTGCGTGCACGTGCGTGTGTGCGTGCGTGCGTGCATGCGTCTCATGCAGGGCAGCTTACAGTAAGCAAGGTGAAGACATACATCAAATGCAGCGTGTCAGTGCAGTGCCTCAGTGAACTAGGATCACAGGTAAACCAAACTCTAGAGCTTCAGTCTGAACATGAAAATGTTTGAGACTAGCAAAATGAAACCTCAGAGTTCTTGTGTGATTTTACCAAACATAGCTTGTAGATCTGCTATTTTTGGAAAAGAAGCTTAGTGTATAGAGGAGGAAAAGAGCAGACCGAGAACAGAGACACTTATGAAGTTTACCAAGTATTGAAGCTGTAAGACAGTGGTTAGATGTCTGAAAACACCTGAACACGAATACAACGTATTATTAGAAACGATACTTTAATGTAATGCAATTAATTTACACAAAACTGCTGATAACTGAGAGAGTTTGAGATTCTCCTAAGCTTACTGCCAGCCTGCTACAACTCTTGGTTTGGGATAGACTTGTTGTAAATGTGGGTGCATGGGCCTGGCACACGTGAGACAGGAAGGACTATTATCTGTACAGGTGGATGAACAAATTGTCATAAAGAAGGGGCGGGGGGACCTGAGTGACTATTTAGATTTATTCTTATTCTGAGGACGTATCCTCAGTGATGCATCTCAAGGTCACCGGGGTTTCGGGTCTCGCGGACATCATACCCCTCACTCAGGTGACCCACACTGCGTGAAAAGAGTTAACGGGCAATTACGGGCACTGTATTTTGCCCGTAAACCTCAAGTTTAGCGGGCATATACAGTTAATATACGGTAATATACAGGTGTGATGGTACAATTCGGGAGTTTACCGGAGTTTATTGAAAAGTTTAACAGGAGTTACCTGTAATATACTCATCCGTATTCCATGCATTTTGTGACGCACGCCCTGTTACATCCTGACCGAGCTGACGCACCCCCAACGCCCAGTATTGTATTTGTTATTTGGTCTAAAAGGATTTATATATATATATAATCCGTTAATCACACAATCTAAGACCAAATAATTTGCCGGCAGCTGGCGTTAATTACCTCGGGCTGCGCAAGGGTATATTCAATAGCGCTCACACCGTCACTATATAGTTTGGTAAACTGAAAAGAAAAAGAAAAAATAAGTTGAGTTGTCCTGTCGAATTGAAACGGTGCCCGCTGCCATGAATTAGTTGGAATGTAACATTTAGAAGACAATGGCAAGTCGCCAACACCCCGCGGCGGGTGGGATAGGTGTGAAGAGATGCAGAGAGAGAGTGGCCAACGGAATTTGCACGAAAAACACGGTCATCTTGACCTTTCGGCCGTCAGATTAGTAGTATGAGTATGAGTTGAGTTCAGACATGTATTAAAAGTAGAATTATAAATAATAATTATGATAGTGGAATTATCATTACTTGTCAAATGTTCGTCTTGAAGGGCCAATGGCCCATATTGGCCCCCCACATAAGCTCTTATGTGGACAGAAAATAAATTGATGATTTCTTTCTTTTATTATGATTTTTTTAGGGAAGGGGCACTTTGAGGCAAAAGGGCAGGGGCTCAAGCCCCCCTAGGCCCCCCCTCTGCACGTGCCTGCTGCTGATGTACCGTCCGTCTTTAACAGTTTCAAAACTATGACTCAGAATGCATGCGTAATGCAACGCATACGCTGAGATGGGATGGGGAGGGATGGAGAGAGAGACACAGAGAGAGATACAGAGAGAGAGAGAGAGAGAGAGAGAGAGAAGAGAAGGTGCATGTGAGAGAGAGATTGGAGAGCTGAATGAGCCAGTAATTGAGAGAAGTGGGCGTTCGGTGATCAGTCCTTCACTCTCCTTTGTTCCCTCTCTCTCTCTCTCTCTGACAAAACCAGTCAATATATTTATTTTATTCTCCACTCCCCTTCAGTGTGCGTGCGTGCGTGCGTGCCGTGCGTGCATGACAAATGTTGTCCAGCAGGCAGAGGGCTACAGTGACAGGCCCTTTGTGGCGCACTGTAAAAAATGGAGCACTTAAATACAATCCATTCACACACACACACACACACACACACACACACACACACACACACACACACACACACACACACACACACACACACACACACACACACACACACACACACACACACACACACACACACACACACACACACACACACACACACACACACACACACACACACACACACACACACACACACACACACACACACACACACACACACGAGAATAGAAATCGAAGACAGTCCCTGACAGAGATGTATGGACACTGAAGGATATGCGAGAGAGAGAGAGAGAGAGAGAGAGAGAGAGAGAGAGGTAGGGGTTGGATAAAGAGAGGTAAAGAGGAAAATCAATAGCCGGTTTTCTATTTAAGTTGTGAAGAAGTTTAGTTTCAGTCTGGAAATCCACATCCTGTGTGTGTGCGTGTGTGTGTGTGAGTGTGTGTGTACTTCAAAATGTATTAATCACTACTCATATACACAACACACACACGCACACGCACACGCGCACACACACACACACACACACACACACACACACACACACACACGCACACACACACAAGCACAGAGCACTATACTGTAGCTATTTGTCAGGCTGTACAGAGGTTTTGTCCCAGAGACGTCCTTCACATAAACATCCTCAAGCGCGTGTACACACACACACACACACACACACACACACACACACACACACACACACACACACACACACACACACACACACACACACACACACACACGCTGTTGTGTATGTTTGTGTACAACTGTTTGTTTGTGTGCCATGTCCATTTGGGTGTGTGAGTGTGTGTGTGTGTGTGTGCGTGCCGTGTGGGGCCATCAAGGGGAATCACAGGGCTAAAGAGGAGTGGAGAGAGAGGGAGTCGCAGATTGTGAAGAGGGTGAGTAAAGTGTGTAAGTGCACTGTGGTGTGACTGAGTATGGATCACACAGTGTGTGTATGCACTGCACGTGTGCGCCCGTGCACGCGTGTGCGTGGGGGGTGGGGGGGGGGTGACTACCCGGGATTGACCCAGATCTTTATCTGTGCATCTTAAAGAGGAGAGCTTGTTCTTTTGTCTGCCATGGACCCTAACACTTCCCACAGGAACAGAGTCACACACCTGAGTCTGTGCTGCAGGACCCTGAGAGACAGGCTCTAATCCTCTGTCTGTCTGTCTGTCATTTCCGTGACTCGAGTCATTTCCTCTTCAATGAACAGTTAACCCTTCCAGTGATTGGTCCACCGTTCAATGCTTCCAGGTTCCGCCCCCTCCTCACGTAGTTCAGTCCAATGACGAAAGAGCCAGTCAAAAATGTCACCATATAGGCTTTTCACACGGGGGAAACTGAACGTCCAGTCACCACAAAAATAACAAATCACTTTTACCAAATGGACCCGTATGGGTCCATTTGGTTCCATTTGTTCCATTCTCAGAGTTACAGATCTGTGAGGGTCCATGTAGAACGATAGTCCTATAGGACGAGCACATGTCATTTGGTTCCATTTGTTCCATTCTCAGAGTTACATACCTGTGAGGGTCCATGTAGAACGATAGTCCTATAGGACGAGCACATGTCATTTGGTTCCATTTGTTCCATTCTCAGAGTTACAGACCTGTGAGGGTCCATGTAGAACGATAGTCCTATAGGACGAGCACATGTCATTTGGTTCCATTTGTTCCATTCTCAGAGTTACATACCTGTGAGGGTCCATGTAGAACGATAGTCCTATAGGACGAGCACATGTCCGAAACCGTTCCTTTTTCATCATTATTTCATGACCTTTTAATTCTTTCACTGCCGCTAGCTGTTAAAGTTAACCTATGCCAGCCAAGGAGTTGCCAAGGAGTTTGCACACCCCATACACACTCAACACACACACACTTTAGAATCATTAGCATTTGCACACACTGTTTACCTCTCGCCACAAACGTCGGACATGGGAGGAAAATAATGAAAATAGTGGACATATACACGCTCACAAAGCTTATAGATCTGCTGTTTTCACTACGTTTGTGTGACACGATTGCATGACTGCTTGATTGATTGAAAAGTTAAACAGTTTGTGGAATGGTACAGTTCAAAAGAATGGGTACAGTTCAAATGAATGCAGGGTACAGTTCAAATGAATGGGTACAATTCAAATGAATGCAGGGTACAGTTCAAATGAATGGGTACAATTCAAACGAAAGGGTACAGTTCAAATGAATGGGTACAGTTCAAATGAATGCAGGGTACAGTTCAAATGAATGGGTACAATTCAAACGAAAGGGTACAGTTCAAATGAATGGGTACAGTCCAAATGAATGGGTACAGTTAAAATGAATGGGTACAGTTCAAATGAATGGGTACAGTTCAAATGAATGGGTACAATTCAAACGAAAGGGTACAGTTCAAATGAAAGGGTACAGTTCAAATGAATGGGTACAATTCAAACGAAAGGGTACAGTTCAAATGAAAGGGTACAGTTCAAACGAATGGGTACAGTTCAAATGAATGGGTACAGTTCAAACGAAAGGGTACAGTTCAAATGAAAGGGTACAGTTCAAACGAATGGGTACAGTTCAAATGAATGGGTACAGTTCAAACGAATGGGTACAGTTCAAACCAAAGTAGGTAGGTCAATTCAAAAACTGCAACGAGGATAAAACCAAAAACGCACTAGACTTGATTACATCAGGGTCCACCAGGGAAAAATTGAGACAAAAATAGTACATTTTGCTGATACTGAAGGTTTTACTGTCATGTATTATACTGTATGTTTTGCATTGTATGTCTTACTAATGAATTGAGCACAATGGGCACAACAGAAAAAAGATAATCCTTTTTAGCAGTGGTTCCAAAAGTGGGGTCCGGGGACCCCTAGGGGTCCTTGAGGGAGTTCCAGGGGGTCCCCATCTAAATGGACCCTTATGGGTTTGTAACTCTGAGAGTGTACAAATGGAACCAAATGGACCACTCTCAGAGTTAAAATAACATTGATTTTACAATATAAATTGGGAGTCCCAGAGATAAAAATGTCATTAACCCCCCGAACGCCCGGGGTTATTTAATCCATTAAATCATAGTGCCCAGCGATATATAGCGACGGACCGGATGCTATCCTGGATGAAGCCAAAACACTATCGATGTGATCGACAACGGGAGGTATGATTAATTCTAACGCGACTAGCGACGGGACTGCGATTGACCGTCTAACACGTAATCTCTAATAATGATATTGTCGGCTAAAATGTGGGGGGGACATTTTCGATGACGTCCCACCGGAAAATAACATTGAGTGTCAACAGGCTCTCCCAGCCTGTGGAGCGATGCGATCGGTTTTGATATCAATAATCTCCGTCCTTTTGATCAATCTCCTGAGCGCTGGGCGTTACAAATTGATAGGGCGGAGAACTCCGTCCTACACACACACACACACACACACACACACACACACACGTCTTCTGACATTCTACAGCAAAGGTCAGCACGCACGCACGCGCACACACACACACACACACACACACACACACACTTAGACATATCTTTAGTCATTGAGATGAATATGCACGCACACGCCCACGCACGCGCACACACACATGCACGCACACCTCGAGAGCCCCTTGCTATCATTGCCAAGTCCAAAAGGTCAGACTCATTCTGATTGGTGATAGAACTATCAAATGAACCAATCAATAGAGAGGAGACGAGAGGGGAGGGGTGGGGGGCAACGAAATGCCAACGTGTCAATATGTTAGAGAGAGAGGGGGGGGGTTGGACGAAGACGAAGACGAAGACGAAGACGAAGACGAAGAGGAAGAGGAAGAAGAAGAGGGTGAGAGAAAGAGAGAGGATGGAATGGTCTGAAAGGCCAATGTGTCAATAAATTAGAGAGAGAGAGAGAGATATTACAATGCTAACAGAGATAATGGTATGACTTTAATATTGGACACTCAGAGAGAAATGACAACCTCTCAGTCAGACACACACACACACACACACACACGACCGGGGCTAAGGTGGGATAGCATTTTAAAGTAAAATATGAGAAAACAAACAGGCAGTCATGAACACATGACTATAGAGATCATGTGTACTGAATGATTTGTGTGAGATGTGGATAAAGTCTGAAGGAGTAATATCAAAAAATGTGTTTTACATAAGTCGGCCTCTTGGTGAAGATGTGAATAATGCAGGTCAAAGGTTTTTCTTTGGCCACTAGGGAGTGTGCATACAAAGTTTTACACCGATTGGTAGAGTTATAGGTAAAAACACGAATGGGCCAGTTATAGCGCCACCATGAGGCTGATGTGAAATTTTCAAGTGGCATTTATTCCTCTGCCTGATGGTACTGATGTACTTGAAAAATGTCCCTCAAAATGCACTCTGCGTTCATGATTTGAACCAATCCTGCAAATTTAGGAAGGCAATCTTAGCCAATGGACAGGTCCATGTTGATCACATGACTATAGAGATAGTGTATAACGAGCTGCATGATGTATGGATACAATTTGTACGATTAATATAATGAAATGTGTTTTGCTAAAATCGGCCTCATTGTGGCGCTACAACAGCCATTGTGGAAAGATTGGGGCAGAGGTTCGTTGTTGGCTTCCAGGTAAATATTATATATTTTAATATAATAAGTAATAATTATAATATTATAAGTACATTACTGTCCACCACTGCTGTTACGACAGATTATAATACTAATACTCGCCACAACTTGAATGGTTATAAGTTTATACAAATGCTAAATCATTTAAATGGAAAAGTTCTGTAAATGCAGAAATGTAACCAGACAAAGGGTCCATTTGGTACTCTGAGCTACGGGGTGGATAAATAAAGACTGAGCATTATTTTTTTTACTGTGTAGAACACTCAAAATCTGACAACAATATGGACTGTAATTAATGACAGTGATTGCAAAGAGACGGAGGAAACGTTCTGTCCACTTGAGTGGAGAAGAAAATGTGTTTTTAACTGCTAATTATAATCTCCCATTGAAAGTGTGTGAAAACGGTTGATTGTCTAGGTTTTTGCTCGTCTCTCAGCTGACTGTGTATATGAATGGACCCATATTTTAAACTATGGGTCCATTTGTTCATTCTGAGGTTGCATTAACTAAACTGTGGACATTACTGTGTATGAATGAATGTTAAAGTGGAAGTACTGGAGGATGAAATATTGTGTGTGTGTGTGTGTGTGTGTGTGTGTGTGTGTGTGTGTGTGTTTGCGCGTGCGTGTGTGAGTGTGTGCCTGCGTGCGTGCGTGTACATTCGTGCATGTGCGTATATGCAGCGAATTCACGAGAGCATAACAGAGGTAAATAAAATAAATTGCGTACGTGTTTATACCGATGTGTACGTGCGTGCATGTTTATGTCGTTTGCGTGCATGAAAAAAGTAACCGAGGGAAAATGAAAGGAACAGAGCGAGAGGAAGAAAGAGAGAGAAAGAGAGAGAACGTGAGAGGGGAGAAGGAGACACAAGAGAGAGATAGACACAGAAACATAATGGTAAAAACTACACTTCCCAGACTCCTCTGGGAGGCCCATCAACATTTCTGACCTAATTAGTGTCCGTGTTAGCGGTTAATATTACAACTGCATACCGTGTAGGCCCTGGAAACAGAGAGAGAGAGAGAGACTTTCTACTCTGACTCTCCTGGGGCGAGAGCGAGAGAGCAGAGAAAGAGAGATAGAGAGAGAAAGACAGAGAGAGAGAGAGAGAGAGAGAGAGAGAGCGTAGAGAGAGTATGAAACAACTCCTTTCCTCCATCGCTCATTTGCATGTTTTGTTTGTTGTTTCTTTTCTCTTTTTTTTTTGCTGTCGATTCCAAAACAATTTGTTCTGTTTACGAGGGATAGAGAGAGAGAGAGAGAGACAGACAGACAGAGAGAGAGAGATGGGGGGGGGGGGGGGGCACACATAAGGAATAAAGGAAGGCAGAACAAAAGAGAAGACAAGCAGAAGTCATGTTTCATCCCTCCCAGCGCCTTCCCTGCCTCGCTCATTTGCATGTCTTTCACCGTCAATTCAAAACAATTTGTTCATTTTAAAAGGCAAGCGGCAGGGAGAGAGACAGAGAGAGAGAGAGAGAGGGTGGGGGGGGGGGGGGGACTGAGGACGGAAGGCAGAAAGAAGAAAAAATAGGTAAATAGGTAAAATAGGTATTCTTTTTGTTATTTATTTATTTGCTATAACGGTAGGGTAGACTGAAAACAGGGAGGCCAGGTTGAACAATGTTGACATGCGTCATTCTGTTTTTGGTCTTTGTTGTGAGCGTGCAGGTCAGCTACTTTCACTGCTTTTGTGGGAGACTCGTGTGTGGTGAAGTATACGACATCGACTTATACGGAAACACGCACATAATAAGTGCTTGTTTAGATCAAATTATGTGAAACATGGAGATATACGCGATTTTTGTGTACTGGCCTTTACAGGGAGGTTGAAGAGATGGAGATGAGATGGAGAGATGAGGACGATATGAGGATGGAAGTGAGGGAGAGAGAGAGAGAGAGACGGAGGGCAGGAGAGGATGGTGATATTTTGTGTGTGTGCGTGCGTGCGTGCATGCGTGTGTGTGTGTGTGTGTGCGTGCGCACAATGTCCTCTCTGTCAGACATTCAGATGGTTATTGATCGTCCCGGCTTGTTCGTCCAAACAGACTGACAAAGACAAGGAGAGCGATAGTCTCAGCCAACAACATGCTGATCGCTCCGCGCACGCACGCACGCACACACACACACACACACACACACACACACACACACACACACACACACACACACACACACACACACACACACACACACACACACACACACACACACACACACACACACACACACACACACACACACACACACACACACACACACACACACACACACACACACACACACACACCTGTTAATAAACATTGATCATCCCATTACAGCCTGGCGTGATAGAAGTCCACTTTGAACAGGGGAGATCCATTTCATCTTCTAATCTCATTAACACACACACACACACACACGCGCACACACACACACACACACACACACACATATATATATATGTACTCATATAGTTTTCTATTGAGGTCAACTATGTGAACTCTGCCATACTATTCTCAGGGCTTAAAGCCAAAAAGAATCCTGAAAATTACTTTTTGCAAATCTGCACTGATCTCATTAAATAACCCCTATGAAATCCTCAGGACTGAAATCCGTCCCCAGGACTGAGAACTGTAAGCCCTGTATTCTACTGAAATCAATTCTATCTACCTCTCTACCTTCATAGACCGTGCACATTCTACTGGACTGACAACTGTAAGCCCTGTATTCTACTGAAATCAATTCTATCTACCTCTCTACCTTCATAGACCACATTCTACTGTGATTGATTCTAGTCTCACCGGTAAGGCGCCTGAGGGCGAGAAGCGACCTCACCCTAAAGGGTGAGATCATGACGTGCACGCATCCACCTATAGGTGACAGCAGACCGCTGCATGGGCGAGCGCTGTCGCTTTGGCATGGGGGGTCAGATCAACATATGCAATTAATTATTTACTGGCCATAATAAGAGCATGTGCGGTCAGATCAACATATGGAATTAATTCTTTACTGGCCATAATAAGAGCATGTGCGGTCAGATCAACATATGTAATGAATTCTTTACTGGCCATAATAAGAGCATGTGCGGTCAGATCAACATATGGAATTAATTCTTTACTGGCCATATAAAGAGCATGAGCGGTCAGATCAACATATGCAATTAATTCTTTACTGGCCATATAAAGAGCATGTGCGGTCAGATCAACATATGGAATTAATTATTTACTGGCCATATAAAGAGCATGTGCGGTCAGATCAACATATGGAATTAATTCTTTACTGGCCATAATAAGAGCATGAGCGGTCAGATCAACATATGGAATGAATTCCTTACTGGCCATAATAAGAGCATGTGCGGTCAGATCAACATATGGAATGTCAAAACAGGTCAGCCCTGATGAAGTCACGAGGCATGATCATATATATGGCATATGGGGTGACCAACCAACCAACCAGCCAACCAAACAAACAACTGACTGACTGACAATTTCATAGTAAATGCGACATGTGGTCGCAATAAACCATGATTTGTTGTAATAGATAGATAGAATAGATACTGTTGATAGATTTTACACACGAATACGCATGCATGAACGCACGCACGAGTATGCACATGCACGCACGCACGCACACAGTTACATGAGCCAAAAACAGAGTGTTGATCAATCTGTAGTTAATGCTCTCCAGATGGGAGCTATGTCTGTACCAACCTTAACATATCCTTCAAAACACACACACACACACACACACACACACACACACACACACACACACACCATATGACAGCACATGTGTACACACATGAACATATGGTACATACAGGCAATATAGGCGGCCAACTATGGTGCCGATCCAAAGGCGGAGCCAACATTGCACCCAGGATACATACTGTATTTTGATCATGTGAAGTTCAGATTTATATATTGTTCATGTGCATGTTGCGTCACCGTGTGGGTCAGTTAACCTTGTTGCAGCGGGTTGCCTTGATTGTAGTGTGTAAGCAAGACAGACTACCGCCTTCGAGACACTATACCGCCTGGGAAGGTACTCACACGTACAAGAAGGGGAGGAGGATGACAATTACAACCCAACTGATCTGGTTAACTTTCACTGACATCATATAGGTATTCTGTGATTAAATTCCACCCGGAAAACGAGACCATGATCAACGGTTGTTCAGTTAACTTGTGGTCCGTTGAAAAAAGCTTGTTATGAGTTTTTGACGGACAACATGCAGGGAAAAGAATGGGAGGCTGGCAATCCATTTTAATTTTTCTGTTGAATTATTTCCCTTCCTTCCGTTTGAAGGGTCGGCTTTCCGAGCCAACGCAGGAGGAGGTGTGCGGGTTGCCAGTTGCCCGACCCCCACTTAAAGCAAGCACCACTATCAACAGTGCAACAGATGAAATCATGAAATGTTGTTGTTAGTCTATTTGTTCAATGGGGAGGGGGCGACTAGTCACCCACCGCAGATTTTATTTCATTTAGTTAATTTGTTTACTTTTTATTTTATTTTTCCAGGGCTACACAGCTCGCCCCTAAGAAAAATAGGTACTTTTACTTTACTTGAAACATTTCAATACTTTATACTTACTTACTCCACTCCATCTTACAGGCACATATTGTAGCCTACTTTTTTACGCTTAAAAAACAGAGAGAGAGAGAGAGAGAGAGAGAGAGAGAGAGAGAGAGTGAGAGAGAGAGTGAGAGAGCGAGAGAGAGAGAGAGAGAGGGGTGACAGAGGGTGATGGAGGAAGAGATATAAAGCGACATGGAGTGAGAGAGTGAGCGAAAGAGAGAGAGAGGATATGATAGTGGGTGGAGGGCGACATTTGTCTTCATTTATTCTGACTGTCTTCATGTGTTATTATTACTGACTGTCTGAGAGAGAGAGGGAGGGGGAGAGAGAGAGAGAGAGAGGGAGAGAGGGATAGGGTGCGCTAGCTTCTAGATTGGGCTGATGTCAAAGACACACTACACTGTCTGTCTACCATCGCACGCACACACGCACGCACCTAAGGTCAGTGCAGTTTATTGGAGGGAGTCCAAGAAATGACATCTATTTTAAATATTTGCCCAGCTCAAAGACGGACCAAACAAGGGCACACGCACGCGTGCACACCGGAACACATGTACAGCACGCAGGCACAAAGGTATGTGCGTGTGTGCCTGTCACACCACTCATATACCTCTCTGTATGGGTGCATTAATGGAACAAATCAATGTAATCGGTTATAAAACATTTTAATAAAATAATCCAAATCCCCAAAATAGCCGATGTAGAAGCTCACAACATGTCACGATGCGTTACAACTTTGTAGATCGGCAACTTTCATTGTTTTTGCACAATATCATTGTACAACGAAGTATAAAATATGACAATATGGCAATATTTTGTCAATTATGAAAATACGGAAGTGCACTTCAAATCCAAAAAACGATTAGCTACGCCCAATCATGTGACACACACACACACACGTCCATGCAGTGCAATGCATGTTGGATTACAGGTGCATGACGGGGAGCCCAGTTGTTAGTGTAACACAAATGTCATGTTTATTTATTTATAAATGTTTTGTCGTTAGACTTGAGTGCGCCAGAGGTGGGTGCAAATTCTAATAGGGTACACGTTTTATCAGGACACTTTGTTGATTAATATCATTATGTCTTCTTGTTTCCACATTATTGTTTCTGCCTCAATTTCTTGAAGTTTATTTGGCTTCTAATATATTTAGTTTGTTCCCTCGTCCATATTCTCTCTCTCTCTCTCCCTCTCTCTCTCTCTCCCCCTCTCCTCCCACATATCTCAATGAGAAAATGTCTCTTTCCTTCGTTTCATTCCGTCATGTTGTTTTCTCATTACTTAGACTCTCTCTCTCTCTCTCTCTCTCTCTAAAACAAGGTGTTCTCAAATCATTTCTCATTCTCCTCTCTCTCCTCAGTTATTTTCCTTTAGTGTGTCTACTGTTACACTTTCCTCTCCTTCTGTCATTTTGTTTAGTATTGTTTCATTTTCCTTTCATCAACATGAGTCTATTCTTCTCTCTCTAGCCTTCCCTTTCCCTACCACGTTCCCTGTTGCTGCCATCTTGTTTTCTGATTCCTTATTTTATTTGATGAAGTGCAGTAGTATTACCGTGGGCACATGAAACCTTATACTTACATTTCTCGTCTTTCTTTCTTTCTTTCTTTCTTTCTCCAACTTCGTTATACTACAAGTGTCACCCAAAAGAAGCAGAAAAGTAATCTACAAGCTCACAAAGCGTGTGTTGAGCTGCATTGAGATTAGGTATTTGAAATGTACGTTAAAGTGTTTACAGTAAGTCCGTCTATGGGATTAAAACAAGAGTTAGTTATGGAATGGAATGGACACATGTCAAATATGTTGGCTATTGAAAAAAAAGCAGATACAGTATATATACATATATATATATAAGTTCAAAGCTCTGCTATTTTTGAACATTTATTGTATTTTGATTGTATTGTATCTCTCCACCTTGTGGATCAACACGCCACAGCTACATTCCACTGCATGCTGGCACCTGAGCGAGTGGTGCTTGATTCCTGTCCATTCCTGAGCACGTCCTAGAGCCGTGCTTCCAGAGTCCTCCACACTTCACGCTCCACACTCTAACTGACTGATAGTGTGCTGAGGCACGTAGTGGAGTACAAAACAAACACCCCCCGCCACCAAAAAAAACATCAGCACACAGGTACCGACCAATCAGCACACAGGTACCGACCAATACACCAAGGAGGAAGAGAATCTAACTGGTGAACATCACAGGATAGGGTCTGCGAGTGCAACTGATTGTTTTCTCAGCAACGCTTCTGTCGATTGCTTTCCCATTAAGAACCGAGGCCAACTCTATACACGAGTCTTCTGAATCAGTACTTAGTCCTCACACTGTCAAGATTTTGAAAAAACGTTTGAGAAAATAGCGGATGTATGTACAAGAGTTTGTGTATCTGCTATTTTTTTAATAGCCACCGCAAACATCAACCATGACACACACACACACGTTGCATCCTCCATCCTATTGCATGCAACAAATGATACTATGCTCAGAGAAATAATACCTCTCTTTCTATCTCTATGTCCCGCTTTCCCCCACTGCCCCCCCCCCCCCCCCCCCCCCGACGCACACACGAACACATCCCTGGCAGAAACACACACTCAACAGAGTGGCGACGGGAGAGTTGCCATAACCTTCGTCTCTCTACCCACAATCCCCCTGGGTACTGGTCTCACCAGCTGTTGCTCCGCCCCTTCGGCTAAAAGACCTGGCCCTCTGCCACACACGTGTGCACATACAGCCAGCGGGCACGCACACACACACACACACACACACACACACGCACGCACACTATAACAAATTCACAGACGCAGACAGACACACTAATCAGCATATACACGCATGCACACTGTTAGATAGAAACACTACGTGCACGCACACACCTATGTCCACAGCTTATGTGAGACAGCTATGAGAGAGAGAGAGAGAGAGAGAGAGAGAGTGATGATGATGAGGTGTTTCCTTTATCTGATTAGAGCAGATTTCTCTGTTAAGTAAACAATTATGAAGACAGAGACAGAGCAAGACACACACACACACACACACACACACACACACACTTAACCTCCAATACCAGTTCAAATTATGATGCCAGACTCTCTCTCTCTCTCTCTGTGATAGAGTCAGCAGTCCATTCCATTATCAGCCTCTTCACAGAGAATCAATAGCCATTTATTGGGGTGCGTCGTTTGGGATGCAGGGCATGCTGGGAAGTTTGACAGCCAATTAGAGCCGTATAATTACCAGCCAATCATTGCGCTTAACGGCAGACGCCATAATTAGTTTACAAACAACAGGTTGAAATTGGCTGTGTGTGTGTGTGTGTGTGTGTGTGTGTGTGTGTGTGTGTGTGTGTGTGTGTGTGTGTGTGTGTGTGCGTGCGTGCGTGCTATGTTGAGTGCGTAACGAGAACGCTCAACCCACGGACATTCCCCACAGTCACCATAGAGGTTTAGTTAGCCAGTTTCATGAAACACAATGTACTATATATACTGTACTTATGTCGGCTGTTAAAAGTTCCAACCTTCTCATGGTTCCATTTCCAGGGCAGGAGTGAATAGCCTAAACGTCTCTGAAATAGGTAGATCTCCATTTTGGGTCCACTGAAGTAACGGAGTTATGATACTGTCCAAGTAGTGTCTCCGTTCGAAAAGTGAACCTTTTTCATTATCCATCTTATTCGTGCAATGGTCCAAAACAGAGCTACAGCTAAATCGTCTATAGTGACAACTACAACTTAGGCCATTATTATCTAATACTGTAAGTTCATAGTTCACATCAATCAGCCTCTCAAACCCATGGCTTGTTCCAATGCGTAACGTGCGTCAGCTAACCAGCCAAAAGAAAAAAACAGACATACAAGCTGTCGACGCGCCTTTTCATGGCGTGTTCACAGCTGTTATTTTGTCAGCAGCCACAGTGTAACATCAAACACACCCGATGTTTCAAAAACGTTCCCTGACGGACAATCCTATCATCTTATCAACATATTAAACAAATGCAAAGTTAAATGACGTTAGATGGCTGGTGCGGAGCCAAACATAATTATTTGATTACTTTCGCCGTTTTAATATTTAAACGTTATGATGAAAGACTCCACCGTGCATCAGTTTGTGCTCGCCTCGCCATATCTGACTGTGGGTAGGAAATCAGCTGAGCTCCGCGCACCTGAGGCTCATTTGCCCAATTGTGCTGCAGGAAGGGAAAGTTAAGGGATGGGATTGGAATTTTGGGGGGGAGGGGGGGGATTTTATTCATTAACGGGTCAAAAAATAATGACTCGTCGATTGTCCACGAGTTCATTGAGAGCCATTGAACTCGAGTCTGAATAGAGTCTGGAGTCTTTGAGGGGCGAGTCCGAGTCGAGTCTAGAGTCTCATTTGTGGCGACTGGAGTGCGACTGGAGTAGGAGTCTTTAACTCGAGCCGCCATCTCTGGTGCGTGTGCACGTGTGTCGTGCGCACGCACCAGAGATGGCGGCTCTGGGAGGTCTTTGGGAGGTGAAATAAAGTAACGGCAAAACACCAAAAGTTGAAGTATTTTGTATGCCCGATAACAACAACATGTAGTCTCTTTGTTCCTTTGTGTCTTTCTTTCAATTGTCAGTAACCTTCTCTCTCTCTCTCTCTCCTTCCACTTCCCCTGCTCTCCCTCTCTCTCTCTCTCTCTCTCTCTCTCAGGTCCCAGAGCCTGTTGAAATTCTGTCCGTTCGTCAAGGTTGTTACATCTCTCTCTCTCTCTCTCTCTCTCTCTCTCACATCAGCAGTCGGTGTGGGTCGTCCGAGCAGGGTCAGAGGTCACAGAGAGCCGCCAGCCCCCCCTCCCACCGGACCAACCTGACTGACAGCAATCAGGAGAACCTGCTTCCCTCCTCATCTCCTCTCCTCCTTACCTCGCCGCCTCCTCTCACATCCTCTCCTCTACTCTCCCTTCCATTTTTCAGATACTCTTAAAAGGTAAACACATCCAATGCAGAGAGACCGTGAAGTGCCTCGGTAAACTATGGTAAACCAAGAATCTATAGCATCAGTATTCTATCAAAGTATACGAGTCTGTACATCGAAACTAAAGGCTACTGGCCTACATGGTAAACAATGAGCCTAGTGTCTGCCTTAATAACATGCTATCTTTAACAGTGTGGTCACAGAAACATGTCCAAGTAACAAAGAAGAACAACTGACCCCCCTCTACCTCTCACGCACACAGCGAGGTTCCATTTCCTCTGTCATTTTTAATGATCCAAATCATATTCACTTCAAATCCCCCTGCGTGCACGCATGGACGCACACACACACACACACACACACACACACACACACACACACACTGGCCATAGGGAGGGCAGGTCATCTACATTAGCATAGAGTATGTTTGTTTAAAGAGTTTCAGACATGCAGACAGACCAGGTCCTGTCCACTGCATCAATAATTTCTCTCTCTCTCTCTCTCTCTCTCTCTCCCTCCATCCATTCTCTCTTTGTGTCCATCCATCCTCTCTCCCTCCCTCTCTCTCCCTCTCTCTCTCTCTCTCTCCACTCCTGTTGTTGCTAATGAAGCTATAGCAGACCTCACAGGAAGAGCTAGCGAGGAGAAAGGGGTTGTGGGGAATCAGGATGCATGGCAGGTTGCAGGGTGCGGTTGACCTTTAGACCCTCCACCACCCCAACACACACAAGCGAGTGTGCACGTGCGTGTGCCACACACCCACTTACACACATGCCCCCTTCTCTCTCTTATAAATCCAAGAGTTACAAAAGTGTGCAGCAGCGCACAGCACACTAAGCTAGTGAAATACACCTACATTTCAGGTGTGCGTGCGTGCGTGCGTGTGCGCGTGCGTGCGTTCATTTCAATATGCAGACAGTCACTTTCATTTCAGACTATAGTGAACGCTCAGACACAGGGAAATGAACCAATAAGTCCTCAAACAACTCTACATCTCTCTTCTACCTTCCTCCTAAAACAGTTATTCTCAAACTTTGTCCAAGTCAAGGGCCCACAAAATGTATGCATGTGGCTGTGCACCTTCCTGTGAATCCTGTATACCTATACCTACATGACTGCCTGCCTATAGATATGTCCCAAACCTCCCCCTCAGGTCCTCCACTGCCTCCCTAGATATGTCCCAAACCTCCCCCTCAGGTCCTCCACTGCCTCCCTAGATATGTCCCAAACCGCCCAAAAAAATGCTGTACAAACAGTTTTATTATTTGCGAGCGTAGGTCAGTCAGTCATTCAGTCCGTCCGTCCGTCCGTCACGCAACCATATATGGCCGTCAGTCCGTCATGCCTCGTGACACACTCCATATATGACCATCCTCATTATATGAAGATCACGACACTGACTTCATCAAACCCTGGATAGCCATACATGGAGAAGACTGGATCCTCTCACCCAGAAGACCCCTGCACTTTGATAACCACTGTCCTAAAAGATTAAAAGAAAATGAAAAGGATCTATGAATTCATGAATGCAGGCTTGTTTGCAGAGTAATTTATTTAACCGCAGTGTTTCCGTGTTGACCTGAACTGTGCTCTCTCCAAACAAACACACAAACTAAAGTATTAGTCAGGTCAGTAATACCTGTTATTACTGTTAACAGTTTCCACAGGAGCTGGTTACAACCACCTTAAGGACTACCAAATAGGTGAGCTGTTTCCACAATGGAGCTGGTTACAACCACCTTAAGGACTACTAATCAGCATTTGTTTTCCTGCACTTATCTGCACCTGAGTTGACCTCGGACACAGACAAATGAACGTAGCTGCTATACAGTACTTTTAAACACATTTTGAAAGACAAATGCCATTTGCTTTAAACACTTAAATAAAGAACCTCTGCTATTAGTCCCAAGACCAATCGACTGCTAAACCCTGACAAAATTGCCACTATTTGTTTCAAGTACGCTTTATAGCAAGCCAGTGTTGATTTTGAAAAATGTTCGTCGTCGACTACTTCTACTACTACTAGAAGCTCCCAACACATCACAGACAGTAGATCTGCTCTTTTCAGCAGGTAACCAAGACTAAAATCAGCCATTTACGGCACCATCAAGGCCTGACAAAATAAACTGTAGATTTAGTTGACTAAAACTAAACTAAAACACAGACATTTCAGATGTCTAAAATATGACCACTAAACTAAATCAAAATGTGCCGTCAAAACCAACACTTTCTTACCGCTTTCCGACATATAGAACTATATATAGCAACTGAACATGGTTTTGTGAACCAATTTTGTTATAATGTCATGCCAATAAAGCTCTTGAATTGAATTGAATTAATTAATTGTTTTTTAATCACAAATTGAAGACACTAGGGTTTGTTAGTGAATATGGTTTTAACAACCTGTCTGTCCCATAATGAAAATGCTGGTAATGCTTTAAGAAAACTCATTCGTTTCATATTTCTTTCAGCAACAATTTTATAACTCTCAGTCTCATGGCTACTTCAAGCCAAACTGCAACCACTTGCAACATAATCCCACACACTGGGGTTAGCGTCATCCTAAAACTGGACAGTCCACATCGAGGCCACTAGCAAATCTATGATCTAACAGAGTTCTTCCAATACGTGTTTCTAGTTCCTAGAGAGTCTACATCATATTGTTCCATCATCTTACAATAAATGCACCACGTCTCTCTGTTGTGTGTACGTACGGCGACTGTCACCAATTGATTGCCATGGCAACCCCACACCTGCCATTTGATTACTTAACCAGTCCACTTTAGATACATAAGGGCACAAAAGGGACACGGACAGACGGTTAAAACGGGTGCTATGGCAACGGGTATTGCATAGCTACTGTAGGTTCCCAACTTGCATCGTTCCCAAGTAGGCGGGTGGCCGACGGGCACAGGTCTAGTAACAGCTGATGATGAAATCATACTCCGGAACCCGACTGCGAAAGTCTATAGTACGACTTGAGAGTGAGAGAGAGTCGACAGTGTGTTGGTCTGAACTATAGTCTTCAGAGTCAAAGGAACACTCACATTTTGCATTGTGTGCCCGTCTGTACTTCTGTCTGTCTCTCTGCCTGCCTGCCAGCCTACCTGTCAGCATCTGTCAATCTCTGTTAACCTCCATTGCCCCGCGACTGTCTCAGACATCATTTGACTTTCATAATATTGCCTCTATTTTCATAAATCTGTTGTAATAATCCATACGCTATGACACACATATGTCTTTCCGTGTCCCACGTGCGCTAAAGCTGCGCCGGCGCACGATTGGCTGACAGCTTGATTGACAGCTGTGACAGGAAGCGGTGTCACGTCAGTAAACGTGCGTGTCTCCTTTAATTTACCCATCATGCCGCTGACACAGGTTCAACCGCTGGAGGTGTTTTACATGGAGCTATTAGATTAGACATGTTTCATGGTTACGTTTCACTGTGTGTGTGTGTGTGTGTGTGTGTGTGTGTGTGTGTGTGTGTGTGTGTGTGTGTGTGTGTGTGTGTGTGATGGTTGAGTGCATACAAACATCAGTCAAGGAGTGTAACATAACCCATTACATACAACAACAAGGTGGGGTTCTCGCGCGTGTGTGTCTGTAGACATCAGATGCTGTGGCTACAGAAGGGTAAACGGTGTGTGTGTGTGCATGTGTGCGTGCGTGCATGTGCGTGCTCGTGCGTATCACATTGTTGTTTTGATGCGTGCGTGCCTGTGTGGATTCCTGTGAATTATTGACAGTGTCCAATAATTTCATTTGCTTGTGTTGTGTGTGTATATGCAAGTCACTTTACATATTATACTGCATGAATAACATTTGCAAGTTTACACGTGTCCACATACACACTCGGACACAACCGACTTTGCATATACTCTACTACGTACGTATATGTATAGGCCTAGCATTTGAGAGCTCTCAAGTGCACCAGACAACACTGACAGGTTGCTGCCCACACCACACAACACTGACACGTTGCTGCCCACACCACACAACACTGACACGTTGCTGCCCACACCACACAACACTGACACGTTGCTGCCCACACCACACAACACTGACAGGTTGCTGCCCACACCACACAACACTGACAGGTTGCTGCCCACACCCAGCACAAAACACTGACAGGTAATGAGTGCATGGCACCCCCTTATCTGCAGGATATATACATTACTTACTCATATTACAGCGTCACACAAAAACATCAAAAGTACCAGATCCGCAAGCTCGGAACACGTTTTGAGCTTGTAGATCCATTCCTTTCCTTTTCTTAAAAGATGACCTATTTTTGCATTTGCCAAACTGGACATTACTTTTGTTATGTTAGCGTGCAAGCATTTATTTTGTCACAGTGACAAATATCCCAAACAAGTTGTGGGCTCAATCAATTAAAGACCGGTTTGACTAATATATATATACAGCTCAGTGGCCTTGTGGTTAGAGTGTCCGCCCTGAGACTGGGAGGTCGGGGTTCGATCCCCAGCCGGGTCATACCAAAGACTCTAAAAATGGGACCCAGTGCCTCCCTGCTTGACACTCAGCATCAAGGGTTGTATTGGAGCGTAAGTCCCTGCGACATACGTAGTAGCATCATGTCCAGGGGGTGTACTTGTCCATCAAGCTGCCACACGCTACAGAAACAGGCTCCTGCCCTATGGGCCTCATGGCTCGGCAAAGCTTACTTATGTATACGTATAGGCTTTGGCTTGTTGGTTGGCATAGGGTACTTGTAGCGATGCCCCTGGGGAAGACCTCTCTGCATTAGACCCATTAGGATCAGTGTGCTATACCTCCCTATGGGGCGCACAGGGAGCAGTTAGGGGGTTCAGCGTCTCGCTCGGGGACACCTGGGCGGAGCCGGGGATCAAACCGGGGACCTTGTGATTTAAAGTGGGCCTGCTCTACCTGCTGACCCACTGCCCCACAGCCGTGAAACCAACCGCTTTTGTGTGTGGAAGCCATCGTTTGTATTTCTGCGGCGAACCTCTCCTCACACAAAGAGCAGATACATGACTGCTCTCTCTCTCTTCTTTCTTTCTATCTCCCTCCATCTCTTTCACACACCCCCAAACTGGTGCCTAGACAGCCCTGTGCACGCACACATGCGCGCGTGTGTGCACGCACATGCACGCGCGCACACACACACACACACACACACACACACACACACACACACACACACACACACAAACACACGCACCTCTACGCAGACAAAGAGAGGTTGACTCTCTCTTGATGTTATGCAAATGTAACCAGCTGTCGTTTTATTTGAACACAGACCCTGTCTACCTCTCCTATCCTCTCTCTCTCTCTCTGATGAGAGAGAGAGAGAGAGAGAGAGAGAGAGAGATGGACGGGCAGTAAAAACCACAGGTTTGATGCCCTGTCCCCCGTCGTTATTACTACACCTAGTCTGAGCTCACAATGAACACAACAATGTCAACAACAAGAAAGTAGAGAGGGATGAAAGAGCATGCACGTGCGACGTGTGTGTGTGTGTGTGTGTGTGTGTGTGTGTGTGTCTGTGTGTGTGCGTGTAGGAGTGTGTGTTCTAACAGGTGTTATCGTCTCCAGGCACTCTGCCTCCTGCCAGGTGCTATGCCAGGCTGTTACTGAGTTATCTAGTCAAATACACTTGTGCATGCACACACGCACACACACACACACACACACACACACACACACACACACACGTGCACGCACGCACGGGCAGTCACAGTCACTGCTGTTGCTAACTTCAAGGAACAGCAATGTCCCTATGTCCTAACCTATGTTGGATTTAAGAAGGCCCACTCCACAGAAACTGCACTCCACAGAAACTGCCCTGCTGGCAGTCACAGAAGCACTACATGCTGCCCAAGCTGCTTCCCACTCTGCAGTACTGATCCTCCTAGACCTATCGGCAGCATTTGACACAGTGAACCACCAGCTGCTCCTAGACACCCTAGCGGATCTAGGCATCGGTGGAACGGCACTAAAGTGGTTCTCTTCCTACCTCACCGACCGGACCTACCAGGTTTCCTGGAAAGGTCTGTTATCATCCCCCCGAACCCTCCAAACTGGGGTCCCACAGGGATCGGTTCTTGGTCCCCTCCTTTTCTCACTGTACACTAAATCCCTTGGCACTATCATCTCTGCTCACAATATATCCTATCACTGCTACGCCGATGACACACAACTGTTTCTATCCTTCCCCCCCTCTGCCACTCAGGTGGAAGAGCGCATCACCGCATGCCTGGCTGACATCTCACAGTGGATGTCCTCCAACCACCTCAAACTGAACCCAGACAAGACTGAGCTTCTCTTCTTCCCAGCTAAGTCCTGCCCTATGCGGGAGCTAACTATCTCCATAGACAACGCCCTGGTAACGTCTGTCCCAACAGCCAGGAATCTTGGTGTTGTCCTGGACAGTCAGCTCTCGTTCAAAACTCACATCACAGCTGTCACTCGATCCTGTAGGTTCACACTCTATAACATACGACGAATTAGACCGTTCCTCACCCAGGAATCAGCCCAGCTCCTAATCCAGACAACAGTCTTGTCAAAACTTGACTATTGTAACTCCCTCCTTACTGGCCTACCAGCATGTGCACTTAAGCCTCTCCAGCTGATCCAAAATGCTGCAGCTCGCTTGGTCTTCAACCAGCCAAAATTCTCACATGTCTCCCCCCTGCTCCGCTCCCTCCACTGGCTCCCGGTCGCTGCCCGCACAGAATACAAAACCCTGATGCTGGCATTCAAAGCAACCAAAGGTATGGCTCCCCCATATCTTGCAAGTATGATCGAACCCTACAAACCCTCCCGCTCACTCAGATCAGCCAACGCAGGGAAGCTGGAAGTACCCTCACTAAAAACGCCGGGACAACGCTCCACACGTCCCAAACTCTTCTCCCTTCTGGCTCCAAAACTGTGGAATGCACTTCCCATTGCAGTCAGAACTGCAGCATCACTCCCAATCTTCCGCCGCAGTCTGAAAACCCACCTTTTCAGACTCCATCATGGCCCATAGCACTTACCCCACCCCCTTAGATAGCAATTCTAGTAGTCATAGCACGTCATAGTACATATGTGTAGCATAGTAGTATAGATGTATAGCTTATATGTATAGTTTCATTATAGATATTCCACTGTTACTTTCTTAGCTACGCATGTTTCATGATAAATGTCTTTATGTGATGTATTCCCATGCTTTTGTTCTTGCTTAATGTAAGTCGCTCTGGATTAAGAGCGTCTGCTAAATGCCTAAATTGTAAATTGTAAATTGTATGTCCTGATGTTTAGAGTACCAATAGGGGGTGCTGTTGCACCACGTTTAGAGTACCAATAGGGGGTGCTGTTGCACCTCTCGCTTCAGAGTTCAGACTGGTCTGATTTTTATATTATTAGAAAATAATAAGAAAAAATAAAAAGATAATAGATCTACAAGCTTGTAGATCTGCACATTTCCACTGCTTCTCGTATGTCAAAGTAAAGCGTTAGTAAAACTAAATAGGGAGATGCGATGTGTCTGCCCGTCCTGGCAGTGACAATATACTACAGTATATATATGCATACTACACATATTGTATATTGTGTAGTATTATGTCTGAGATAAAGTTCATCGTCATATTATACGTCTCATTGTGTGGAGAAGCCTGTATCCAATGTGCCATACGTGTATGTGTGCTGTGCAGTATATGAGAGCGATGTGACATGTTATGTGTGCAGTATGATAGTAACATGACAATGCAGCATGAAGTCACTAGATGGGGCTGTACATTTTACATTTGTCCTGCTCATTTGCTATCCTATCCTTTACCTTTAAGGATGGAGTGCCATGATTTTATTCCAGTTTTTTCATGTTTATGAGGTGACAGTTCTTCATTAGACTCCTTGGTGTGGTTGTTATGTGCAATGATGTCTTCCCTTTGTATTTAGGGTTTCTTTCAGGAGGCTGAAACCTTGACAGTCAAACGTGGCAATGAAAAAATAAAATCAGTGATATTGTGACATCACACCATGATCCCCTCCCCCTTTATCATACAACAGCTGTGGGTGCGGCTTCAGTTCAGGTGGATCATCACCCATCACCACCCACCAGGCAAACCAGGCATACTTAATGAACTGGTGGGCGTGTCCATAATAAAAACAACATTTTAACAAAAACAATCTTCCTCCTTATATTATAATAATACCTGATGATCATGTTTTAGGATGGAAAGAATCACGGCACTCCATCTTTGAGAGTAGTGTGATGCACTCAAGACGAGTCACATAATAAGAACATCAGAAGTACAAAAATGGCTCCGGTTTTCTTATGTCGGATGTCCAGAATTATCAACAAAGAAGCATTAGCACCTCAAATAAAAAAATAAAAATGAATGCATCTTGGGAGGAAATGACAGCAACAGTTCACCAGTTCTGGTAATGGTCCTGTGAGAAGCATTCCTCAGTCCAAGACAAAAAGCAGCTAAATTATGTCCGGTGATGAGCTTATAAGAGAATGTGTGAAATGTATGAAGGAAAAACGGATGTCGTTGCTGTCGGGCAGAAACGTCTTCTGACCTTTTGTGTTTTTTCGTAAATTAACTCCCTAATACTTGATCACACTACAGAGCGTCACACCAAAGCATCAACAGCAGCAGAGCCACAAACTCGAAATGTGGCATGAAGCGTTTTAAGTTTGTAGATCTGCTACTTTTTAATTTAAATCCTGAAAAGTAACAGTTTGTCTGAGCTATAGCTACATCCTTAGTTCCACCTGACAAACAATAATATAGACTTTGGTGCATATACCAAGGAGTCGAGACCCAATGAAATAGTTTCAGCGTTCGTTGTCCTGTTGCACGTCCAGAACCGCAGGTCTTCAGAGCCGCTGGCTTTAGGACGGGGAAGGCGGCATGCAGGGCAGCCACAATTAATATCAAATATCTAAATACTGAATCGAGCAACTTAAATTGGGTGTAGATGAATAAAATGACCAAAAGGGATTTTTTTTTTATGTGAAATATCCTTTTAAGTGTACAGTATGCACACAAAGACAGACTTAAGACAAATTCCCCTCGCTCAACCGCTCTCTGATTGTTCACTCATTAGACACACACGGGCACGCGCGCGCGCACACACGCACAAGCACACTCGCGCGTGCGCGAGTATGCGTGCATACGCTTGTTTTGCATCTTCCATTAGACAAACAGCCACAGTATGTAATTAGCGTCCGTCTGGCTGGCTGTCTGTGTGTCCGTCTATTGATCTTCAAACAACACATGGTCTTTGGACAGAGCGTCCGTCTGCTCTGGAACACTAAAGACCTCTAAGTGAAACTTTGAAAGGCTCCATTGAAGTCCTAATGGCGTTTGTTTTAAAAGGTCTGTCAGCGAGTATACAACTATATACTTTCAGACTGCTATTTTGTTTCATAATGCCGATCTCGGATAAGTTACTATATGCTCTTTATCTAAAGTGTGCCCTTCGGTGAGTGACAGCTCTGTCAGCGCACCTGTTAATCATTTTGATGTTGAGTTGTCCCCGCGCCAAGTGTTCATCAGCACCGCCATAAAGGCAAGCCGTCTCTGCAAGGTTGCAGGTGAGGACATCCAAGGGCTCTATAGTGAAACGGCACGCTTCAGTTCAGCACTTTAAAGGCCTATACCCAGTAACTTTTCCAATTCCATAAAAGTTGTGGACGCAGATGGCCTCTACAGTGCAGTGCAGTGCAGGGGTCTACAGCGTTTCTCAGGCCAAGGACCCCTCAGCTGAGAGAGAGAGATGAAGCATCCACTTCCACCGCATGTTGCATAAAGTTCTGTTGCAGATTAAACATTGACACAGATATGGATAGCTTCATTGACTATCAGTGGTGTATGTTATTTTGTTTATTTATCATATTAAAGATGCAGTGCCACCATCAGGTATTATTACAATATAAGCGGGAAGAACCTTATCCAAAAAATGTACAGTATTTGTTAAAATCATGCTTTTATGTGGACACCAGTTCATTAGGTATGCCTGGTTTGCCTGGTGGGTGGTGATGGGTGGTGATCCACCTGAACTGAAGCCGCAACCACAGCTGTAGTTGTATGATAAAGGGGGAGGGGTTAGGGGAGGGGCTGATAGTGTGGTGTCATTATATTACTGTTTACTTCATTGGCCCGTTTGACTGTCAAGGTCAAGTTAATACACCATTGCACATAAAAACAACTCCAGGGTGTCTAATGAAGTACTGTCACCTCATAGACACATGAAAAACTGGAAAAATAAAAATAATTGTGGCACTCCATCTTTAAGACATTACAACTTAAACCCTCAACACTCACAGTAGTAAACTCGATTGACTTGATTTGCACTTTTTTCTCTCTACACCAAACCACTTTGCCTCCGTGGTCTAGGACCTGTGGGTCGGGACCCCCAGCTGGGGGGTCCCCACATGATTTTGGAGGGGTCCACAGATGACAGTGAAGTGACAATTAAAGGACTTTTAAGAGAGTTTTCATACCTCCAACCAAACAATTAAATAAATAAATGGAGAAATACCATACTGCATCAAAAGTAATGAACAAACTATACTATAAAAACCACACAACGCCTCACACTGCGAGGCATTGTGGCCTTGTATAGATCTGCTATTTTCACAATATTTGCCTGTGGAACTGAATCTAACCAAATCCAAGTTCTTGTCAAGGTGGGGGCCCTGAAAAGTTTGAGAACCACTGGTCTAGGACTCTGCAAAAGTACATTTTGTAAGACCATCACTCAATATCAACGCGTATACTATCGCGATACATATCGTATCGTGGCCTCTGTCTCATCGTGAGCTTGTAGGCAATACCCCTACAAGGGTACTTACTGTATTCATCCATATATACACACATTCTGTGGGCAGCTGGACCTGACTTGATCAAACATTAAACATTATATTCCACAACATAATAATCCCACTGGAAACATAGAGGAGATAACAAGACAGGATTAATAAGAGAGAGAGAGAGAGAGAGAGAGAGAGAGAGAGAGAGAGAGAGAGAGAGACAGAGAGAGAGAGGCGGTGATGAGAGAGGAAAGGACAATGAGATGGAGAGATAGAGAGATGAGGGGATTAACACAGACCGATGGAGACCTAGACCGAGAGGAGAGGAGATAGGAGGAGAGAGGAGGGGATTAACACAGACCGATGGAGACCTAGACCGAGAGGAGAGGAGATAGGAGGAGAGAGGAGGGGATTAACACAGACCGATGGAGACCTAGACCGAGAGGAGAGGAGATAGGAGGAGAGAGGAGGCGGCTAGGGTTGATATTTATCTCATCCCTTCTTCCGCTCTACAGGGAGGAGAGCAGGGTGACTCACTCAGTGAGAAGACGACACAACAAGGATGAGAGAGAGCTTTCTTCTACAAGATGGTGTGTATGTGTGTGTGTTTCCTCTACAGTTCATAAGTGGGTGTGAGTGTATTTGCCGTTTGTGTGCGTGCGTGCGTGTGGACAGGCAGACAGGGTCCCTAAGGGGTCCTTTGGGTCCTGTGGACAGTGAAGGTCAGGCCACAGAGGCTATACTTCTACATGCCTGAACACAAATAGAAAAATATGACTCTGTGACACACAGAGAGAGAGAGAGAGAGAGAGAGAGAGAGAGAGAGAGAGAGAGAGAGAGAGAGAGAGGCATAATGAGATGAGGTAGAGTCAGAGACTGAAAGGGAGCAGTAATAAGCCATACAGAGAGATAAAGAAAGACAATAAGAGAGAGACACGGGAGCCAAATAAGCCAAATAAATCAATAGAGTAAACAGGCCCCATTTTGTATAAATATGTTATCACTGGCAGGGTTGGGAAGTTATTATGCAACACCGTTATGTAATCAGAGTAAAAAAACAACCCTGTAACTGTAACGTTTTATACAGTAATGTGTAATCTGGATTACAGTAACGGGGATTACATTCTCCCCTTCCCCTCAGCAAATAAATTACAGCACCTGACCAAACAAACGATCTAATGATCAACTTGAAATACCAGTATGGAACATGATGCAACGGTTTGGTCCGTATAGGCTCTACGCTGTGTGTGTGTGTGTGTGCGCGTGTGTGTGTGTCGCTGCCGGCTAGTGGCTGCACACTGGCACTGCGCAGTGACCGGCACATCCACAAGCTCAGAACACGGCGCAAAGCTTGTAGATCTGCTACTTTTGCCATATAAAAAACAACTACATTTGGTTCCTGAGAAGTAACAGTTTTGGATACATGAGGTTTCTAACACGAAACAGTGGTTACTCAAGTACTATACTCGAGTTAAATGTTGAGGTACGTTTTACCTTACTACTGAGTACACAGTTTACACAATACTCCTATACTATATTTCAGTCAAATTTTAACCGCTACAATTAACTTCAATGTAATTGTTACTTATTTGTTATTACAAAATATGCATTAAGCACTTAAGCCTTATTAACAGTTCTACTGCATAGCCCGTGTTCCCCGCTATTTAATCCAATATTCTACGCTGCCGAGATCAGATTGTTTTATTACCCTTAGAGCATACGCCAAAGTATTTGCAGCTTTCAACCACGAAAATAGTCTGACATCTGACAAACCAAATAGTCAGATGGTTTGTTGATCAGAAGAACCAGCGGCCATGACAATGCGAAACGAAACCACTCTGCACAGCATGTTGTGGTTGTCTAAACAAACGGCCCGTTCACATGCATTGGGCTCAATTTCCCAGAAGCCCTAGCAGCCCAGAGGATGACTTGATTTCCGGTTTCGTCATCATAACGCAACGGCCTCGTCACCAGGTCCGGGACAAATCCGCTATTTATTTTTAATTATTTTAAAACGGCGAATTAAACGCATTAAACAAATAGCGGGTTTAGTGTATTACGCGTGTTAAATACCTAACCTATTCGGAAATAGACGATCAACTATTCGATCGGCTTACAAAGTGTCATATTGCAACACGTTGTATAATTATTTTCGAAACTTTTTATTCTTTTCTTTTTTCACCCAGTGTCAATTGTCTAGTGTAATCCTGGTCGCTATACACTCCCTCTGCCAACCTGGGGAGAGCAACGGACTGACCTCATGCTTCCATCCATGCATGAGGAGTCCAAGCCGCATCTTTTCAGCTGACACGGGGGAGTTTCCCCGGTTGGATGGCGGAAGGAACACGTTATTGCAACCAGTTCCTTTCCCCTCGATCAGGCACCCCGGCTGGCCAGGGGGAGGCAGTATAGAGACCAGGATTAATTAATGTGTTTTGTGAGGGTACCTACCCTAGGGGACACAGGCAGAACATGCAAACTCCACACAGAATGGTTTGACAAACTTTTTAAAGTTATTAGTACTTTTAACGTTGGTTCTCCATAAAGTACATATTTATGCCAATAGCTTATACTTTTGTATACTTTTTATCTCAAGTAAAATCTTGAATACAGGACTTGTATTCAAGTACTTGTATGGTGTTGTAATGCTGACTGCTGTAAGTACTTTTGGTCTTCCTCAGCGAGTTGTGAGCAGTGATCTCAGGGTGTAGGCTTCACCTCTGCTGTGAGACATCCAGAGGGTTGCAAAAGGTCATCTTTGAGTTGATGCAAGGTCATGTTAGCACGGTGAGAACACCACCCGCTCCTATAGAATGAACTGATGGACAGGAGGAGGTCAGCCAGAGGGGTCAAAGGTCATCATAACACACACACGCACGCGCACACACACACACACACACACACACACACACACACACACACACACACACACACACACACAGGTAGGTACTAGGGCTCATCAGGAGACTAAAGCCTGACACTGTTCCAAAGTCTGAGCAAAGGTCGGACAGGGCATAGGCAATAACACCCCCCCCCCCCCCCCCCCCCCCTCATTTACAAGTTACACAAGTTAATTGCATGTAGAACAGCTTCCCTCCCAATAACGAGTTACACGAGTTACGTTTTAATTGTTTTATTTGCGTTTTTAATACGTTTTAAGATCTTACAGGGTTTCCATTAGGGAACATATTATGTTCCCTCAGTCCTATACGCTCATTCTGTAGCTCCGAGATGAGGTCACCCCCACCGCGGTTCAGAAACGGCGCATGGTTTCCAAAAGGAACGCTTCTTACCCTTTTCTGCACAATGAATCCAAAAAGTGAAGGGCTACTATAGCGTGCTAAACTAATTTTAATTTAGGAACGGCCAAGAGACATTTAAACGGTTAAACGAGCGTTTAATCATTTGTGTCCTGTGTGTGGTCATAACATTCTTGTTTAGGTACAGTAAGATACAAAACGAAACAAAAAAAACGGAAATGGAAATGTAAAATCCGCTGGTCTAATGCTGTCTATGGGGATGCAGCATTTTAGAACGCTAACGCTTCTTTTTGGGATAAAAAGAGGCTACATTTGTGCCTCATTTCCCAAAACGATATGATCCTCGGATACAAAAAGTATGCTTTGGGTGGATTAAATGACATTTGCGGCAGCCGGTATCAGAGTGTTTGACTGTACTTGGGCTGTTTTTTACATTTATATTCAATAAACTATTCAATCAATCAATCAATCAAATGCATTGGACTAGCTGTTCTACCTCCTGAGCCGCAGCTGCCCCTTTCACACTTTGTCCATCCCATGTTCATTCCCTATGTGACTTAACCATTCTCTATACCTCTGCCCTGGCTCTCTCCACCAGTCTCCATTCTTTCTCTCTTCTCCCTGATCTTCCACATCTATCCTCTCCTCCTCTCGCTCCCATGCACTACACATCCATGTCTCCACCCCTACCCCCCCTCTCTCTGTCTCTATGTCTCTCGCCCGCGTCCTCTCCATCATGTAATTATCATCTTCTCTCCTCTAATCTCTCTGCTCGCTACAACCCCAGCCTGTCTGTCTGCCATTCATTAGCACTGCGCTGCAGCCAAATCAATCACACACACACACGCCTGCATGCACATGCACATGCGCGCGCACACACACACACACACACACACGCACATGCGCGCGCGCACACACACACACACACACACACACACACACACACACACAGACACAGACACACACACACACACACACACCAGGCTTTCTTAAAATGTCATCCTCAAACTTTTCACAATCAATTAAGTGGGAGATTAATGAGGCCAATTTAGCAGGAACATGGCTCTTTCCCCCGCTATTCTCCCCTCCCCTCCCCTCCCCTCCCCTCCCCTCCCCTCCCCTCCCCTCCCCTCCCCTCTCCTCTCCTCTCGTGTACAATGAAATGCACACACATACTCATTGGACAAACAAACGTGCACGTCGTGCATGTTGTGCACACACACACACACACACACACACACACACACACACACACACACACACACACACACACACACACACACACCTAGAGTCTTGGGTAATTAAGCGTTGTGTGTTAGCCTGACAGTGGGAGAGACAGGCAGATGAATGGACACACACATGGTTTTACATACTGGGACACAACTCACTCCTGAACCCACTCACCTCCCTCACCCTGCATACTACAAAACACCAAGAACCTGATGTTGGATAGGAAACTGTGGAGGGTAGCGATCTGAGGCTAGACCTCACTCTAACTAACAACTAACTAACTAACAGAAAAGACACTAGCTCTGAGGGACTATACGGGCAACCATAATAATACTAATTTAACCACTTACCATAAACATGTCTTTCAACTCTCTCTCTCTCTCCCTCTCTCCCTCTCCCTCTCCAGGTATGTGTCAGTTCTAATCCTTCAGTTTTCTCCAACCCCCTTCCATTTGGTTGTCATAGCAACTCACCAGGGATTGTTATTCCATGGTATTATGGGATGTGTGGGGGCATTGGGACATGGTGTTAACACTTACACATGACAAGACAATGTTCACATGCACCCGCTCTGTTCTGTTCTGTTCTGTTGTGACTGAGGGTGATCTGGCTGCTACGCCTCTATGCTCTGGAGGGGTGGGCAACTTTGATGATGGAAATGCCCACTATATTTTAACACTCACTCCAGAGGGCCACTATATTTCCACACTCACTCCAGAAGGCCATTATATTTCAACACTCACTCCAGAAGGCCATTATATTTCAACACTCACTCCAGAGGGCCACTATATTTCCACACTCACTCCAGAGGGCCACTATATTTCCACACTCACTCCAGACGGCCACTATATTTCAACACTCACTCCAGAAGGCAACTATATTTCCACACCCCAGAGGGCCACTATATTTCCACACTCCAGAGGGCGACTATATTTCCACACTCCAGAGGGCCACTATATTTCCACACTCACTCCAGAGGGCCACTATATTTCAACACTCACTCCAGAAGGCCACTATATTTCAAAACTCACTCCAGAGGGCCACTATATTTCCACACTCACTACAGAGGGCCACTATATTTCAACACTCACTCCAGAGGGCCACTATATTTCAACACTCACTCCAGAGGGCCACTATATTTCCACACTCACTCCAGAGGGCCATTATATTTCAACACTCACTCCAGAGGGCCACTATATTTCAACACTCACTCCAGAAGGCCACTATATTTCAAAACTCACTCCAGAGGGCCACTATATTTCCACACTCACTCCAGAGGGCCACTATATTTCAACACTCACTCCAGAGGGCCACTATATTTCAACACTCACTCCAGAGGGCCACTATATTTCCACACTCACTCCAGAGGGCCACTATATTTCCACACTCACTACAGAATGCCACTACCCACTATATTTCCACACTCACTCCAGAGGGCCACTATATTTCAACACTCACTCCAGAAGGCCACTATATTTCAACATTCACTCTAGTGGGTCACAACATTTCAACACTCACTCCAGAGGGCCACTATATTTCCACACTCACTCCAGTGGGTCACAATATTTCAACACCGATCGCATCGCTCCACAGCCTAGATGCGCTTGTTGCGCAATCCTCTGTGTTGCAAAACAGTGACACGTCATCGAAAATGTTCCCTGCCTGTTTGACGAACCTCCCGTTGTTGTCGATTGCATTTTTAGTGTTGTGGCTATTGTAGCTGCTACACACACATTCACAACAACATCCGGTCTGTCAGAAAAAGTGGTCCAGGCGCTATAAACGATGGGCACATTTTATTAATGCCTGGATTAAATAGGCCCTTAAGGTGTTAATTGGAATCCTGAAAAATATTTTTTTTATTTAATTTCAAATGCATTTAGTTATGTTAACTTTAGGATCTTAAAAACAAATACATTGGGCATAAAACAATTGAAATACTAGTCAAGACTCATTAAGCTACTAATACAGACTGAAGTAATTAAAGCGGGTTATGTTTCTCCAAGCTGCATGTCAGTACCATACCTGTGTGTGTGTGTGTGTGTGTGTGTGTGTGTGTGTGTGTGTGTGTGTGTGTGTGTGTGTGCGTGAGTTTATGCGTGTGTGTGTGTGTGTGTGTGTGTGTGTGTGTGTGTTGCTCCTCTACGTGTTCGGTATCGTGTTAACACTCACGCTTGACATAACAATGTTCGTTGCGGCTGAACACACGATGCTTAGACAGCACAACAGGGAATACACCAGCTGTGTGTGTGTGTGTGTGTGTGTGTGTGTGTGTGTCTGTGTGTGTGTGTGTGTGTGTGTGTGTGTGCGTGTGTGTGTGTGTGTGTGTGCACGCGCACAGACATTTATTCCAGTGTGTTGCTACAAAAACAAAGAGTATCGATTGCGTAAGATCATAGTGTTCCTCTATCACATACAGTCCGTGAGTGTGCGTGCGTGCACACACGTGTGTGTGTGTGTGTGTGTGTGTGTGTGTGTGTGTGTGTGTGTGTGTGTGTGTGTGTGTGTGTGCGCGTGCGTCTGATCACGTGTGAATATAGAAGATGTTACTACTGTAGCTGCATGTTAACTGATAAGAAATAGAGGATGTACAAGATTAAAACCAGGACACACACACACACACACACTCTCTCTTTCCTCACGCTCATGCACCCACTAGCTTGCGGGGGTTCAGCTGATATATCTCAGTCATTATCATTCTTTCATAATTCCATGTAATAATTTTCCTGTGCTGAACCTCATCATGTTGGGGCAGATTTTACACTCCGTTAGCGCTCCAACTGATACCGCATACGCACGCCTTCATTTTGGATGGGCCCAAACATATGATTAAATATGTATTCGGCAGCATTCATGTATTATCCATGTATTATTATTATTATACGTGTGTGTGTGCGTTTGATTCTATTCATGTTTATATAGTATATTTTGCACATACTGTACCTAGTAGTAGTAGTAGTATATTTAACCACATGCCTCAGCATCCGTATTGTGGGGAAAGCTATACTCAGAACATAACAGATGGACCAGCTCACAACGTGGCTAGTTCCATTGAAAGCCTCCCCCACAATGCCAGAAAACAGAGAATACACTAGCATAAAGCTCTGAGGAACTCCATGACAACGTGGCCAGAAATCAGAATATTGATCCCACAATGATACATATAGAGAGGGCTGCATGATGTTACGGAAGTCTTCCTGCCTCACAGGTGTGCCGTTAGCATAGAAGCCAGACAATCAATAGCCAGCGGAGTAAAAGAAGAAAACCTCAGTGTTTGTTTCCATTCCAACATGGTTTAGCTTAAATCACTGCATCCGGCTACACCATGAATATAGACCACCCACTCTGAAATGCAGCTTTCTCACTGCTCCACTTAAAATGTCCTGGATTGTTGCAATGAATGAAAAGTCAGCTGAGGTGTTTTGCTGACTTGCTTTGGTCAATTGTGTGGTAAATACTGTATTACGTTAAGAGCACAAGACATGATGAAGTGTGTGTGTGCGTGCGTGACTGTGTGCGTGGTGCGTGCATTTCCTACCTGTAGGATGTGACTACCGAGGTGCGGCTCGAAGATCCCTGAGGCAACAACACTGGGACGTATCCTACGCTGTGCTCCAATCGCTACAACACACACACACACGCACACAATCACATGCACACACACACACACACACACACACACACACGCACACACACACACACACACACACACGTGCACACACACAGGGAGGGAAAAAAAACACAAGACAGGACAGGAAAAGACTGGTGAGACACACATTTATACGAGCAAAGCTACACACACACAGGCACACGGACGGACGGACACACACACACACACACACACACACACACACACGGATGCACTCACATTTATAGGATCTAGCATGACGAACACACATGGCACAGGACAAGAGGAATGTTTGGTGTCAACCCTGATGATGTTAAATACAGGACGGACAGGTTAGCATGAGTGGCTAATCAGCTAGCATAATGCATATCGTCGCTGTTGGCAGAAACCTTGTAAACTGTTATTTTTCAGGAAACTGGGGGGAGGGGGGAATATTCTGTGTTCCAATGGCTCCAATGTAGTTAGTGACATTTAAACAGTTCAAATATACAAGGTTTCTTTCCTGACAGCAACGATATGACTAATCACACCTCCATGGTATAATATCATTGCTTATTACACGACAAATTGGTTGAATGGTTGATTCTGATTGGTCAATCGCCGAATTCAGCGGTGTGTTATTTCTTGATAATGGCCGCTCCGCTTTCACTACATTTATGTTAAAAGTAGCCGTGTGATAAGCAGGATAATGTATGACGTGTTTAAGAACAATGCACGTGCAGGATGATTAAGTATACCTTCGACTTCGTCTCTGTGTTTAAACATCCTGTCGGTCATTATTTTTCAACGACGACCGCTGAGCCATACATTATCCATTGCATTGTAAACAATCCTCATAGTGTTACATTTGTAGCGTATACAAATGTAAACAAAAATGACCCTTATAAAAAAGATAGCTAGATAGATAGATAGATAGATAGATAGATAGGACATTTCATAATCATCTAACCAAAAAAGGTTAACACAAATGCGTGACATTTTATAAAATAATAAATGTCTTAATTCATCATATAGTGGGACAGTAAAACAGAAAATACATTTCATTTTCGATTTCTTCCATTCCTGCTAAACATGCACCAAGTCTCTGTGTGTGTGTGTGTGTGTGTGTGTGTGTGTGTGTGTGTACGTACGTACGTACGTACGTACGTACGTACGTACGTACGTACGTACGTACGTACGTACGTACGTCTTTAATCCACGTAACTCGAGAACCGTTCGCCCCACCGACATTTTTTTTTGACACACGTGTTCCACACCACCACAGGGAGTGCAGTGCCCGGAGTCCGTCGGATAGCTGGTTGTCCAGAACCAGCACAAAATCCTTTGCCCGGGCTCTGGACCTGATCACCCCTATACTGTATCTCCATCTAATGGAGCTGGCCAGTTCTGACATCACAACACTTCATATTTGGGTATGCCTGACACAGAACTCCATTACT
>NC_137876.1:25242934-25265434 GCF_963924005.1 Protomyctophum bolini
TTTACTGAATAAGATGGTTGCTTTGATTAGCCTTACAGTTTGCTAAATGATCAGCTCACAACTTGATGTATGACACTGAGTTCCCCTACTTTATCATGAGAATGTCGTGATGAATTATAAGATGAGGCATTCATTTATTAAAATTAGATACAAGGTTTTTTGGCCAAAATCGACAACATTTATTGATTTCTAATTTCAATGTTCTCTTCATTTTCAGTGACTGTACCTCCTGATACCTACAACCTGTGTTCAGCACCTCCCTGGTCCGAAGCTGTCTTGTTTCACTGGTAATACTCTCTTACTCTCTTTTCTCTGCTTAAACTAGTGCAAATTCATACTAAACTGTGTCATAGAATGTAACTGGAACACCAAGCAATAAAAAAATGCACATTGCACTTGTGCTTTTCATATATTATGTGCTAATGTGAGGGTTCATGAGTGAAGACTGCCTGTCTACCCAAAAGGGGCTGGTGTGAACCTTAGCCAACTTGCCAAGTATCAGCCATTGTTCTTTACTCTCTGAGGCTCTCTTCAGGTGTTGGGAGAAATTAACATTCTATTGTCTCAAAACACACTCTGCTGTCTCTGTGCATATATGTAAACATTTATTGATTTCTAATTTCAATGTTCTCTTCATTTTCAGTGACTGTACCTCCTGATACCTGTATACAACCTCCTGAAAGACCTTTGTTCAGCACCTCCCTGGTCCGAAGCTGTCTTGTTTCACTGGTAATACTCTCTTAAATGAACAAAATGACTGAATAGGTTCCTAAGTACAGACCGACAGTTGCATGTTTACTGTTGTCTTTGTTTCAGACAAACAACCTGTAGTGGCTCGAGTTGTGTCCAAAAGATCTTTGTATCACATCAAGGCTCATTTCCTTGTGGTGAGTACTGCCTCCCCAATCTTAACTATCAAATGATCTGTGTAGAAAATTCCCCATAGCTTAATTTATTTGCCTTATTTTGTCCAGGCCTATTTTGGGCAACCTCTAGTCATTCTATAGGACCCAGTTTCCAACTTTAGTTCAGGCATCCTGAACTAAAGTGAGGTTGCCCAAAATAGGCCTGTACAAAATAAGGCAAATAAATGAAGCTATTGGGAATTTTCTACAATCTGATTAATATCGTTGTTATTGTTAGTACTTTCATTGGTTATTTATTCATAAAATACACACTACTCAATATGGTCACGTTATAGGTGAAACATTTTGTTTGTTGCTGTACATTCCTATAACCACCAATCTACAGCTCACAACTTGATGCATGACACTGAGTTCCCCTACTTCATCATGACAATGTTGTGATGAAGTATGGCATTAATTTATTAAAATTAAATGCAAGGTTTTTTGGCCGAAATCGACGACATTTATTGATTTCTAATTTCAACGTTCTCTTCATTTTCAGTGACTGTTGCCTTGAATGTGGACGTGTAAGGTTTGTCATGTAGAACTATCTAGTAGATCCCATGATCAGCGAGTTCACAACAAGATGGCCAGCTCTCTTTAATGTGACTGAGGTTAGTAGGAACTAAGTGCTATGACAGCGTACACAGTATGTGACTTACTTATGAATGCCATATTAATGAAAATTGTCTCATAAAGCGCTGTGTGCTTGTGTGCTTTCAGATTGATGCAGAGTTTAAACGGATCACACACATGCCTCTGCAGTCAAGGTTCCTGTCACAGCTGGACATGTACTCTGAAAACCTGCTGAAGCTGTTTGAAAGCGCAACTGGGCAGAAAGGGAAAACACTGAAAGAGATGACGAACATGGACACAGTAAGTTATCTTAATCCATTTAGACAGTAGTTCTCAAACTATTTAATGTCGCGGAGCCCCAGAATTATATTTATTTGGCCGTCGACCCCCATCTGAAAATATGTTGTTCCAGGGACTGCCGAGAAGCAAGGATTTGAGCTAAAAACGTTCACTCTGAAAGAAACAATTGTAGATCTAAAAGCTCTTAGCGTGGCACTCGGTGCCGCGCTATGAGCTTGTAGATCGGCTATTTTCCAATAGCTAAAGTATAACATATGATTAAAATTATTTAGATTTTAGATTTCTAGCTCAAATCTTTGCTTATGGCAACTGCTTCCCTGGAACATGTTTCTTGACGTTTTCAAAATACATTATACCAAGGTTGATAGGTGTACTGAGTGTGTTTATAGGTGCAAGAATGTATGCAACCATGGGTGTGCTACTGTGTATATGTACACAGAAAAAGAAGGAAGTCTGAACACTGTTTTAAAAGCTCCTTAACAACTTTAATTATCACCTTCTGTGGCCTTCGTCAGGTATAAGCTTTTAAAACGGTGTGCAGACTTCCTCCTCCTTTTTCAGTTTAATTTTTATGTGTCACATCCATGTGTACTTACTTTACTGTAATGGAACTATATTGCTGCTCAGGCAGAAACCTTGTGTCTCCATATTTAAACTTTTATTTTTAAGTGAAGGAACAGCTTTGTCCTGGTGGGACCGTGGGACTACGTTTGGTGGGACTATGTTTAGAGTACCAATAGGGGGTGCTGTTGCACCACTCTCTTCAGACTGGTCTGATTTTTATTACATTTAAACTCTGCTTCATCATATAAAAGTGTCACACAAACAAAATAAACTATCTACAAGCTCATGGCACTATGTGATGCATTGTGAGCTTGTAGGCCTTTTTTTTCTTTTTACAAAAACATGTTAACCTGCAAGCACCGCTTATGTATTTGAGTTTTAAGAGTCTGTTCTGTCCCTTATCTTTCAGGATGACACGGACGAAGGAAGGGACTGCATAATAAAAGGACTCTGCATCTACCTCAACGAGGATCCTGGAGACCTTGTGCAGGAATTCATAGTAAGTGACTGTACAGTGTATACATGCACTGTGTACATCTTTGAAGAACCACTGATGCTTTTTGCCAACACTCAAGCGGCAGTGTTGTTAACTGCTGCCAAGTCAAATGTGATGCTATACATAGTTGTGACTTAACCCATTTAGACATAAGACTGATTACAAAAATGCCTTCTAAATCCTGACCTAGGTTTTCTTAAAAAGCTTCAAATATTTATAATAAAAAAAGTTAAAAAGTTATACAGACTCAAAGCAGATTGCATCTCATTAACCACAGATGGAATTCACAGTTGCAGCTCATTGATTATAACTAATAATGCCTTTTTGTGAACACTTAGGATGTGGAGGAGACAATCAGTGATGCTGCCTTGGAGAAGACGACAATGGGGATCATCGTCATCAAAAACACCAGTGAGGACAATGTCAGAATTGTCCTTGAGGGAGTCACGGTGGTACAAGACCTGGATAATGTGGCCTTTGCAACGGCCATGTTGTTGGGGCTCATTTATGCGCTGAACCCGAGTTAAATTAATTTTAATTTTAATTAAAATTGTTAAAATTAATGTTGTTAATGTTGTTAACATAACTAATGTTGTTATGTAATGCATAAATGCACGTACTGTTCCCTGCATTAATACAAATAAACTTTTTTTTTGCATGGATCAAATTGTGTTGGACTAATATGATCACATCATGTAGCTAGAATAATGAATATGACTGAATCATGTTGCCATAATGTATTTGAAACATTTAATAGTAAATTGAATGAAGTTAACTGAATCATGTTGCCCCAACTTGATTGAAACATGTACTAGTACATTGAATGACCTTAAGTAAATCATGTTGACCCAACGTGATTGAAACATGTATAAGTAACACTGTTCAATTGCATTAGGGTAAGTTCATATAGATGTGTTTAACCTAGACAATTGGAGCTAGTGCTGCCAAAGAAAACCATTCATGTGGAACCAATGTCCATATTTCATTCATGTTAAACCAACGTTTTTTTTCTTTCAGTGTATATTACAATACACACACACACACACACACACACACACACACAGGCTGAGTGATGGAAGGGGAGGACAGAGAGAGATAGAGAGAGAGAGAGAGAGAGAGAGAGAGAGAGAGAGGATATCGACATTGAGCAGTGTGTCGGGGGAGGACGGGACGGTCAAGTTCGAGGGTCACCCTTGACCAATCAATACGTCCGAATGAGCGAAAGAAAAAGAATGAAAGAAAACACACCTTCATCTAATTTGGAAATTGCATTCATTAGAGAGAGAGAGAGAGAGAGATGGGGGGTGGTAAGTGTGTACTTGCGTGTATGCGTGCATGTGTGTGCACACGAGCGATTCTAACTCACACACACGCACACACAAATAGTCCTACATTATCGCAGGGATATTTTTTGTCTCCACCCAACTTCTAATGGATCCGAGGCTGGCATGCAAACAACAATGACCATGAAAATATGCAGGTCCGTGACCCAGAGGGTCCAGAGCCACCGTTTGAGAAACAGTGCCATAAAGGACCAATAGGCTGAATAGGTGACACATGAAGTGGGAGAGATGCATGTTGGATGTGCTCTAGTCTCGCGTTGCCAGACTGTTGCCTCTCGCAATGTTTAAATGCTTCAGTCAAACACTCTGGAGCAGAATGAGCCATAAAGCAGAAGGGAAGCCTCCACCCCACTTCTGTTTCGTCTTTACAGTCCCGCAAATATATCCAAATGTGAATGGAAATCATCTAAGCATATATACAGTAGCTTGTTGCTTAGCAGAAAAGGAAATGTAAAAGATATTTTAAAATATATTTTCGTGAACGGAAATGGCAGCTTCCTTACTCAGATTTGGGGAGGTGTACTGTAGTTCAAGACTCGAGACATTCTGAGATTGTGGAATAGTTTGTCTGGCTACGCGAGACGAGATGTGCTCAAGCAGTTGCCATGCGTACATTACGTGTCATTTCATTGGCCAGGGTTCCTGGAGGAGCAGCCAATGAACGACCTGCATGGGCCCAGGTACATGACACAGTCCTTGCGACCGTCGGCTGTTAGTGGTTCATTTAGCAACAAGAGCTGACGTCAATGTTTGCAACATATCATTTTTATATATATACTGTAGTGGTGCTCTCTCTCTCTCACGCTCTCTCTCTCTCTCCCCCTCCCTCCCTCTGTCTGTCCTTGACTCAGACTCACAACACCAGCTGGCAACTAGCCAACTGGAGAGACAGCAGAGATCATCACACGTGCATGCGTGGGTGTGTGTGTGTGTGTGTGTGTGTGTGTGTGTGTGTGTGTGTGTGTGTGTGTGTGTGTGTGCGTGTGTGCTTGCGTGTTGTGCATGAATGTCTGCGTCTATAGTATATCTGAATGTGTCTATGTGTGTGTTTCACATGTGGACATATGTGTGTGTGTGTGTGTGTGTGTGTGTGTGTGTGTGTGTGTGTGTGTGTACATGAATGGCTGTGCTCATGTGTCTCTACTGTACTGTATGTCTCTACTGTATGTCATGTGCGTGCATGCGTGCGTGCGGAGGAGGAGTGACAGTAGAGGAGTGTCATGGAGGAAGGAGGAGAAGTGACAGTAGAGGAGTGTCATGGAGGAAGGAGGAGTGACAGTAGAGGAGTGTCATGGAGGAAGGAGGAGGAGTGACAGTAGAGGAGTGTCATGGAGGAAGGAGGAGTGACAGTAGAGGAGTGTCATGGAGGAAGGAGGAGGAGTGACAGTAGAGGAGTGTCATGGAGGAAGGAGGAGGAGTGACAGTAGAGGAGTGTCATGGAGGAAGGAGGAGGAGTGACAGTAGAGGAGTGTCATGGAGGAAGGAGGAGTGACAGTAGAGGAGTGTCATGGAGGAAGGAGGAGAAGTGACAGTAGAGGAGTGTCATGGAGGAAGGAGGAGTGACAGTAGAGGAGTGTCATGGAGGAAGGAGGAGGAGTGACAGTAGAGGAGTGTCATGGAGGAAGGAGGAGTGACAGTAGAGGAGTGTCATGGAGGAAGGAGGAGGAGTGACAGTAGAGGAGTGTCATGGAGGAAGGAGGAGGAGTGACAGTAGAGGAGTGTCATGGAGGAAGGAGGAGGAGTGACAGTAGAGAAGTGTCATGGAGGAAGGAGGAGTGACAGTAGAGGAGTGTCATGGAGGAAGGAGGAGTGACAGTAGAGGAGTGTCATGGAGGAAGGAGGAGAAGTGACAGTAGAGGAGTGTCATGGAGGAAGGAGGAGGAGTGACAGTAGAGGAGTGTCATGGAGGAAGGAGGAGGAGTGACAGTAGAGGAGTGTCATGGAGGAAGGAGGAGTGACAGTAGAGGAGTGTCATGGAGGAAGGAGGAGGAGTGACAGTAGAGAAGTGTCATGGAGGAAGGAGGAGTGACAGTAGAGGAGTGTCATGGAGGAAGGAGGAGTGACAGTAGAGGAGTGTCATGGAGGAAGGAGGAGGAGTGACAGTAGAGGAGTGTCATGGAGGAAGGAGGAGGAGTGACAGTAGAGGAGTGTCATGGAGGAAGGAGGAGAAGTGACAGTAGAGGAGTGTCATGGAGGAAGGAGGAGTGACAGTAGAGGAGTGTCATGGAGGAAGGAGGAGAAGTGACAGTAGAGGAGTGTCATGGAGGAAGGAGGAGGAGTGACAGTAGAGGAGTGTCATGGAGGAAGGAGGAGGAGTGACAGTAGAGGAGTGTCATGGAGGAAGGAGGAGTGACAGTAGAGGAGTGTCATGGAGGAAGGAGGAGAAGTGACAGTAGAGGAGTGTCATGGAGGAAGGAGGAGGAGTGACAGTAGAGGAGTGTCATGGAGGAAGGAGGAGAAGTGACAGTAGAGGAGTGTCATGGAGGAAGGAGGAGAAGTGACAGTAGAGGAGTGTCATGGAGGAAGGAGGAGTGACAGTAGAGGAGTGTCATGGAGGAAGGAGGAGGAGTGACAGTAGAGGAGTGTCATGGAGGAAGGAGGAGGAGTGACAGTAGAGGAGTGTCATGGAGGAAGGAGGAGAAGTGACAGTAGAGGAGTGTCATGGAGGAAGGAGGAGGAGTGACAGTAGAGGAGTGTCATGGAGGAAGGAGGAGGAGTGACAGTAGAGGAGTGTCATGGAGGAAGGAGGAGTGACAGTAGAGGAGTGTCATGGAGGAAGGAGGAGAAGTGACAGTAGAGGAGTGTCATGGAGGAAGGAGGAGGAGTGACAGTAGAGGAGTGTCATGGAGGAAGGAGGAGAAGTGACAGTAGAGGAGTGTCATGGAGGAAGGAGGAGAAGTGACAGTAGAGGAGTGTCATGGAGGAAGGAGGAGGAGTGACAGTAGAGGAGTGTCATGGAGGAAGGAGGAGGAGTGACAGTAGAGGAGTGTCATGGAGGAAGGAGGAGGAGTGACAGTAGAGGAGTGTCATGGAGGAAGGAGGAGGAGTGACAGTAGAGGAGTGTCATGGAGGAAGGAGGAGAAGTGACAGTAGAGGAGTGTCATGGAGGAAGGAGGAGAAGTGACAGTAGAGGAGTGTCATGGAGGAAGGAGGAGGAGTGACAGTAGAGGAGTGTCATGGAGGAAGGAGGAGGAGTGACAGTAGAGGAGTGTCATGGAGGAAGGAGGAGAAGTGACAGTAGAGGAGTGTCATGGAGGAAGGAGGAGGAGTGACAGTAGAGGAGTGTCATGGAGGAAGGAGGAGGAGTGACAGTAGAGGAGTGTCATGGAGGAAGGAGGAGGAGTGATAGTAGAGGAGTGTCATGGAGGAAAAAGGTAACCTTTAAATATGGAGACATGGAGGTCTGAAGAACAATTTGACCTTTCCTCATTCAAAAACAGTAATATTACCAGAGGCACAGCTCAGCTGGGTTGCATAAGATAACGAAATAGATCATAAAAACAAACTGATATTTATTTACATGGGTTGGTAATAGGTATGCTTGTGAAAAATCGGCACACATGCTTTGCCGTAGCACTCGTCCTAGCCCAAAGACCTTACAGGCGAATGCAAAGGCTCAACTTATGTAACTTAGATAGCATTTTATGTAGACATACTGTAGCACATGCATTGTTTCATTATATAGATATATTCCACTGTTATGTTCGTAATTTACGTAGGATTCATGATAACTAGTCTTTATGCATATGATGTATCGCCATGTTTTTGTTCTGCTAAATGTAAATCGCTCTGGATTAAGAGCGTCTGCTAAATGCCTAAATTGTATATTGGACACGGTTTAATGCACATTGACATTAACCACTTGTCTTGAACCCTATAACAAGGTTGACTTGCCCGGAGTCCCTCAGGGCTCTTTCCTAGGGTATTTTCTGTTGTCTGTTAAAGCTTTCGCAGAAAATACCCGATCGACAAGCTCACATTATAGCTTGTTTTCAGCAAAAAGCTCCCCCACAATACGGATGCTGGGGTCGACATAACAAAACTAAATAGATCACAGGGTTGAGGGTGTACAACGTGGTATAATACAGGGCATATTTGGTAAATAGGACTCATCAATTTAGTTGGTTATATAACAAAGATCTATTTGAATATATGATTCATTGATATATAATAAATAAAAATAGAAATCCTAGAGTCCTACTACCAAGAAACTATACTGCTGCAATATAAATGAAAAAAAAGTAAATGGGCTGGTGTGCTTGCACACACACACACACACACACACACACACACACACACACACACACACACACAGTAGCTTGCGGCGTGTGTAAATCCCCTGAGTTGAGAGCTAGTCTTGTGTTTCAGAAAACACGACGGCTGCCACACACACACACACACACACACACACACACACACACACACACACACACACACAGGGCATTGAGGCGAAAAGGTATTACCACCAGGGGAATACAGGGAGCACAGAGTAATTAGGAACCAGCCTACTGTACCACACACACACACACACACACACACACAATGAACCGAAACCACACCCATGGACACGCTGTGCGCGTGCATACACACTCAGTGACACACAGAGTCAGTGTACAGTAATTATACCGGGCCCACTGTGGCCTGCTCCAACACTGATCTGTACACCCCGCAAGACTCTCCCTGGGACGCACGCACGCACGCTCATTACTTTACCACATCAACCACTTTATGCTGTAGTGTGATGAAGCAGGGTGCTAATTATCACAAAGTAAATGCATGTAATATGGAGTTACATGCATGTTTGTGGAGCCAAATGCACATACTGGTATATGGAGTCTAACGCACACAGTGGCATGCAGATAGACACTATACAGTAGGTGATGTAGAGCACCTGCCCTTTTGCCCTCTGGAGTGCAATCTGCCCTTTTGAAAGGTTGTTTTTTGTTTTGTACAATGTACAGTATATGTGGCCGATGGTGACATCGATCAATTCTCTATTAAAAGCTTAAGCTTCTAATAAATTATTCACATGCCCCCAAAAATCTATAAATCTCACACGTGTTCCAACGTTCCACGTGCTGCACAAGGTGCAAGCACCGGCCCCTCTAAATGTCTGTGCACGCCACTGAATGCACATATGCTGTATGGCGTTAAATAGACAAAGGGCTAAAACTCCTGCAGATAGAATGCTAGCTTTAAGGGCCAGAAAGGAGAAACTCCTGCAGATAGAATGCTAGCTTTAAGGGGCAGAAAGGAGAAACTCCTGCAGATAGAATGCTAGCTTTAAGGGGCAGAAAGGAGAAACTCCTGCAGATAGAATGCTAGCTTTAAGGGCCAGAAAGGAGAAACTCCTGCAGATAGAATGCTAGCTTTAAGGGGCAGAAAGGAGAAACTCCTGCAGATAGAATGCTAGCTTTAAGGGGCAGAAAGGAGAAACTCCTGCAGATAGAATGCTAGCTTTAAGGGCCAGAAAGGAGAAACTCCTGCAGATAGAATGCTAGCTTTAAGGGCCAGAAAGGCAAGACCAGGGAAGGAAATAAAGTGGCGACGTGCCCCGGCAGGATGTTGCGCGTCGGGTTGCTGAGCCCGAGGAGGACACATAACAGAGCCTTGCCAAAAAGCATGCATGCTGAGACTCCATGGAATTCTGATATAGCTAGCTGATCTGCAAGCTCACAACACACCACGACGTGATGTGTTGTTCGCTTGTAGATCGGCTATTTATGGGGCATATGGGGAATGTCAAGGGGAACGCTGACAGTATGGTCACACTAAACAGTCACACTGTCTTTCTCTCTCGTTCTCGCTTGTAGCAGCAGTTAGCACAGCGCTATGACTTCTCTCTGTGGCACACTCCCTCTCATTTTAACACACACACACACACACACACACCCACCCCGTGTTGGTGTGACTTTGACTAATCTGATCTGGGTTCAGACATGTTGCCAGTCTCCGTGGCGCTAATCGATTAGCCTACACCGCAATACGCATGCTACAGAGCATCTGGCTGGCACAGGGGGATACACACGCATGTGCATGAATGTGCGCGCGCACACACACACACACACACACACACACACACACACACACACACACACACACACACACACACACACACTCTAGAGGTGTGCATCGGGCATGGCCTCACGATTCAATTGGATTATGATTCTCCTCTTAGCGATTGGGTTCTACGGCGCATCACACTGTTGTGTATTTTAGCCTACTGCTTTTTTATGTACAAACAGCTGTGATGGATAATCACCCTCCATGACAGAAAGGTCTTAACATTAAAACAAATCAAAGTGATCGGCTATAATCAATTATGTCATGTTGCTGCATCGATGCATCGTGCACGGCCGCATCGCCGTGCATTGTAGAATTCATTATTTTACACACCTCTAACACACACACACACACACACACACACACGTGCGCACACGCACGCACACACGCAAACGGAGAGACAAGTCCTGCTTAGATGAATAAAAAAATGTCTCTGTTGTGGAACTAAAGAAATATTCTATCTTAACTATTACTATGCACCTATCTGTACTGTACATCACCGAGGCCTACTGATAACACACACACACACACACACACACACACAAACACACACACACAATCCAGATAAAACACATGCACGTGCACACATGTGTACAGATAAAACATACACACATAATATACAAAACATCGCAGCACATTCAGATAAAAACAGCTACAGATAAAGTAGTGCTGCACCACAAAGCTAAATGAGAGGAACGGCAGGTAAATAAGCAGCGAGCCATTTTTCACACATAGATTACATGATGCTATCGCTTATGACACAGCGTCGGTAATACTGGAAGGTGACAGACACACTGTTGCATCCTGGGAAGTGCGGTTCTCAACGTGGCGGTCCGGGAGACCCCCATATTGGTTTGAAAAATACAAGGTTCACTCCCACTCCTAGACCAGATTTTCTGGCTCGTTCACCCAGACATTTTTTCTTTTTTACAAAACGCCTGCAGTCCCTGATGCTAGTAACTTAACTACAAGAGTGTAGTGTTCACGTATAATCTCACGTGCATACCTGCTGCTATACAGATTTTAGGCTTCAGCTTAGTTTAGGCTTCAGTCTATACCTCCTTTCAGGAAAGAGAAACATACGGTATGTGGACTTACCAAAGTGCCAACACCTCCAACCCTATGGATTGGACCACATGTGCATACTGTAACCCATGGATGTGAACGAAATGTGACAGTTTCTGACTGAGTCTAAGTCATCTAAGTTTCATCTCATATGAAAGCAGGGAATCATACCTTCAAATTGACATATCGGTTGTTAAAGGCGCAGTGAAATGAAAAAGACGTTTTTCACACTTTTAGACCATATCCGTGGTCATCATATGGGCATACCTAACAATGGATGCCAAAGAAATGGGAAAATTCTCATTTCTGTGTGTTTTTATATCCATAAAAACGATTGTATTATTTATTTATTAAAACGAAAACGTGCTGCGTGATGACGTGTAGAGATACACATCGATAAAAGCCAATAAAAATGAAGCTCACCAGTTTAATTCCCCATGTCTGCGCATCCATGCAACACAGCTGCTTCTGATTACAGATTACTCCGTTTTTATTTCCATTCAAGATAACATTCAGACAGTGTATTACTCGGTTTCAACTTAATCATCACGCTAAAATATGTTTCTGAAAACATTATAGGGTAGAAATAAGCCACATAACAGTAAACTGGTTGTGCTGGGCGACCGTCTGATTTGTAAACAAACACATACCACGCTGTAGCGCATAGCATAGCTACCGTCCCTAGCTACCGTCCCATCGCCTGAAGGGATGCGACACTCTGATTGGTTCAGAAACTTCAGACCGGTGTTTCATGTGGAAACACCATTTTCATGTTGTTCACCATTTCCGTTTCACTGCGCCTTTAAGTTTGACCCACCAGTTCTGGAGATATGGCTAATAGAGTAATGTCTTGTAGAAAACAGCGAGTTGAGAAAACAGGCTTGAAAGGTTCACTTCTGTGGACTCTAACATTACTTGTTTAAGCATTTATTTCATATTTGCATGTAGATTTCAGTTCTGACATTTATTTCAGACATGCTCTAGTATATGTGAAGAGTCTGCCTGTGCTATTAACTCCTTTTGAACACAAAAAGAAATAAAGCCGTTTTTCTCCTCTGCTGAACAATTAGTCTTGCCGCCATGACTGTGTCTGTATCAAAAAGAGTCACAAATGTAGATAGCAGACAGACAGACATGCAGACAGACAGACAGAGCAGAGTGCTGTGTGTGTGTGTGTGTGTGTGTGAATTGATTGTAGGCAGTGTAATGTGTGCATCAGTGTGTCCACCATTACCCTCCAATAAGCTCCCACTGATGCTATTTGTTCAGCCCAAGGAAAACACTGCTCTTTAGAAACAAGTGCATTAGGGGTAAAATTGCGGAGAAAACCCCATTACAACTTTATTGCGGCAAATTGGAAGGCAAACGTTGTCCGTATTTCAATTATTGCCAGTTGCCGGGGAAATAAATCGATTCAGTATAGGACCAATCACCCAGTCTGTGATGAGAGGAGGCCAGCTTATTATGCCCCCCCCCCTCTCTCTCTCTCTCTCTCTCTCTCTCTCTAATACTTTCTCCATCAAATTCTGTCCATCTCTCTCTCTCTCTCTCTCTCCCCCTGTTTATTCCACCCCCCTCCTTTCAGCTCTATACCTCGCTCACTCAATTTCTCTCGTTCTCTGCATCTCGTTGTTTTTCGGGCGGAAACCTTGCATGTCCGAAATCGTCGCCAGAAACAGCAGATCTGCAAGCTCAAACCGCGGCATGGTTTGAGCTCGTAGGTCGGCTCTTTTTTGCTGCTTCTGTGCGACACTGCAGTATGACGAGGTAGGGCGTTAATTGACACAAAACTAAAAAAAACATGGAGATAAGAGGTTTCTGCCCGACAGCTTCTCCATCATTAAGTCCCCCACCTCTCCCTCTATCTCCCCCCCTTCTCTCTCTTTCTCTTTCTCTCTCTCTCTCCCTCCCTCCCTCCGGATGCCTGCAGTTGCAGACAGACATGAGGAACGCCCCTTAATTGACAATTTGTGGAAAATTGTGGAAGGGAAAAAAAGGACAGAAAAAAGAAAACAGAAGATAGACTTCAGAGAAAGAAAGAGAGGGGTGGGTGTAGGGGCGGGGCGGGGGGATGGGGGGGGGGGGGTTGGGGTCAGAGAGTTTGGTCAGACTGTTTGTCGTTTACATTTTAATCCTGTGCCGTCTGCGTGTGAACGTTGACTGAATAACAGACAGACATTCACGCATACATCACTGGTGGACATGAAGCAAAGTATACAGTATAGGTATTTGTAATTTAATTGAGTATTTGTATTCTTATTTTTTTTACAAATACTAGACGAGTGTGAGAGCATGCGTGCGAGCGTGTGCACACGTGTGCATGTGCATGTGACAGGTTATCAACACAGTAGAACTATGATATATGGTTCTCATACTCAGTCTGAAACACAGCTACTGATAACACACACAAAAGGCATTTAACTTATTCACACACGCACGCCCGTGCACACACGCGCGTGCGTGGTTCCCCCCCCCCCCCACACACACACACACACACACACACACACACACACACACACACACACACACACACACACACACACACACACACACACACACACACACACACACACACACACACACACACACACACACACACACACACACACACACACACACACACACCTCTGTGCTGCCTCTACACTGCATTGGGATCAGGATCCCTCAAACGCAAATCTTGCTGTGGGTGGTATATATATATATTTATATATATTAGGGATGCACCGAAAATTCGGCCACCGAAAATATTCGGCCGAAAATGGCTAAAAATGTATTTTCGGCCTATTCGGTTTCGGCTCAAATAAGCCGAAAAATATCACCGAATAGTAGTGTAGTGGTCCTAAAGTTGTGAATCGAACTAAACTGCGAGGAAAACACAGATGTACAAGCCCAACGCGCTGTGCATTGCGACGGGTAGATAGCTTGTAGATCTGCTACTTTCAGCGAAGGAAGGGCACATGCTTATGACGCTCTTTAACTATGCATCATTCAGCAGCCCCCAGCCAGCGACAGTCGCAAGTTTCTCGCAACACAACACACGAGCAGCAGTCACGGAACGCACAGGCAGATCCGACACAACTGTGCTTTCATCCACGATTCCATAGCCTTCTAAATCTTATTTCCCATCCACGGGCACAAGCAACGTGATATTAGCAGCTTCCACCCGATCTGTGGTGGTGTTCTGTTGACGAGGAAAGCTAGTAGCTAGCATGGGAGCTAACGTTAGTTTTAACACTATGTACTTTACATCCATTCCCCAACCCTCGTCCCCTCAGACTCGCTGCTGCGTTTACACGGGCAGACACAAAGACGAATGGGAATATCATTTGGAGCTTTAACAATGAATGATAGACTGTATCGTTGTCCACAGCAGAAAGACCTGTCAAAACGATGCACTTCCCAAAACTCAGAGACATGCCACCACCTATATAAATTCAAACCCACCTCTGGAATATTGCTATCTCATTCCACTTTAATTTATTTTATTCCATATTCTTAGTTTTTCTCTAATAAAGTTGTTTTTATTTGTTTTCTCATGTTCTCTTTGAAAAGTGTCTTTAAGTACTCAGAGAAGCTTAATATAAATAATATTATTATCACTATTATTATTATTACTACTTGTTTTTATTGCCTATGCTTATGTAGAAAAAAAAGCTCACTGCTCAGGTCAAATAGGCCTATTGATATGCGATTAAAATGTGATTAATTGAGATTAATTAATCACAAAGCCTCCAATTATTTAGATGTTTTTTAATGGAACCATAAGTGTTTATTATTTAAGTTAGGTTTTGCCATAATCATGTCTTTTGCCATAATCAGGTAGCTTTACAACAAAGATGTATTCGGCTATTCGGTATTCGGTTTTCGGCCAACTGTTTCCTATATTCGGTATTCGGTTTCGGCCAAGAATTTCCCTTTCGGTGCATCCCTAATATATATATGTATATATATCCACCCAGCATGCGTTTTGGGGGGGGAATTTCGCTGAAAATAGCCAATCAACTTTACAACGCGCCACAGTGCAACGTTGTGAGCTTGTCGATTGGCAGTTTTCGGCAAAAGCCTACATAGCCCATAACAACGAAAATGAAAATATACTAGTATAGAGCCCTGAGGGACTCCGGTCAACCGTGTGGTTTAAATGCTTAATAACCCGTTGACAAGCAGTAAGCCCAGCCCAGTGTGTCGCTGTCCGTGGTGCTGATGTGGCCCCCCTCTCTCTCTCTCTCACTCTCTTAGTATTAATGGCTAAAGTGGTTAGCTGTACAGTATAATTTGGCTGAGGACCCCCTGCAACCTCCCCCCCAAGGACCCCTGAGCTCACTTTACAAACTAGATATGGTGCTTAAAATTGAATGCTCAAACACGCACGCACGTGTGTGTGTGTGTGTGTGTGTGTGTGTGTGTGTGTGTGTGTGTTTTCCCAGTGTTTTGTGACAATTAAAGCCAAATGACAATCACAGACAACAGAGAGAGAGAAAGAGAGTGAGATGAAGGGACACAGGGCACACACACACACACACACACACACACACACACACACACAAGTACATCAGAAGGACACTAATCAAATTATGACTGATCTCAATCCGGCCTGGCCTCTGTGTATGTTAGTCCGTGTGTGAGGGCGCGTGTGCGTCTATACACGTGCAAGCGTGTGACATTTCCTAAGTGATGCAACACTGCAACAAACTGAGAAATTACGAAACAACTGAAAATTCCGTTTCACTTTCAAATAACTCCACTTATTGAGAGCCTTTATTTTCTTGTTCTATTCATGACAATCAACATGTCTGTCTGTCTGTCTGTCTGTCTGTTACTATTTTCAAGAGCCCTGGTGATACTGTGGGCTTGAGTGTTTATTAATGATAGACTGGGTTCGGATGGAGTTGCTTTGCAGTCTGCTGAGCCGGTGTAGATCTACGGCTCCATTTTCGTTCGATCTTTCTAAATACACTGTTTGGGGATTTAGCAGTAGGGAAGGGGTGTTCACCACTATTCTGGTTAAGCCGTTACCCATTGTATTATATTATAGGTGTGGTTTGGGCTTTACAATAATTAAACCAATCACAGGTCCACGTGCCATTGCCTTAAAGAGATCCGTTGCCTGTTATGCCCAGTTCTATAGCCTTCATAGCCTTACGGTCTATAGCCCATGGAAGAGTGATGTGCTGCTGCCTTGCCTTGTGATGCACCCTGCTCCCCCACCAGTGCCGTTTTCTATTTTCTCTCCACCCCGCACAGAGCCAAGAACACTCGTCTTTTCATTGAGTCACAACTCGCTGAAATTGTATTCATTTTTTAAATTAAAAGTTCTATGTAAACTATACGAAATTAGGGCTTTAATTTGGTATTGTGCGTGTAGGGCGTCTCTACGGAACGGTATGAAGCGAAAAGGAAGGTAAATGGGATTAATCCCCATTTGCTGCTATGGGGTGATGCACTAAACGAGCAAATGGAATCGCACACGCCACACAATGCCTGGCACAAATAACTTCTTTGACTATAACAGAATGGACACAAGGAAGCGGCAGGCACTCACTTCTGCTGATTATAGGAAAATTACAAAGAGATGCAATAGGAGAATAAGGAGAGATGAGGCAGCCCGTCTCTGTGCCTGGACATCTCCATTGAGGCGCGCGCCGCTCAACCAAACTAATTCTGCACGGCTTACGGGTGCTTTTAAACTCCACTATGCGCCTTCCCAAATGTATGTGACCAAAATAGCAATTTAGGGGAAAGCGTGCCAGCACGCCCATGACCACACCTCTAGGCGCAAATAGCAGTGTCGGCAAAATAGATAGCGGGTGACGCTGGACCAAAATACCATTAAGGGACAGAGCAAGCTCCTATACTTGTATTTTCGGGCAGCAGCTGAATTGCGGGCAGCGTCGTGGGAAACGGTGGCGACAAAAATGGAGCCCCTAGACTCTAGAGCGGATACGGAAACGATGCACACTTGTGTGTATTGTGTCGGATGCATAAGTCCAGGCCTTAAATTGTCCGGATCAAACTGGGTATAGTGTGAGACTTTTGGGACAAAAGATGGAATTACTGGGGGAGAGGGGGAAAAGTTAAGAGACCTGGCAATTGAAAGGGGGTATATGGGGTCAGTCAGTGTGTGTGTGTCTGTGTGTGTAATTGCATTATGTTTTCAGTGAATAATGCTGTGTGTGTGTGTGTGTGTGTGTGTGTGTGTGTGTGTGTGTGTGTGTGTGCGTGTGTGTGCGCGTGTGCACGTGCGTGTGTGTGTGTGTGTGTGTGTGCGTGCGTGTGCGTGCGTGCATGTTGTATACTTTAGAGGTCTGGACTGAGGCCAGATCAGCTCTCAGTCAGGAGACGTTCAACCTTGACGTTGTGTCATTTGCAGGTCTGTGTCTGACTGAGGGACATTGTGCATTGTTTGTCTGGAAGCATTTATATTGTATTGCATTGAGTGGGGGAGAGAGAGAGAGAGAGAGAGAGAGAGAGAGAGAGAGAGAGAGAGAGAGAGAGAGAGCAAGCGAGCGAGAGCGAGCGAGCGAGATTTTTACTCCATCCAGGAAATCCCTATACTTATTAGATGGGAAAGCCAAATGTTCAAGGTTGGCAGTAAAAGTATGCAGCCTGCCACACAATTAGTAACAATGGGTGAATATTATAGTCTACTTACTATAACTAATGTAATGTTTTTTTGTTTCTCTTATCTGATCTTGTTTGCCTTATTTGTTCTGAATATGTATTATTTTGAGAGGGAGAGAGAGGGAGAGAGACCACTTAGAGTGGTCTCTCGCCCTTAGAGAGTAAGGGAGGGAGAGAGAGAGAGAGAGAGAGAGAGAGAGAGAGAGAGAGACTATCAGACAGATGGGTGCACAGTCGTGGAGAGGAAGTTCGAATGAACTAAATAGATTCCTTCAAACACAAACAATAATTGCATACACTTACTCATGCAAAATATGCACGTACATGCTAATTAGCTTTGGCGCTAGCTGTGGCTGGCCGCGGCCACAGAGATGCTAATCACAGATACAGCTATCTGCTACTGTCCAGAGAGATGCCATGTGCGTGCGTGCGTGCATGCGTGTGTGTGCGAGTGACTCCAGGCCAAGGCTAGCCCCCTGGCCCTAGGCTATATGCTGATTGACTGGGCTGGCTTCCCAATGGTGGTGACCACAAACTGACTCTGTCTGTTTGTGTGTTTTTGTGTGCATGTGCGTGCGTGCGTGTGTGTGCACTTGTTTCTGATTTACTGTAAAAACCCATGACTGTATCAGAGAACACGAGAGAAAGACGGAGAGATATGACGAAAACTGCTGAAAGTTTCTGTCAAATCAACACAATTACACACATAGAACATGGTGGAAATCACACCGACAACCCTCTTGAGGTCATACAGTAGGTCAGAGAGCACGGGTCCATCGTCTGTACTACCTACACCACTGGGTCATTCTCACAGCAAAGCAGTTGTTAAAGAGACCAGTTGAAAATCTGTCATGTTGATTCATGGTCAGCCTTCAGGAGGAAGGGGGGGGGGGTGACTAGAAAATAAATGAATGCAAGAAAAATAAATAAATATAAAACGGGAGCCTTTGAGACAAACTGCGGCCGCTTAACTAATTACAGACATATATCAGCGGTTCAACCCAGCGACAAGCCAATTAGACTTGATTGCAAAATACTTTTACTTTGTTCAACAAGCTCTTTCCATGTCGCTCTTAATTCAGTGTCAAAGCTACAGGGCTCTCTCTCTCTCCTCCTCCCTCCCAGCCTCTCTCTCCCTCTCCCCCTCTCTTCCTCTCTCTCTCTCTCTCTCCCCTAGCGTTCAGAAATGATTGACTGCCCAGGGCCCCCTCACAAGCGTACAGAGTCCATAAGCCAATAATGTCCGTCTCATTTGTCCCGCGATGGAGAGCAGAGTGGACTAAAGCTGATTAGAGGGGGAGACATTAGACAGTAAACTCGGTTAGTAAGGACATGGGCTGGAATGGACAATGTCCTTCAGAGGCAGAGTCCAGACGACGACGCACACCAATACATAAGTCCCTCCCACTTCCTGGTCATGTAAATGAGAGGCGGGGCTAGACGACAGGCATGGGCCGGGACAAATAAGATATAGGCACATTTACCTGAGTACTGTACTTAAAGGAGTAGTTCACCCAAAACACGACTTATTCTCTATCAATTACACACCCCCATGAAGCCTTGAATTAATGGAGAATTGTTCATTCCTAAGCCAATCATTTGATGACCAGCGGAGTCTTAATGGCGATGCTGGTCATCAAATGATAATATATACACGCACATCATAACGCTGAAAAAAGCTATAGCGCCCGCATCGTCATCATCATCAACGCAGACAAACATCCACACGGCTCCCCCGAGCTGCGTCGTCGCTGTGCGGCAACAAACACAACACCACAACAAAGAAATGCTCCGTGTACCAGTAACTGTCCTTGTGCTAAAGCCACAGTCCCCCTCCTGTACCAGTAACTGTCCTTGTGCTAAAGCCACAGTCCCCCTCCTGTACCAGTTACTGTCCTTGTGCTAAAGCCACAGTCCCCCTCCTGTACCAGTAACTGTCCTTGTGCTAAAGCCACAGTCCCCCTCCTGTACCAGTTACTGTCCTTGTGCTAAAGCCACAGTCCCCCTCCTGTACCAGTTACTGTCCTTGTGCTAAAGCCACAGTCCCCCTCCTGTACCAGTAACTGTCCTTGTGCTAAAGCCACAGTCCCCCTCCTGTACCAGTTACTGTCCTTGTGCTAAAGCCACAGTCCCCCTCCTGTACCAGTAACTGTCCTTGTGCTAAAGCCACAGTCCCCCTCCTGTACCAGTAACTGTCCTTGTGCTAAAGCCACAGTCCCCCTCCTGTACCAGTAACTGTCCTTGTGCTAAAGCCACAGTCCCCCTCCTGCGGACGGAGAAAAAAACTGAGCTAAACAATACAAAAAACCCACTAATAAACAAAACAGACAGAAGAATGAGAGTGACACACAGCCACGGAGCCCAAAGCAATTTCCTGCTCTAAATTTAGTCTCAAGAAAAAGAAAAAAGCCTGGAGGCACACATTAAAGTCTGGAGTGCATGTTGGACCATTATATGGACCCTTACGGGTACATTTGGTTCCATGTGTATACACTCTCAAGACTCATATTAGCACCCAGGAGTTTACAGTGCATCAGTATTCAGCAATTACTTTTATAATTACTGCAGTCGTCTCTCTCTCTCTCCCTCTCTCTCTATTTTTCTTCCAGGTTTAAACATGGACAGGTGTGTAAGTAACGTGAGTTGTATTTGTATTGCACATTTAATTCACACAGAGAACTGACAAAGTGCTTTAAATACAACATGAATGAAAACAGCAAAAAAACATTCATAAAAAACTGTACAATGCATCTCAGACACCTGCTGTTTTTGAAAAGCCAGAATCTAAAATGACAGTTTTCTTGTTTTTAATAAAGGACAACTTTAGTTTTTTCCAACCAAGGTTTAGGTTATAGGTTGTTCTTCAGGTCAGGTGACCACCTGTGCTAATAATATTAGCACAGTTTGACGAGGATCTTGGATTTTGCCATGCAGCAGTGGTGTAAAGTAACTAATTACATAATCAAGTACTGGTTTTAAGTTACATTTTAGATATTGTTACTTTACTATACCTAAAGTATTTTCAATTTTCAGTACTTTTACTTCTACTCCACTACATCTCAAAGGCAATTATTGTACTTTTACTCCACAAACAATTATTTGAAATGTTTAGTTACTACTGCAGTTACTTTATAGATTGAGATTCATATTACAAACATATATAGGCCTATACCACTTCAGCCCTATAAACATTACGGCCATTTGAAAATAGCCGATCTACAAGCTCACAATGCGTTGCAATTGAAAGCTTGTGAAATGGGACCTTCTGCATAATGAGTAGGCTATACTTTCGACTTTTGGTACTTTAAGTACATTTTGATGGCAATACTTTCGTACTTTTAGTAGTAGTAAATGTTGACTTTTACTTGTATTTCTACATTGCAGTATTGATACTTTTACTTAGGTAAAGAATGTGAGTACTTTTCCCACGGCTGTAGGTCTAATGGTCTATGACATCAGTCATCATCAGTACTGTGAGTACAAGAGGAGAAGAGGAGGTTCATATAGAGACAACAGGCAGGTGGCAGCAGAGAACAGAAGCAGATGGAAACGGACGGGAATTAGCCAAAAGAAGAAGAAGAGAGAAGTCGTTTCCAGACCCAAGCGCAAAACGGTTTTGCGCCGCGGACAGAATAAGCTGTGATGCGTGTGCGCAGCCGGTTTTTAGACAGCTGGTGGATGGGAATTAAGCTCCACCTCCGGACGATTGACGCGGAGGAGAGCGCTTCCGGGAATCTGGCCGTCGCGCAAGTCGTCCGTGGAAGTGGATCTTTTTTTCCATCCACCAGCTGTCTAAAAAGGTTTTGAAGCTGTGCGCAGCCGAAAACGTGCGCGGCTCTTTTGATAGTGTGGCAGCACCCAGGAGGACACTAATGAAGTCATGCCGCATCGACTTCATTAGCACAATTCAAATTAAGAGAAAGAGAAGTCGAAAGTAAAAAACTAATAATAACATTTTCATTTGTTTTCCCCATACCATTATTTTTGTGTGAGTGTGTACAGAATTCAAACTGTAGGATTGGTTATTGTCACGGACAAAAGTCATTATTTCCCTTTGCAACTGCATCAGAGTTCTGCCTTAATTAACCACCTACTGTATGCAGTTGTGTTCTCCTTTGATGTGCGTTCTCTGCGCTCTCATCGGTGTCCCACTAATTGACTGGCTGAAGTTGAACTGCGCTGTGTCAGAGAAGTACACAAGTGCGCAAACTTTATCCCCAAACTTTACCCCCCCACCCCCCGTGCTGACAGTGACTGTCCTGTTTCTGGTTTAGCTTTAGGCCGCCCTCCTTGATCACACTACAGCATCACACACACAAGCATCAAAAGTACCAGAAGTTGGAAATGTGGCGCGGCGCGTTTCCAGCTTGTAGAGCTGCTGAAAAGTAAAAGTTTTGGAGGTACAGTATGAGGTTACCACCCAACAGACGATACGGTAGACATGCTGACAATGTGCTCCATCGTCCCCCAGTGTGAGCTTGTAGATTAGGAGGAAATATTAAGTGTATGTGTGTTTGTGTGAGTTAAAAAAAACAACAAAGTGTGAATGAGCGACGTGTGTATCTAA
>NC_137876.1:25272934-25390434 GCF_963924005.1 Protomyctophum bolini
TCTAAAGTAGCAGTTGTATAGTAGTAGGTAATAACATTGTGTTATACTTGTTGAGAGGTCTAATTAAAAATCCCCAGCAGCACCTTCTGTTTGACTTAGAAGCTGGTTCATTGAATTAGTGTAAATGAAGAGCTGAGGCCGATTCTACAAATGCCTTCTAAACCTTCTTAAGTTCTTTCAACATTTGGTTTAATATGCAGCACAAATATAACGGCCCATGACTTCATGCTTAAACAATCAAGACAAGAGGCGATCCTGAATTAAATCGAATCGACCACGGTGTGGTTCGCAAGTCATATGTTTTGATTAAATAAATATGCATTTTCTTTTTGTAAAGAGCTGAAGAGACGTGGAGATGTTATTGCGACAACAGGTCGCATTTACTATGAAAACGTGCATGGGAAAACCCCATATGTATGGTGCCCAGGTCTCGTGACATCACTATGACATCTGATAAAATGCGATCTGCTGTCGCAATTAAGCCCATATATGGAGATATGTGGCAGAGTGACAGAGCTTTCTCAGTCCCCTCCCATAAGAACATCACATCAAAGCAAAGCCACCAGCACCTTTGGTCTGTTCAAAGCCTCCCTCAAAACCCACCGATTCAGACTTCATGCTCCCATTCTGACCTTTAGTTTTAGGTTTTATTTTTCAATGCTTCTTTTTAAGTCGTTAAACTAGTTTTCTCTTAATTAGGTTTTGCTGTAAAGAGACTTATGGGTACAGGCATGACCATATACTCATGACATCATGTGACATCATCAGGGATGGAGATCCCTATATGTCAATATTAATGAAACTGCCCATATATGGAGGTCCCTGATGTCAATATTGGCCAGCAATCTACATCTGACCTTAAACCTCAAACCCTTAGATCTCCATATATGGAGCTGACCTGTTCTGACATTCTATATGTTGATCCTTCCCCATCCATCCTTCCTCTTCGATGTCTCCCTTTTGACTGATACCTGTCCATTTAAACTCAGACGGGCCTGCCCCAAAGTTATTAGTGCAGCTGCGCCCGGCAGCCGGCGAAAACTAGAGTTCTCAACATGCCCGGAAATTATGGCCCAGCTCTAACTGGACCCTCATCAAACCCTGTACACTCGAAACACTGCCCCGCTGTCACCCTTAAATCTCCATATGGAGCTGACCTGTTCTGACATTCCATATGTCGATCTGACCACATCAAACCCTGTACACTAAACTCAATACAGGCTCCATATACAGTATGGCCAGTACAGAATTCATTCCATATATTGAACTGACCCACCCATGCCAAAGCGCCAGCGCTCGCCCAGCAGTCTGCTGTCACCCAGGTGGATGCGTGCACACGACCTCGCCCTTGGTCACTTCTCGCCCGCAGGCGTCTTACTTAAGCCCAAAAATGAAGCCTCCTCAGTACTAGGCAAACAGTATACTAATAGTAGTAGTAGTAGTCATAGCAGTATACTGTAGTGGTCATGCTTTTGTAGTAGTAATTGTAGCAAAAGCTGCAGAAATAATTGCAGTGTACTAGTAGGACTGTTAATGGTAACAATAGGCTCTATGCACATACACCATTTCGGAAATAGTCTCTCGTTACCAGACTGTTGCCTCCGCGATTTCCAAACGCTTCATCATACAGTCAACGGAAAAGGTCTCATGAGTATCCGGATACAGCGGTAGTGGAGCCTCCTCACCACTGCCTTTTAGTCTTTACAGTCGCGCATATTTATTCTAATACAAGTAGAAAACATCGAAGGCTATAGCTTGTTGCTTAGCAGAAAAGGAAGTAAAATAATATATTTTCGTGAACGGAAATAGCAGCTTCTGTTACTCAGCTCATGGGGGCTGTAGTCCCAGACTCTATATAGCATTCTGTTACTCAGCTCATGGGGGCTGTAGTCCCAGACTCTATATAGCATTCTGTTACTCAGCTCATGGGGGCTGTAGTCCCAGACTCTATATAGCATTCTGTTACTCAGCTCATGGGGGCTGTAGTCCCAGACTCTATATAGCATTCTGTTACTCAGCTCATGGGGGCTGTAGTCCCAGACTCTATATAGCATTCTGTTACTCAGCTCATGGGGGCTGTAGTCCCAGACTCTATATAGCATTCTGTTACTCAGCTCATGGGGGCTGTAGTCCCAGACTCTATATAGCATTCTGTTACTCAGCTCATGGGGGCTGTAGTCCCAGACTCTATATAGCATTCTGTTACTCAGCTCATGGGGGCTGTAGACCCAGACTCTATATAGCATTCTGTTACTCAGCTCATGAGGGCTGTAGTCCCAGACTCTATATAGCATTCTGTTACTCAGCTCATGGGGGCTGTAGACCCAGACTCTATATAGCATTCTGTTACTCAGCTCATGGGGGCTGTAGTCCCAGACTCTAGCATTCTGTTACTCAGCTCATGGGGGCTGTAGTCCCAGACTCTATATAGCATTATGTTACTCAGCTCATGGGGGCTGTAGTCCCAGACTCTATATAGCATTCTGTTACTCAGCTCATGAGGGCTGTAGTCCCAGACTCTATATAGCATTCTGTTACTCAGCTCATGGGGGCTGTAGTCCCAGACTATATAGCATTCTGTTACTCAGCTCATGGGGGCTGTAGTCCCAGACTATATAGCATTCTGTTACTCAGCTCATGGGGGCTGTAGTCCCAGACTATATAGCATTCTGTTACTCAGCTCATGGGGGCTGTAGTCCCAGACTCTATATAGCATTCGGAGATTGTGGAATAGTTGTCTGGCTACGTGAGACTATTTTGGAAATAACTCTTCCTATACTTCCGGGCCTCTTCCGACTTCCTCCGCAGGTATTACTGATGATACTAATTAAGGCAGTGTTCCATTTAGTGTACAGTGGTTCTCACACTTTTTAACAACCCCCATAACTCTCAGAGTTACATTTGGAACCCACTCTAGGACACTTTGAGACCCACTGCATGGTGTTTCCAGTGAGCCAACACGCACAACAGCAGCACCCTGACTCTGTTTGACCAGAATGGATCAGAACCTTCATAGCATCATCGGTAACACCTGTGAACGAAGTCGAAAGTGGCATGTGCATAGAGCCATCCATCCATCCATGTGTTTTTTGGAAGTGCGATTGTACATAAATGTTTAAAAAAAAAACCCAAAAAAACACTGCTCATCTGCTGAAAAAACGTAACACGGAGCCCGCCAGAACCGTAGTAACCGTAGGATTAAATTAATCGTCTAGCCTGCCAGAACCGTAGGCTACGTTTCCCAGGGTTTATATTCTTTAATCCATGTTTTGATCCGATCGAATCGTTAGCTGCCACTCGTTAGCATAACAGTCAAAGTGGGACAGTGGCCGCGGCCATTTTGAAGACGCGCACGCATCCACTTGCACTCTATGTGATGCATTCAAAGGCCTGTATCTCCAAATCGGCGCAATGAATGTCGTTTCTGGTGAAAACAAGGTTTTTCCACGGCCTACAGCAGGCGCTGTGATACTCACGCGGTCAGGTTTTTTCACCACCGACCGAGAGAACAACAACTGGAGTCACAAAAGGATAATGAAAAAAATAAAGGGAAGCTCCACACACTCAGATCTGTGCACAATCAATGTATTTATTTGCAAGCTTTCGGTCTGTACGTCTATAGGTAACAGGTACGGTCACCCCTTTTCCATTTCGCCCCACTACTCTACCTAGCTGTAAATAATAAGGTATTATCATATTATTTATCATTAAGTTCACTCGCATAATAGCTTGATGATGCCATTACAAAACATGGGCTACATGTAGAAGGTCCTAAATTAACTTAATTTAGCAGTCACCGTCTCTGTAAAATTAAGAAAGAATAACATGACACAGAGTATAGAGATCGACTACTATACAATCAAATAAATCTGTATACTAAATCATTTCAGATTTCAGAGAGGGAGGGAAATACTAAATTAACTGTTAAGTACATTGCGGGGGCGAGTTGTTTGGTATTCCGTATATATATTCTGTCCTATGTCACTTTTTGATAATGCCTGAAGAAGGTCAGTATCGACCGAAAGCTTGCAAATAAATACATTTATTGTGCACAGATCTGAGTGTGCGGAGCTTACCATTATTTTTTGGGAAGTGCTATTGTGCCATTCTTTATAACCAAATATAATCAATCAACCCACCCACCAGAAAACGTGCCCCCCCCCCCCCCCCACCGGCCTCCTCTAGAGCCTACCTTTGACCGAGGTGTTGGGCGGGGGTCCGTCTATGCGGATGTTCCACGGGGGGTCTCCCTGGGTGGTGAAGTCCCTCATCTTCAGGTAGCTGATGGTCAGCCTGATGATGGAGGCCTTGTCCAGCTGGCTGGTGATGGCTCCCGGGAGGGGCAGCATCTTGGCCAGCTCGTAGAACTCAAAGTTCTCCTTGCCCCGGCGAGAGCGCGCCGCGTCCCGAGACTTCTCCTTGCGAAGGGCCTGGAGCCTGGAGAGCAGGAGAGAGGAGGAGGTGTTCAAGAGATATAGTTCACCCTCCCAAAAGAAAATAAATTATATCAATTACTCCCCCCCTTGAGACTACACTAGCTCTAGACTGTCTTGGCTTATTTAGGCATCCCTCATCAAAAGGTATAGCTTGATTTAGGCATGCGAGTTCCTTTTGTTATATTACCTTTTTTTTTTTCAACCTTATTTTTGGACCCCTTCCTTGCCAGAAGAAAAATAAATCTGCATTATTGCAATCTTTGGTTGTCAATTCTGTACACCTAGCTCTCATCAATACAGACTGTTTTACCAAGCTGCTTAGCAACATTTAGGGAACACAATAACGAGCGGAGCCACGTTTAACTGCATTCAATTTGTTGCAATACATGGTTAAATCTACTTATGACGTCTACTCTCTCTCTCTCTCTCGTGTGTAACAGTGTATTGTAACTTTTCTGTGCAGCTCCTCATCATGTGCTGTCAATATGAATTATCTTGGCAATAAATCAACCGACTAAACCTCTCTGGGCGACACACACACACACGCACACGCGCACGCAGATCTACACAGTAAGCATGAACATACAAATGCATACACACTGGCAAAGGTGCACGTGTGAAAATTATGCACAGATAATAATAAACACAAACTCACACCCATGCACACACACACAGTCAAGTGGACAGGCGATTAATTTTTTCTTGCGAAAACAATACAACAAAAATGTGTTGGAGCGGAGAGAGATTGAGAGAGGAGAGGAGTTGTTTATCCCTCGAGGTGAAAAATGGATGTCACCAAGAAAATCACTTTCTTATTGTTGTTTGTCATTTCCTTATCAAGGAAAAAATAATGAATGGATAGGAGAAGACTATAGGAGAGGAGAGGAGAGGAGAGGAGAGGAGAGGAGACATTGACAGGATGTCTATGGAGGATATCAAACCTGTGACCTTTCCATTACAAGACACCTGCCAGACACTTCTTTTCTCTCTCTCTCTCTCAGACAGCTGTGTAACATATTGTTTGTATGTGTTCATGCGTGTTCTCTTATGTCAGCACCAATTATTGTTAGGCTGCCTGTGTGGCCATGAAACACACGCGCACACGCACGTCTCTCTACCATATACTGTACTTGAAGTACAACAGCTCTTTGATGGTCGGCTAACCCTGCTAAACACACACACACGTGTGCTAACCCACATGCACACACACACACACACACACACACACACACACACACGTGTGCTAACCCACATGCGCACACACACACACACACACACACACACACACACACACACACACACACACACACACACACACACACACACACACACACACCTATTCAAACAATGCTCACTTTGGCAGATGACTTGGAAAGTATTACACTCAAAACATACCTGTATATCATAATGATGTGTGCGTGCGTGTGTGTGTGTGTGTGTGTGTGTGTGTGCGTGCGTGTGCGTGTGTGTGCGTGTGTGTGTGTGTGTGTGTGCGCGCCGTGGGTGAGTCAAGTGCGTGCGTGGTTTGTATGACCTTGACTCAAAGAGACATATTTATCATGTAGCGGGTGAGTAGGTTGATGCAACACTTGTTTTGTGGCTTGTCGCGTGCGTGCGTGTGTGCCTGCATGCATGCGTGCGTGCCTGCATGCATGCATGCGTGCGTGCGTGCGTGCCCATATAAACATCAAGTGACACCAATGTCGTAAAGTTCATCTGGGTGGTTTGATGGTTCTTTAAAGAGCTTGTCACTGGGAGCTGGCCTGTGTCTGTTTATAGTGAGTGCATGTGTAGATGTCCATGAGAGAAAGCATAGGTGTGCATGCATGTGCATGTGTGTGTGTGTGTGTGTGTGTGTGTGTGTGTGTGTGTGTGTGTGTGTGTGTGTGTGTGTGTGTGAGTGCATGCATGCATGCGAGAGAGAGAGAGAGAGAGAGAGAGAGAGAGAGTAAATTTGTGTGTCATAAAGTTCAGCAGGGTGGGCTGATCGCTTTTTAAAGAGCTTGTCACAGAAGGGAGAATACATGTGCACGCCTGAGTGTGTGTGTGTGTGTGTGTGTGTGTGTGTGTGTGTGTGTGTGTGTGTGTGTGCGTGCTCTATGCGGGTCTCCTCGCTGATGGCTTGTTTTACGACCCTACAGTGAGCAGAGAGGATTCTGGGTAGGTGAGTGGGCGTGTTAGGTTTCACTTCCAGGTCAACAAGAGGTCACACAGAGGTCACCCTCATGTATCCTCACTTTCACGCACAAACCTCCAGCGGTGGAAAAGGTACTCACATTTTTTTTACTTAAAAAAAAATATGAATTAATCAATGCAGAAATACTCTGTTACAAGTAAAAGTCCAGTATTCAAAATGTGCTTGAGTAAAAGCAGCCTACAAAAATGTTGGTATATCAAGGACTCATTATGCAGAATGCCAAGTGTTCAATTGTATAAAAATCTATTGAAAGTCGCAGATCTACAAGCTCGAAAATGTGCTATTTTCAAATGGCCGAAATGTACAGTATATATAGGGCTGAAGCGGTTAATGTATGTTTTGTAATAAAAAAATCAAATAAGTAAATTCAACTTTCAATCACAATCACAATAATAATTGACCATGTGCTGCAGCGTGCACGGTTTGCAAAAAGAAGCTCCGTAAGGACAAACAGGCAAAGAAAGAAACCCTTATTATACTGTATGCGCGCGCGTGCGTGCGTGAGGCATGTGGTCTCATATGTGCAACTCCAGAGCTCCAGACAGTCAGAGTCATGAATCCATTTCTAATCCATTATCTGTGTCTCATGCAGCAGAACTGTAGCGTGTCTACCAATATCAATACAGCTTAGGAACACAAGGAGCGCACACACGCACGCACGCACGCATGCACGCACACACGCACGCACGCATATAGAACTCAAATTCTTCTCTGAACATCTGAGATATATTCTCTGCTTTATTGCAGTGTGTTTCATTTGGATGGACCAGCCAAATGAAACGGACAGCAAATAGAGCTGTGACAACTGTCTGTCTGTCTCCGTCTGTCAGTGTATAATTTACCTCGTGTCTGTCTGTCTGTCTGTCTGTAAACACTTAACCACCATATGGTTGACCGGAGTCCCTCAGGGCTATATACTAGTGTATGTTCTGTTTTCTGTTATTGTGGGGAGGTCTTTTGCAGGAAATGGCAGACCGACAAGCGATCCGTACGGATGCTGGCGTTTAAGTGCAGGTTAATCCCTCAATGCTTGGGTTAAACCTAGCTCTGTTCCATAGCCTAATGCACTTTGCTGCCGTTGCATTTAGGCTATGGGACTGTTCTCTTCCTGCCGTCGCATGAAATGCAGACCAGCCTCTCCTCTGTAGTGAAAATATAAGAACGTTAACCGAATATGATTGATAATTTGTGGCAACGGGCCACTCGCACAAACTCCTATAGCCAATCGTAATGGAATCGGCAACATCTGAAAGAATACGTCTTGATCACTTGACTACAGAGAATGTGTAACAAATCGATTTGCGTGACGACAAAATCTGTTGGAGCAGCAGCAGCAAAAAAAGTGTGTTTTGCCACAACCGCTGCTCAAAAATGGACGGACGGACGGAGTCACGCCACCGAAAACACAATCCCTGCCCCGGCTGGGATTGGCCTGGAGGGTCATTAATCAATGGATGTAAGTTTCATTATAAATCATATTGTTTCATTGATATCTTTCTGCTCTCCTGTATCCTCTCTTTCTCTCTACTCACCCCCACTCTCTCTTTTTCCTCTCTCTAACCCCCACCCCTAATTCAGCCAATCAGGTAAGCGATGACCGAGGTTCCACCCTGTCAACTTGGAGACGACCCCCCTCCCGCTTCCCCCAAAGAGAGAGAGACACACACACACACACACACACACACACACACACACAGGGGGGGCCTTTAGCAAAAGAGGGTAATTGCTTCATGGCGATGGGAAAGGAAGGCAGAGAACAAGTGTCACTTTGGATTAAGCCCCGCCCGCTCACTTCGCCATGGCGATGACACCAGAGAACCATGTGTGTAGAGGTGTGCGTGCATGCATGCGCACTGATCAAAGGGGCTGAGTGCCAAAACCAATCTACGTACTATGCTACAACACACACACACGCACACACCACACTTATCATAGAAAAAGGGTGTATTTGTACACAAATGCAATTCACCATGCATACATAAGAGATGGAAAAGGCATTTAATTCATGTCATAATAAACGAACATACCACGAAAATATGCAAACAATTCAAAAATAGCAGATCTACTATTTTTGAAAATTAAATCTGCATGCTTTAAGTGCCTTTAAGACCCACTTAAGGCCTTTCAAAGAAACACACATGCTTGTCATTGGTTGTTACTGATACGATGTAGACATTTAGCATAAGTTCTTATCCAGAGCCACAATAAGCAAGGTACAATATTCACACTCACGGCCTACATCAAATGCACAAGATCACAGGCAATACATGCAGGATCTACTGTAGCATCAGTCACTGTAAACACACTTAGAATATGTACATTTAAGACTGCTAATGCCAAAGACAGACAGACAGACAGACAGGCTATATGAGATGGAGAGAGCGAGCACAATGAGAATGTAAACCTGTTTACTGTGGAAGAAGTCAGCTATGGTAGTTAGTAGAGAGAGAGAGAGAAGAGAGAGAGAGAGAGAGAGAGAGAGAGAGAGAGAGAGAGAGAGAGAGAGAGCACACGTGTGCATGTGTGATGAATAATCCCTCTTCCATGGCACCTCGGGAAACACACACACATTATTTAAGTGCGTTCCTGAGGTGTCTAGCAACAGGATCACTGAACACATAATAGTTGATTGTGCCAAACACACACACAAGCACACACGCATGCACGCGCGCGCCGCACACACACACACACACACACACACATTGTGAACCACACACAGACCACCTATATCTCTCTCTCTCTCTCTCTCTCTCTCTCTCTCTCTCTCTCTCTCTGATTCAGGGTGACCAAAATCAGTGTTTAGTGTGTGTGTGTGTGTGTGTGTGTGTGTGTGTGCGCACGCGCGCTATTCTGCCATTCTGGTATTTTCTGTATAGTTATCTGGAAACACACACACACACACACACACACACACACACACACACACACACACACACGTGTGCCAAATAGTAAAAAAAATATGTCAAGGAGACAGGAGAAATAAGGAGTCTCTCATTAAATGTGGACTTGTACTATTCTAACAAGCATTAACGTTGGGTGCACGCACACGCACACACACACACACGCACGCGCACGCGCACACACACACACACACACACACACACACACACACACACACACACACACACACACACACAACTGTAGGATAGTACAACAACCGGTCACACAGGTTGATTGAGAAGCAACATTTTTGAGTGGTGCAACCACTCCTAGTGTGTGTATGTGTGTCTGGGTCCCTGTTTCCCTGGGTCTGTCCCTGTGTCCAAGCAAGAAAATATATAGCCTTTGTTCACCACCAAGTGTCACTGTTGCAGCCTAACACACAGACACAGACACACACAGGCCAGGGAGGAGGGCTTGTACTGTACTGTACTGTACTGTACAGTACAGTACCACTTACTTCAGGCGGGTCTGATTTTTAGCGAGACTTTTGGACAGATTAATGTGATGCAGAGGTCCCAGTAATGACTACATCAACCATCAGACCACCACATGCCAACAGACACTGACAGATGACAGCTTAATCGTCACTGCGGTATTGTAAAGCTCACATATCATATCCAACGCTGATACTTTTCAGAATTCAAATTCAAATTCAAAAATAGCAAACGCAGACGATCTATGCAAAGTGTTTTTACCTACGGTAGTAGATTGGCTGTTTATGCTATTTTTGTGTGACACTGTATTGGGACAAAGTGAAATAAAAAAATGAGGGGCGCTCTTATCCTACCGGTATATCACATTCCATGGTACACACAAACACACAAAGCTGGGAATAGGAGGGCCTACCGCCCCTCAAGAAACATAAAGGCTTGTAATATGGAGATACAAGGTTTCTGCCCGACAGCCACGGGGAAAATAAACGACTCCAAACAGATGTTGACGGACTCCAACAGATGTTGATAGATGCCAACAAAATGCCAGTCGACACCAACAGACGCCAACAGACTTCAGATGCCAATAAATGCAAAACATAGGCCAACAGACTCCAACGGATGCCTGCAAACACTTGATATGGTAAAAAACATGGACCAATGGAGAGAAGGAAAAAAAACATCGCATGGATGCACCTACAGTATCCCAAAGTCATTGGGGTTTCGGTCTCCCAACATCATACCCCACACTCAGGTGACCCAGCCGGGGTGATCAAGTCCCGACTGATGTCCCAGTAGCTACCCACAATCAGTCCAATTAGGGAAAGACCAGGGCCTCCAGAACTGTGCACTGTAATTCACCAAACTTACTTTCAAAACATATATCAAGAGATACCTTGTCAAGTACATAACTGTGATTTGTGTATTTGTTCAATATGACTTGACTTTGATTTTAAATATTAAATATTTTATATTTGAGAATTCCTTTTCTGTATTTATTTTTAGTTTGTTTTATTGTTGTTGTTTTTTACTTCGAGAGAGAGAGAGAGAGAGAGAGAGAGCTCAGACGGACAAAACTAGACGGAGAGGAGGGCATAGAGAAAGAGAGCTGTTTGTGTTTGTGTGTGTGTGCGTGCAAGCATGAGTGCACGTGCATGCATGCATGCACGTCCATGCATGTGTGCATGCCATGGTGTAAATCAGATTATAGCGTGAATAAGCCCCATTCTGATTTAAGGCAGGTATAGGACCAGACACCCTCAGATTACACCCCCCACCCACCCAACACACACACACACACACACACACACACGTTGTGCGCACGCATGTGGCCACGTGCACACAACCACACATGCTCCAAAGCCACAGAGACAGGCCTAACAGCATTCCTGAGCCCTCTCTCCTATATTGCAGTATATATATGTTTTTATATTGCAAAGAAGACACATTTCTTGACATGATGTTCTATTTCCTCAAAAAACTCTAAACACCAAATGCATAACCGTGCCACTAATCTTCACAAACTCTAAAAAACATTCTCTACCAGAGAGTGTATGATGTGTGGATATTAAACCATTCTCTACCAGAGAGTGTATGATGTGTGGATATTAAACCATTCTCTACCAGAGAGTGTATGATGTGTGGATATTAAACCATTCTCTACCAGAGAGTGTATGATGTGTGGATATTAAACCATTCTCTACCAGAGAGTGTATGATGTGTGGATATTAAACCATTCTCTACCAGAGAGTGTATGATGTGTGGATATTAGTCTCGTCCCTCTCAGTATCAGATTTGTATTTTTCCAATGTCCCGCCCCATATTTGAATACTGGGCCCTGGTTGGTTATAGCCTGGTTCCAGACGAATATGGTTGGCTCGTCACCACAATTCAGTCCTTCCACAATTCAGATCGGCCAGACTTAACCTGCCTGGGGCTAGCCTCGGCCCCAGCCTTACACATCTGCGAAGAGAAAAGCCTGGTAACGACAGGTCTAAGGCATGGAGAGTGTATCTGCGGAAGTGTCCGGCAGGAACATCCGTCAGATGTATATCCCCTGGATACCATATTTTTTCAACCAATCGCAACAGATGTTTCATTCACGGAGAAATGTAAACGTCATTTCCTTGATTTTGGCTTCTGCCAAAATCACGCTACTTCCTCCGATACACTCTAGTCTACAGCGTAGGTCTTGCCCAGCGTGGCCTGGGGCAATATGCATTGCAAACGCAGATGAAGGCTGGCTGTGTGACGCTAGGTAATTATTGTAAGAAATACATTTATTCTGGCTCAGCATTGAGCCAGCAGCATGGTCCACCATATAGGGTTGAAGTGGGAAGGACTCTGGTCCACCATATAGGGTTGAAGTGGGAGGGACTCTGGTCCACCATATAGGGTTGAAGTGGGAAGGACTCTGGTCCACCATATAGGGTTGAAGTGGGAGGGACTCTGGTCCACCATATAGGGTTGAAGTGGGAGGGACTCTGGTCCTATATGGTTTAAGAGGTTCAACATGCCGTGGCTTGGCGCGTTGCGTACAGCGGCCACATAGTGCTCCACACGCGTGTTAAACCTCTCTAGTGTAGTATCTGACTGAACTAGCTGGCAGGATATACGCATCAATATGAGCTGTAGCCACTATAGCCAGCCAGCGTGGGGGGAAATACAAACCCCTGTGTGTCTTGTCCAGCCCTGGAAAGCCTCAGGCCTGATAGGTGGCTCTCAAATGGTGTGCATGAGCAGAGGTGGACAAAGCACTGTACCGCAGTACTTCAAAGTAGGCGATTGTATACTGCTGGTCAAAAATTGCTCAGCTGCATGTGAAAGTTGATGTCAAAAATATATTTAAAAAAGAATATCAAAGACCATTTTCTTTTTAGATTTTATAACTGTAATAGTGAAAACAACAGATCTAGAAGCTCACATTGCATGACGACATGTGATTTTGCAGATCTGTTTGAAATAGGGGCCGGGCTTAAGTGGTTTATTCATAACGTACATTTTCCCTTCCTAGAAATGTAGTGGAACAAAAAGTATATTTTATTGCAATAAAGTACTGTACAAGTTACAACCAAGCAAAATGTTATTCATTATTAGTGTATACTATATCAATATCAAAGTATTTCAAATTGATTGGAAAGTTTTGCACTTTTGGACAAAATATCAGTCAAAGCATTGGACATAGTTGGTCTAGGATTCTTCAAAATCGGGACCGGTATCAGACCCAAAACTCTGGCATCGGTTGGACTCCAACAATGAATGCCAGTGCTTTGTATACATGAGCACAACACATGGCGCAGCCAGTCAGATATGAAGGAATCTGTGTGTAGAGTTTTTCCAGAAAAAGTATGACAAATCATTTGGAAACAGTGTTTTTATAGTTTGGGGGAAATGGGTTTGTGGGGTGTATGTGTGAGATGTTTTAGTTAACCAGTTTTGGGCCCTCATTTATCAATCGAGTGTAAAATCTGCCACAGATTCGAGTGCAGGTTTCGTAGTACACCCACGTCGCCACGGCATTTATAAAGTGATCGCAAACAGCTGATCCTTCCTTAATTTCGTTCTGACGTTAATAAATGTGACGGCTGAAATCTATCTGGCACGCCCTATGAAATCAAGCCTCGCCCTCGTTTTTGCGACTGAACACATGAATTACGACCTGTGGGAACCATGGAAACAAGTTTTTACTATGGAAAAAGGTTTCTCCCGTGCCTTGCCCGCCTCACGCACCTCTCTCACACACACACACACACACACACACACACACACACACACACACACGCAGAAGCACACGCAACTTGCAAGCCCACTGGTGTCTTGTTAAATAAAGAACGAACACCTGCATGAATTAAATAAAGTTGTAGGCCTACCCTGTCTGTTTTCCTCTCACCTCGCTTGCTTTGCTGCATGTCCACGCATGCACGCATATACATGACACATCGACATCGCATCGCCATGAATGGAATTAGTTTTTGTAGGCTGGCCTATATTAATTTTACCCATTCGTGCGCAGTGCACGGCGAAGGCGTGATACTGCATGCGCACTGCTGTGATATTAAAGTCCTGTGGGTGACATGCCTGCATGAGAGATAGGCTATCATGTCGTCAAGGCAGCTCACAATAAACGTTTATGTAGTGATTTGATCATTGATGAACGAATCATAAACATATGGATGAAGGCTTGCCGCTTGCGCTGGTATGTGTTGGCGACGCACGCCGCGGTCCCGTCCTCCCGAGCCCCGAAAATGATCTCGCTTTTATCTGAACTGTCAAAACTGTCTAAGCACTTATAAATGGTGAATGATTAAGCCCCTTACGCCTATAGCCTGCTAGTACTTACTACAAATAGGCAAGCTGTATTGTATGCTTGTCATTGTCACTTGGAAATAAAGGCGAGCAGTCCATTCATGCCTTTAAAAAAAAAAAAATATCATAATCGCATATGCCGCATCACCGCGCGTCCGCATGCGCTCCAAAATCATCTCACAAGTGCGCTCGCATAACAAGTGTTTGATTAAGCACAAACTAATACATTGTAAACATGTTATATTGTTTTTAATTGCGCGATTTTAATTACTTGTAAAGTTGGAAATCTCTCTTTTGTTTTTTACATACACATACCGTTTTATATTAACATTTTAGGAGTGAAAACATATGTTTAGATGCCTGTGACAGTGTCAGCAGTTCAGACAAGGCTGCTCCGCTTGTGTAAGACAGAAAAAAATGCGTACGCCAGCTGAGGAGCAAACGTGGATTTTCAACGTTGTCACGTTCAATTTCAAGCTTTGGCGGAAATGGTAAATGTCAAAAATGTCGGCAATTTCGGCGTGCACCCATATTTTGGCGTACGCACGGTTGATAAATGAGGGCCATAGTGTGTAAGTGACTGTAACAGTAGGCACACGCACGCACAGACACACGCGGGCACGGGCACATGCACGTGCACGCGCGAGCTCACATGCACGTACATGCGCGAGCACACACACACACACAGAGAGAGACGACGATACATACATCGAGTCTGTACAAACTATTGCCGTATAGAAACACAGAAGAGAAGAGAAGGATAGCTGCAGAGCGAGATTTCCATACCTACAGTGCCCCCCCAGGCCCCCCCCCCCATACACACACACACACACACACACACACTCTCTCTCTCTCTCTTCTATCTCCTCTCATGTCTGTCTCAATTTTTGTCTTTCTCCTGCTGTCTCTCTCTCCCTCACTCTCCCTCATCTCACTGTCTGTCTGTCTGGATCTTCCCTTATGTCCCTCCTTCCTCCCACACACATGATCTCTCTTTCACCCTCTCCCTCCAACCATTCCAGAGCACTCTATGAAGGTCAAGAGAAAAATCCATAAACTAGCGATTGCTCTCTCTCTCTCTCGACTAAACTACCCATCTCTTCGCTTCCTAAAACTCGTCTCACTCCTTTCTTTCTTTGCATTCTGTTTTCCTTCTCTCCTTTCCTTCTCGAACTCCCCCTCTCCACCCTTCCTCTCTCTTTAAATTATCTGTGTATCTTTCTGCTCCTCTGCCCTCCCCTCGTCTTCTCATCTCCTTTCTCCTCGTGTATTTTCTTCTCTCCTGTCTTCTCTCTCTCTCTCGCTCTCCTCCTCTCCTTTCCTCTCCTCTCCTGCTGAGTTCAGTGAAGTGGAACAGTTGAGTATTAGCTGTGAAATTAGCAGCAGTCCCTCGTTAAAGAGTTGGCAGGCAGCGAGGACACACACACACACGCGCGCGCGTGCGCGCACATGCACATGTGTGCGTGCTCGCAGACAGAGGAACACAAATACTGACAGGTACACACACACACGCACGCATGCACATGCACATGCACACACACACTATGTGATAGGTTCTCTTAATGGCATAAAAGCCTGCACCACCTGGGAGAGACTAAATGACTTCATCCTCTCTGTCTGTCTGTCTGTCTGCCTCTCGTTTTCCTCTCTCTCTCTCCCTCCTCCCTGTCAATTTCACTCACATCCACCCCTTCTTCCCCATGCCCCTCTATTTCACACCAGAACCGTTGCCGTTACAGACCCCCCCCCCCTCCCCCCCAACTCTCTCTCACACACACACACACACAGACACACACACACACAGTAAAGACAGCTCATTGGCCGATATCCAGGAACACAAGCAGAGAATGAGACGACCTCCCCCGTCGACCAAAACACCAGCTCCTCTCCCGCTCGTTTCTCACTCTTCCCCATGCTCTTCTCCACTGCCCTCCCTCACGTCACCTCCTCCACTCTTCCTTCCGTCCAACTCCTCCTCGCCTCCCCAGCTCATCTTCTCCACTCCCCTGCCTCCCTCCCCCAATAGGCTCGATGCACATACGCCATTTTGGAAAGAACTTTTCCCACCTCCGGGCCTCTTCCGACTTCCTTCACAGGCAGGCTCTGTTCCATTCTGGTCAAACAAGTCAGGGTGCTGCTATTCAGGGGCGTTACTATAGCGCTACGCAGACAACGCAACTGCGTCGGGGCCCAGAGGCAAGGGGGGCACACGGCCACCCGCACCCGTGTCGCCGGTAAAATGTAATTATAAATACATACAGAGATGCATTGACAGTTGAGTTGAACACGGTCTGGCGGAGCCTGGTGGTGGCTGCTGCTAGCACACACAGCCACGCACCATAGGCTCACACGTGGCCCGCCGCCCAACAGCTCTGGTGGAGTGTAGGCTAATGATGACGCAGAGGAAGTCAGAAGTGGCGAGTGTGCAGTGGGCTCTCCCGAGTCCCGACAGCCAGGTACGTTCACAAATCACAGCTACTGTGCCCCGCTGTTTATAAACCAAAACTCACTTTGGGCTCGTTTTCACAGGCTGCAGCTGCTGCTGTGTTCACAATCACGACAGGTATCTTCACAACTGCTGTACGGTAGCCTACCAAGCTGCGCTGGTGATAAGCCAAAACACAGTCATCTGCTGACATCTAGTTACGTCACTGCTGCTCACTGGAAACACTACACCAGTAGGTCTCTCAACGTGTCCTAGAGTGGGTGCAAAATGGCCCCGCATGGGTGTGTAACTGTACACATGAGAATGTACAAATGGAACCCATTGGACTGGGACCATTTGGTTCTCTCATTTGTACACTCTCAGAGTTATTGGGGCCTCCGGTTCGATTCCAGAATCTTTTATTTTGTTCATGTGCTGTCAATCTCCAAGGAAGAAAAACACACTATTGAAGAAGAAGAAGAAGGCACAGCACACAGTTTGAGAACCAGCGATCCATCCTATTCCACTCTACAGTATTGTAATAATGTATTATATTATTACATTATATAATATTACAATGCATTATATCATATTTTACAAGATTATTTTTATTTTTTTACTTTTTAAAAGGCATACGTTTACAATCCTTTTAGCGAAGTCATAACTCTGGGCCGGCCGTCGCTTCATCCTGGGAGATGAGAGGTTTGTTCTATCAGCCTAATGCAGAAGAGCAGCGCATGTGACGTTTATAAGACGAGCTGAATACAGCTCTACAAACTCTCATTTAATACCTGATTTATGACACCGCCGCTGCTTTTAATAAAGACAGCAAGGACGGCCAAGAGGAGAGGAGAGGAGAGGAGAGGAGAGGAGAGGGGCAGGAGAGGAGAGGAGAGGAGAGGAGAGGAGAGGAGAGGAGAGGAGAGGAGAGGAGAGGGGCAGGAGAGGAGAGGAGAGGAGAGGAGAGGAGAGGAGAGGAGAGGAGAGGAGAGGGGCAGGAGAGGAGAGTGCAAGGGAGGGGAAAGGAAGGTAAAGCAAAGTGAAGGTAAGTGAAGGGGAGGGAAGGGGGCGAGTGAGAAGAGTAGGGGGAAAGGACCTCTGTGCATGTGTGTTGTGCATGCGCCTGCATCTGCGTGCGCATGGGCGCACATGCAAGGGGGTCGCAATTGTGTTACTGTGCCATTTGAAGTGTGTGATACAAAGTGAATATGTGCCTATACACAGTAGATTGAGTGTGTAAATTAAATTGCCTTCATAATAGACATTAACTGGAGGGCCTGCTGCAAGTGACAACGCGGATGTTGGGCCTGACATACTGTACAACAAGCAAAAACTCATAACAAAACACTGTATGTGTCAAGTGACACGAATATGTGTCGAGTGCATAGAATGTTTGGTGGAAAAAGCAAGAGAGACGTGTGAAAAGGAGGGATGGGAAACGGAGGCTGAAGATTGGAAGTGCCAGGTCAGAGTAGAAGAGGGTTTAATGGAAGTGCCAGGTCAGAGTAGAAGAGGGTTTAATGGAAGTGCCAGGTCAGAGTAGAAGAGGGTTTAATGGAAGTGCCAGGTCAGAGTAGAAGAGGGTTTAATGGAAGTGCCAGGTCAGAGTAGAAGAGGGTTTAATGGAAGTGCCAGGTCAGAGTAGAAGAGGGTTTAATGGAAGTGCCAGGTCAGAGTAGAAGAGGGTTTAATGGAAGTGCCAGGTCAGAGTAGAAGAGGGTTTAATGGAAGTGCCAGGTCAGAGTAGAAGAGGGTTTAATGGAAGTGCCAGGTCAGAGTAGAAGAGGGTTTAATGGAAGTGCCAGGTCAGAGTAGAAGAGGGTTTAATGGAAGTGCCAGGTCAGAGTAGAAGAGGGTTTAATGGAAGTGCCAGGTCAGAGTAGAAGAGGGTTTAATGGAAGTGCCAGGTCAGAGTAGAAGAGGGTTTAATGGAAGTGCCAGGTCAGAGTAGAAGAGGGTTTAATGGAAGTGCCAGGTCAGAGTAGAAGAGGGTTTAATGGAAGTGCCAGGTCAGAGTAGAAGAGGGTTTAATGGAAGCACTGAGAGAGTACATGCAGGTGGCAGGAGTGACTGAGGAAGACGCAGAGAACAGAGATGACTCGCTGTGGAGAATAACCCAAAGAAGACGAGTTTGTTAACTAGTGTAAAATAGAGCTCAGAGGTGATTAAACCATGGGAAAGACAACACGTTGGGCTGTATTTTGCGTGTCTTAAGTACCAGGTCTTATTCCCTAACTTGAGTAAACTAAAGACCTGGAGGCGTGATCAATGCCATTTGGCTATTCTGAGTGGCCAAAGAGCATTGATCACGCCTCCAGGTCTTTAGTTTACTCAAGTTAGGGAATAAGACCTGGTACTTAAGACACGCAAAATACAACCCACTATGCCATATCACGGTACAACACCCAAAATCCTAGACGTTATCTAATCTCATGTCGTCTGCGTCTCTGTCGGTTGGAAACCTCATTGTCCAAAACTGTTACCTTTCAGGATTACATTTCAAAAGCATCAAAAGTAGCATTTGGAGCTTGTGGATATATGCCACTTTTGATGCTTTTTTTGTGTGATGCGGTAGTATGATCAAGTAGGGCATTAATTAAAAATAATATATGAAATGAAAAAACACAGAAAGTTAGAATATGGAGATAAGAGGTTTCTGCCCGGCAGCAACGATATAACAGAGATGATATAGACGACATATTGCCCAGGCCTATAATATAACCCTGTTTAGTTTTTAGGATGATTCTCAGCAGTACTTGACCAAATAACTGCAGGCATGTATCCAAGTGTGACAGAACAACAACCCATAGTATTGTCTCTGTCGGCTGGAAACCTCATAACTCCAAAACTGTTACTTTTCAGGATTCAAATTCAAAAGTAGCAGATCTACAAGCTCCAAACACGTCGCTTGCGGATATGCTACTTGTGGTGCTTTTGTGTGACGCTGTAGTATGATCAAATTATAGGGCGTTGATTTACCAGACAATAATACAAAAAGGTTACAGCACTATGGAGATAAGAGGTATCAGAAGATGCCATTTTCCTTCAAATGGCATTGCCCTTCCCCATCATGGAAAGCACGGGATCAATCTCATCAGACCGAGACCATAAATCATCTCATTTAACGCCCGCTAATTTGGTCTTAGTGACCTGCTCAACTTGATATCCCATCTATAAATCGTGTTGAATGACGTTTTCATGGGACTGGCACCAAAACGGGAGAATACAAACTCACACCAAGTGGGTGTCATTTCAGGGGAGAAATAAAATACACAAGGACAGGAGTCTTCAAAGTTCTTCAGCCCAAGGACCCACTATCTGAGAGAGATGAAGCAGGGACACCCACTACATGTTGTATAACATTGACTTTTTCATAGAAAGCTTCATAGACTTGTTTGACAGCACCATATCATCAGTGTATGTTGGATTCATGTCAACACATTTGTTGCTAATCAGTTATACTCGTCTATAAATAAATTAGGCAGGGCGCTCATGACGAGTAGGCTCGTCTTAAGGCATTTGATATTGCTATAAGAAAGCCCCAATTGCTAAGGCCTCACCAGTACTGCTTCTGTTTCTTCTAAACATTGCCGTTTTCTAGAGCAAGGACTGGCCTATTTTAACTTGCTAGCATTAAAGCTAATAATTTAGCATCCAAGATGGAACCCGAAACCGGTGTTCCGAAATTGGAAAACTAACAGATTCTGATCCGGTGGCGTGCAAGCACCACCACTTTCGTCCACCAGGTGGCACTCAATGTAGTAATGTGTATTTTCAGACATTTACATGACTCTAAATAACCGTTCTGCGATTTCTGACTAAAGATTAAAGTGTTAAAGTCCCCTGCACTGTTGGGTGGAAACTGAATTTATACAGTTAGCCACAACGACAAAATACTCTTCAAAAGAGACTTTCATATGATAATGTTTTGGTGAAATATCAAACTCGTTTCAGAATCTATAATCAACAGTGGCAACACAGAAAGGGGAAGAATTAACTGTCCTGCAACTACATTGAAAGACGGGGGTTCAAAATAATTGGCTATATACTGTACTCTCTAAATGCATATAAAACAATTACAAAAATAAGTCAAGAGTGCATAAGAGAAAAATTGCTAAAACACAAATACGCCTCTTTCCTACTGCAGTAAAAAAACAACGAGAACTGTGTGTGTGTGTGTGTGTGTGTGTGTGTGTGTGTGCGTGCGTGTGCACGCGCGCTCGTGTGCGGCAGCAAACAAAAACAACTGGGAAGTGGAGGCTCTCACACACACACACACACACACACACACACAGTCTCCATGGTGCTCACCTCTCCACAGGTCTGTGCTCCTACACGGCTAATTAGCTTGGCAACGGTTAAAACAGCACACCTTTGCCCCCCCCCCACACGCACACGCACACGCACACACAAACACACACACACACACACACACACACACACAGGGGTGTGTGTAGGCTTGCTAGCGATCGCCTCCCACCGTTCTTCTGAGCACGAGCATGTGGCCGCGTGGCACATACAAGTCATACATGCATGCTACTGCCACCCTGCTACATGAAAGTACCCAGATACAGCAGTAGTAGCGTAGCATTCTACTGCGTAGCATTCTTTTTTGGGAGTATTGACCCATAGAAATTGGTCCATGGCCCACAAAAGGGTCCTGACCCACTGTTTGGGAAACAGTACGAGTCTATAGAATGTGTTGGTCATTTGGTCCTCTTTCTTTGTTGTCTGTGCCTCAAAGTGTTGAATAGTGAATATCAGAATCATTTCTTGAGTGAAAGATCAAACGCATTTCAGAAGCCATGATCAGCGTTGTGCTGCCACACACACACACACACACACACACACACACACACACAACTCAGAGGAGTGTGTAATCCATGTGAAAGCTCGTCAGACTGTCTGATTATCTGTATGATGACATACGGAGGAAATATCACCAATACATTCATAGAACAACACAGAATATATCGTCTCTGTCGGGTGGAAACCTCATATATCCCAAACTGGAAAGTCCAAAGCTTGCATAGCGTGTTGAGCTATCAGATCTATTTTAATGCCTTTGTGTGACACTGTAGTATGATCAGTATGGCGTTCATTTACAGAATAAATAAACAAAATAGCCGATGTCACAAGCTGACGACACGCTGAGAGCTTGTAGATGTTCTCTTTTTGCTGAATGTTTAAGCCAGAATATGGGGTTCAAATCATCCATGAAGAAGTGAGGCTTGGCAAAACAGTGCAGTATGCGAGGGCGGTGAGCCTGAGCAGACTGCCGAACATAGTATTACCACCTGCCCCCTATACAGACCACCCTCAGTCAGAAGAACATAGTATTACCACCTGCCCCCTATACAGACCACCCTCAGTCAGAAGAACATAGTATTACCACCTGCCCCCTATACAGACCACCCTCAGTCAGAAGAACATAGTATTACCACCTGCCCCCTATACAGACCACCTTCAGTCAGAAGAACATAGTATTACCACCTGCCCCCTATACAGACCACCTTCAGTCAGAAGAACATAGTATTACCACCTGCCCCCTATACAGACCACCTTCAGTCAGAAGAACATAGTATTACCACCTGCCCCCTATACAGACCACCCTCAGTCAGAAGAACATAGTATTACCACCTGCCCCCTATACAGACCACCCTCAGTCAGAAGAACATAGTATTACCACCTGCCCCCTATACAGACCACCTTCAGTCAGAAGAACATAGTATTACCACCTGCCCCCTATACAGACCACCTTCAGTCAGAAGAACATAGAATTACAACCTGCCCCCTATACAGACCACCTTCAGTCAGAAGAACATAGTATTACCACCTGCCCCCTATACAGACCACCTTCAGTCAGAAGAACATAGTATTACCACCTGCCGCCTATACAGACCACCTTCAGTCAGAAGAACATAGTATTACCACCTGCCCCCTATACAGACCACCTTCAGTCAGAAGAACATAGTATTACCACCTGCCCCCTATACAGACCACCTTCAGTCAGAAGAACATAGTATTACCACCTGCCCCCTATACAGACCACCTTCAGTCAGAAGAACATAGTATTACCACCTGCCCCCTATACAGACCACCTTCAGTCAGAAGAACATAGTATTACCACCTGCCCCCTATACAGACCACCTTCAGTCAGAACATAGTATTACCACCTGCCCCCTATACAGACCACCTTCAGTCAGAAGAACATAGTATTACCACCTGCCCCCTATAACAGACCACCTTCAGTCAGAAGAACATAGTATTACCACCTGCCCCCTATACAGACCACCTTCAGTCAGAAGAACATAGTATTACCACCTGCCCCCTATACAGACCACCTTCAGTCAGAAGAACATAGTATTACCACTGCCGCCTATACAGACCACCTTCAGTCAGAAGAACATAGTATTACCACCTGCCCCCTATACAGACCACCTTCAGTCAGAAGAACATAGAATTACAACCTGCCCCCTATACAGACCACCCTCAGAAGCCGGCCTCTTCCATGTAGGACCAGAGACGAGGGCATGGCTACTGAGATGGATACGTAACAATACACGAAGACCTCAGTGTTTCTGTGGTTAAAACCGTTTCGTTAAATATAACCTCCTGCTTGTAAAGTTCACTCACACAAAAAACAAACTCTAGACGTACAAACATTCCATCCTCATATCCACCTTCAACGCGTGCGCGCACGCATGCGCGCTCCTTCAATCCTCAACACACATCCAGCTGGTAAATGCCACATCCTCTCCTCTCCAACTGTGTTTGATCAAAGAGAGACGCATCCACCCCACAGTGAGGTCAACACACACACACACACACACACACACAGACCTGCTTAGTCCCATCTATGGGAGACGAACATAAGCAGACAGTAATTGAATGTGTTGCTGTGTGGTGAGAAGCTTGAAGTGACACACACACACACACACACACACACACACGCACACACACACACACACACCAAAATGTTCAGAACATGTCCTCATCCACTTTCAACCTGGCATGCCTATTTTGGGCATGACATTACAGGCAAATCCATTTTCTTTGGTTAAACATTATAGCAATCTCTCTCTTCAAGTATTCTTCTTCTGTGCATATCTCACTGGTTGCTTCTCTCAGCAGGGTTCTTGTTTGTACGAGGCAATAGAAAGTTGAATAATTGATGCTGGATGAAGTTCACAGTTCACTATCGCTCGGTCCAGTCTCATGCTCTACTGACTGTCTCGCTCGTGTGCACGCACACACGCACGCACATGCGCACACGCACATCAACCAATTATCTAATTACTAAAATCTAATGATGTAGAATTCCTGTTGATCAATTAACAGATTGCTCAATTAATTGTCAATACACAAAGTGATATCAAATCACTTCAAATTGTTATCTCTCTGTCTGTGTCTGTCTCACCCCCCCCCCCCCCCCCCCCCCCCCCCACACACACACACACACACACACACACACACAGTGAGGTATACAGCTTCCCTCAGCAGTCTCCTGTTGCCATAGCGATCGTCAGCCATATTAGTTGTGACTGCTTCATTTATCTAGGAGGCTTCATTTGGGAGGAAGTGACTTAATGAGCTGCTAACGAGCACTTCCTGTCTGATAGAGGGAAAGAGTAATTACCGCTATTGTCCTTTTTAAAGAGGGAGAAAGTGAAAGGGCGAGAGAGGTATGGAGAAAGAGAGACAGAGTACAGGAGTACTGGAACTATATGTAACTTTCCTATTCTAACCTCGGATTTGAACCCCGACCTCCTGCAAAAGGTGTGATTTTTGTCTTTGTTTAACCTGAGCTTGTTCAGGGGAAATCAATGTTTTTTTTACCAGGAACGGGATCGTGTCAAAGGTCATGTCCAACGCAGACACACAGCATCTATGTCTCCATAGATCAGTTATATTCTATTAACCCATTTTGGGCAGGAACCCCTTTTGGAGTTTTAAAGCATTATGTTATACTTTAGCTATTGAGGTCTGCTATTTTTGAAAAATCGTGAAAGTGTGCCCCTCAAATCTTTGAATATATATTATTACAGAGTGAACATTTTAACTCAAATCTTTGCTTCTGGGGGGGGTCCCTGGAACAACATATTTTCAGATGCGGGGCGGAGGCATATTACCTTGACATGAAATATTGAGCACCATGACTGATGACAGAAACATAAGGTTTTTCAGAAAACTGTCAGGATTTTGAAGAAATGTTTTAAATTTCTACGTCAGGCCTAATGGGTTAACATACTCTATACTACTATAGTCACGCACAAACTAAAAGACAAATATTAAACTTTTCTAGGAAGGGAAAAAAAAGGTACATTATGAATTAACCGCTGTATTTTCAATATACTGAATATACTGATCTACAGCAGAAATAAGCGAAAGAAAGGGTGGACAGAAAGGTAGTGAGAAAGGGAAGGGCGGATGGTGTAGGCTGGGGGGAAAGAGAGGGGGAACAGGGTGGAGAGAAAGAGAGGGGGAACAGGGTGGAGAGAAAGAGAGGGGGAACAGGGTGGAGAGAAAGAGAGGGGGAACAGGGTGGAGAGAAAGAGAGGGGGAACAGGGTGGAGAGAAAGAGAGGGGGAACAGGGTGGAGAGAAAGAGAGGGGGAACAGGGTGGAGAGAAAGAGAGGGGGAACAGGGTGGAGAGAAAGAGAGGGGGAGCAGGGTGGAGAGAAAGAGAGGGGGAACAGGGTGGAGAGAAAGAGAGGGGGAACAGGGTGGAGAGAAAGAGAGGGGGAACAGGGTGGAGAGAAAGAGAGGGGGAACAGGGTGGAGGAGAAAGAGAGGGGGAACAGGGTGGAGAGAAAGAGAGGGGGAACAGGGTGGAGAGAAAGAGAGGGGGATCAGGGTGGAGAGAAAGAGAGGGGGAACAGGGTGGAGAGAAAGAGAGGGGGAACAGGGTGGAGAGAAAGAGAGGGGAACAGGGTGGAGAGAAAGAGAGGGGGAACAGGGTGGAGAGAAAGAGAGGGGGAACAGGGTGGAGAGAAAGGGAGTGGACGAAGGGAGAGAGTCAAGCTGTGAGGGAAGGTGGGGTAGAGATGAGTGCGGAAGAATAGAGGAGTTAAAAAAGAAAAGGTTGTTTGTCGTCTGAGGCTCGGAGTGAGAGAGAGGGATTTGCATAAGAGCTCCTTCATGTCTTTTGTTAGCGTAATTAGCTTCAATAGCGTTTAGCACTGAGCTGTGAGAATGTGTGTGCGCGTATGTGCACGTGCGTCTGTGTCTGTGTCTGTGTGTGTGTGTGTGTGTGTGTGGTACTGAATAGAGTGCGCTATACGCTATGAGGGGGGATTCGTGAGAGAGGCTGGTTCACACTACTGGGTCACAACAGGCTGGTCTAGAACCTACCAGAGGCCTGAATAAAGATACACGGTAGCAGGTCCAGTTTTAGAAGCTTTAAAGACTGGGCCAGATTCTATAAAAGGGCTTAAATGGGCCGATCTATAGTTTCTATTACAGGGCTTAAAAAGATAGTCTATAGTTTCAACTTGAGGCCCAAGCTGCATTTGGCTAGCGTTCGTTGGCTCCAATATGTATAGAATAAGAGAAGTCGTTTCATTCGCCGTGACTAAGACACGTACACTCCTATCTCTTTGAGGGTGGAGGGGGGGGGGGGGGGGGGAGTGTCTAAATTATAAGTTCTGTGTTCTGTGGGCAACCCAAATATTTATGGCACATACTGTGGAAGGAGGTAGGGCTCGCACACTCCCACACCAGGACTCAATCTGAGTGCTAATGGATAAAAGTGATGGAACATGTGCATCTGTATACTGACCTGATGGAGATCTGTTGATCGAAACGTTGTCCTTAATAAAGTAATTCCTTTCCATGATTGCCTTATTAGCCTTTCACCCACTGTCGAGGTACCTGTAATATCCTCTATGGCACATACTGTATACCACATGAGTGCAATCAATCTAATCAGTCCTTGTTTGATGTCTGGCTAGCCAAACCATTTCCTGATTTCCGTCCTCCCACTCTCTCCGCATTCCCAGTCTCTCTCCACTATCACTGCATGGCAATAAAGGCTCTAAAATGCCTCCAAAATAGCTCATTTTGTTTTACAAATGTAGCAACATTGTATAGGCCTACAACATGAAGTGTTCTGTGGCAGCACTGGTTCCAAAGGACAGTGGTGCCACAGAAAGAAAAAAACAGCATATTTGTGCTTAAAGATAATGGAAAGTTAGTCCATTTGTCACGAGGCCGCCTGAGGAGCAGAAGGTCCCAGGTTCAATTCCCCGGTAATGCGTTGAGGTGTCCCTAGGCAAGACACGCACTGATCTGGCCACCTGGGCAGCAATCAGCTGGGTGGAGCTGAATGTCTATGATTACGGGTACATTCATTCATTCATTCACCCACCCATTAATTTAGCCATGCAACTACTTCTGTCCCTCACAGATCACACACACACACACACACACACACACACACACACACACACCATGATGTCTGTATGAGTTCTTAATCATGGAGGGTCCTGCTGGAGTCATTGAAGCTTTCAACCACCCCCACACACACACACACAAGCCAACTGGCCACCTGTCCTGCACACGCACAGTAACCGGCTACCCACTACCTCCCTGGACAGATGGACTTGTCTGAGCGTGTGCACGCCTGTGTGTGTGTGTGTGTGTGTGTGTGTGTGTGTTAATGTCTGAGACTTGCCCTTGAAAATGAAGACATGATGATGGCAATGCATGCACGCACACCAACATAGGCCTGCTAGCCAACTGGACATGCTATCAGAGCTGTGTGTGTGTGTGTGTGTGTGTGTGTGTGTGTGTGTGTGGGGGGGGGACTGGGAGCTGCCTGTCTGCTCAACAAAGCAGCCAAACAAGAGAACATTACTCTACAGGGGGAGAGAGAGAGAGAGAGAGGGAGAGAGATAGTAGGTAAGTCAAATGTGTGTGTGTGTGTGTGTGTGTGTGTGTGTGCGTGCGTGCGTGCGTGCGTGTGTGCGCAGCTCCTTTGGGGGTGAGTAAGCGTGCAAATTCTTTCTAGGATTAAGAAGTCAAACAGACAGAGTGTGTGCAGAGGAGACTGTGTACAGTATGTGTGTGCAGAGGAGACTGTGTACAGTATGTGTGTGCAGAGGAGAGTGTGTACTGTATGTGTGTGTTCTGTGTGTTCAGAGGAGTGTGTACTGTATGTGTGTGTTCTGTGTGTTCAGAGGAGAGTGTGTACTGTATGTGTGTGTTCTGTGTGTTCAGAGGAGTGTGTACTGTATGTGTGTGTTCTGTGTGTTCAGAGGAGTGTGTACTGTATGTGTGTGTTCTGTGTGTTCAGAGGAGAGTGTGTACTGTATGTGTGTGTTCTGTGTGTTCAGAGGAGTGTGTACTGTATGTGTGTGTTCTGTGTGTTCAGAGGAGAGTGTGTACTGTATGTGTGTGTTCTGTGTGTTCAGAGGAGAGTGTGTACTGTATGTGTGTGTTCAGAGGAGTGTGTACTGTATGTGTGTGTTCTGTGTGTTCAGAGGAGAGTGTGTACTGTATGTGTGTGTTCTGTGTGTTCAGAGGAGAGTGTGTACTGTATGTGTGTGTTCTGTGTGTTCAGAGGAGTGTGTACTGTATGTGTGTGTTCTGTGTGTTCAGAGGAGAGTGTGTACTGTATGTGTGTGTTCTGTGTGTTCAGAGGAGAGTGTGTACTGTATGTGTGTGTTCAGAGGAGAGTGTGTACTGTATGTGTGTGTTCAGAGGAGAGTGTGTACTGTATGTGTGTGTTCTGTGTGTTCAGAGGAGAGTGTGTACTGTATGTGTGTGTTCAGAGGAGAGTGTGTACTGTATGTGTGTGCATAGGAGAGTGTGTACTGTATGTGTGTGTTCAGAGGAGAGTGTGTACTGTATGTGTGTGCAGAGGAGAGTGTGTACTGTATGTGTGTTCAGAGGAGTGTGTACTGTATGCGTGTGTTCAGAGGAGAGTGTGTACTGTATGTGTGTGTTCAGAGGAGAGTGTGTACTGTATGTGTGTGCAGAGGAGAGTGTGTACTGTATGTGTGTGTTCAGAGGAGTGTGTACTGTATGCGTGTGTTCCGTCCTGCTGTGATGGATCATAATATAGATGACAGATTAACATCACAGACGATCATTTATAAACCAATGACAGCAGACCAACCTCTGATGTCACTAATTAAACTCACAGAGCAGAGATTAAATTTGAACCTGCTCACCGGTCAGTAGGCCACAATTATTACATAATCGTGTAATCGGGCACAATTATTTGAGATAATCAAGAAACGCCAAAAACACCATGAAATCAATGACAATTGTAAACTTCAATTTGTAACGGCGACAGCCCTACTCACGTTTGTTCCACAACAGTTCCAGGGTTCTCTTTTATTCCAGTCATTATCAAACCACTGTATTAGGCCACGCCCCATAACATCTGCACAGGCAAGGAGTGAGCGTTCCGACGGCGACATTGCACGAAAAGCTGTCGTGATATGGAGCGTCGGCCATTCCGATGCGACGTAGCCTGAACCAATCAAATAACCAATAATAGCAGCGTGTAGATATCCAACAAGAAAAGCGTTTGGGGACGCGAAACTGAGGACGACGTCGCTGCACGGCGTTGTCACTCGCGGTACGTCAGGACAGTCTCATTGAAAAATTAGACCATTATTACTACCATGAGTATTTTAATGAGATGTTCTCGTTCACTCCAAGTGTGCTCGCTCACACCGCTGGCAGTGCATGGATGAGGTGTAACTCTGAGAGCGTACAGATGGAACCAAATTCACCCGTTGGTCACCTTAACATAATCTCAGGGTTACGAATGGTTGAATTAGAATCAAGTCTCGAGGAGGGTTTTATTCGCCACTCGTCGTTGCTTTCGGGCAGAGCACTTGTTTGTCCATATTTACATGTAAAAGTATTGCAGCACAAATGTAGTGAAAATAGCAGATTTACTTCCACTCTCTTTAACGTTTTATGCTTGATGTGACCTGGAGACATCAGCTGATTATGATAAAACCTTACCATTAGTGGTGCATTCAATTAATCAATATGGCAATATATCGATCGACACTCCAGACGAGAGGCTGCTGTATCGATACGGCAATAAACGGCATGAATTATCTGGCTGACGCAGTGTTGCCAAACACACATGTATATAGCTCCCAGCCTTATATATATATAATGATTATTTGTTATTTGTTTCATGTTTGTACAGTATGTTTGTGTTTAGTTTCATGTTACAAAGTGGACCACAATGGAAACAAGCAAAGGCTTTTTTTGTGTCCATTTGGTGTTTTTTAGAATTTTCAAGCGATTTAGCGCAAGACCCTGCTGAGAGCTGCAATGGGATCTGGATGGAGTTGTACCACTCGTATATTGGATATCAGATTATGGTAAGTAAATGGTGAGTTCTCCTTTAAGTGCTTAACACATTGAGTGCCACCTGGTGGACGAAAGTGGTGGTGCGTGGGTGCCACATGATGAAACTCTATTCCACAATGACCCGCGTCCGGTTTCGGGTTCCATCTTGGATGCTGAAGTATTATCATTAATGCTAGCGAGCTAAAATGAGGCCAATCCTTGCTCTAGAAAATGCTAACGCTCCAGAGCGATTCCAAGATGAAACACAGCGGGGCTTTCTTATAGCAATATCAAACACCTTAAGACGAGCCCTATACGTGTCATGAGCGCCCCGCGTAATTAATATATAGGATGAGTATAACTTTGATTAGCACCAAATGTGCTAATAAGTGGTTACTGAAAATCACTCTGGATTAAATGCCTAAATTGTAAATTGTAAGTCAGTCATGTATTAAACTGTAATAGTTTACATTTACAACACATAATGACTTTCAAATATCAATTGACCCCAAGGTCATTACTTCTAGGATCAAATGAAAAGTGCATTATGGATTCAATGCATTGACTATTGTACAACTCACAGGTTACAGGTTAAAGGTTACAGGTTAAAGCGGATACGTAGCACATTCAATCCATTACTCCGTGCCTTTTCCGACTGAATTCACTCTGGTTTTTACTGAAGATAAAACACAGCAGCTAAACAGATAACAAACCCACACAGATTAAAAAAAGGGGGGACTTTTAAAACACATTACCACAACAGTAACAATACAACCCCCCCGCGCTCCAACCATATTTATTTCATTCTATTTTCTCTCAGCTATTGGCTCTTGGGAGAAAACCCGTAGCTTTTAAGGTTTTCCCGCTATCTATCTCAAAGAGGGATTGCCAAGTGAATCTTCCTCCATCCAGCAAGCGGACCAGAACCGCTCTTGGAAATCGGAGAGAGAGAGAGAGAGAGAGAGAGAGAGAGAGAGAAATCCCAATCGAGAGGAGGCGAGCGGAAAGGGGAATCATGAGAGGAAGAGATATAGGGATTGAGAGAGAGAGAGCGCGTTGGGTTGTGGAGGAGAGGGGGGGGGGGGGGGGGGGTGTTGCTAAATGCAGCGTGTCTATCCCACCATCCTGTTGGGTTGATAGACGTGTGACGATACCAGAAAGCAATCTGAGAACGCCTTTCACAGTCCAATCTCCACCGAGCGGACATTTACTGACTGGAGTTTATACACTTATACTCTGTCTGTCTGCCTGCCTGTCTGCCTGCATACTAGTGTATGTGCGTGCCAGCGACCCAGCGTGCATGCATGTGTGTGCAAGGGTACATTCATCTAACTGCCTATAGACGAGTGGTTCTCAAACTTCAAGGACTCAAGGACTCCCAAATTTGCACAATGCGATTTCAACGTAAAGACGGCGACACCAAGCTTTATTTCCCGTCTACCACCGAAATTCTCAAAATGTCACTTGAAAGCTGCCACGATTCAAGCGGTGCGGTTATCGTTATCGCGGCCGTCCAGTGTGCCCGCACCGCGGCACGGCGCCATGGGACCACAGTCACTTTTTGGTGTTATATCCTTTAAGCCTTAATGTCTGACTGTACCTCGTGCTGTTTACACATTCAATCAATCAATCAATCAATCAATCAATCCCCCAGTCCAGTCCAATCCAGTCCTCTTCCTTCTCTTTTCCCCTACCTCCCCCTTTATCTCCTCTCCCGCTCCTCCTGCTTGTTTACATAGAGATTTGGTTTGAAGCCGAGAGAACGATTGACAGATAAATTACAGCAGACGCACACACACGCACACACAGACACACCAGGTGTCAAGCAGGCAGGCAGACAGACAGACAGACGGACAGACAGACAGAGGCATGCTGTGTAGCATGGTAAATAATGTTGTGACATGGTCGACTGAACTCACATTTCATAGACAGCAATTCATTCTGTCATGCTTTACTTACACACATCTGCTGCTCTACCAAGCAATCCCTCCCTCCCTCCCTCTCTATCTCTCTCTCTTTCTCTCTCTCTCTCTCTCATATCGGGCAGAAAACTTGCATCTCCATATACTTCCACTTTTTATGGGTATTTAATCCACCTTTCCGTAAATTAATGTGTGTCACACACAAATAGCAAAAAAAAACAGCGGATCTTCAAGCTCACAGTGCGTCACATTGCTATGTGCTGTGAGCTTGAAGAGCTGCTGTTTATGCTTTTTTCAGAAAGTCAAATATTGAATCAATGAAAAGTATTAAGAAGAGCTTGTGATTAATTAAAGACTATACATTGGATCCATTGCAACGAAGGATCTTTTTTCCCTCCATCCATTTCCTGAAAAGTAACAGTCTGTCTGTTTGCCTCATGTGAAGATTCCACAGTACGTGTCCTGAATGCATTAGCGAGAAGCTAATGCCCGCACAACATACGCTCACAACATACGCTCCATCAAAGTGACTGACAGTAGACAATGGCAACGCCAAGAGACACCGCCGCTAGATCACAATGCTATAGCACTCTGTCCATCTCTCTCTCTCTCTCTGCCAGAGGACACAGTGTTTAAAGTACCCATTGTGCATACATGCAAACATGTCAGTTTGATTCCATTACACTGACTGACAGCCCTGCTATGCTAATGTCAAGAGACGCGCTATTATGCTAAGTTTGTTACCAAAACACTGCTGTCAGAGAGAATCATTCCAGGACGGGAAAAAAAAAAAAGCGAGAGGGAAAAGCATGCATGATGGGGTTAAATGGAGATAAATAAGAACAGTGAACAGATGACATACAGTAGGTATAGGAGAATGAGATAAATAAGAACAGTGAACAGATGACATACAGTATATGGGTATGGGTAATTGGGTATAGGAGAATGAGAGAGACTCAAAGCCATATAGGGTAAACGGCTTGAAATAACGAAATAAATGTATTACAATGATGTCAGAAAGGAACGTGTAATATTTCAATTCCTGCATTTTCTTCTGACAGGTCATGAATGAAAAAAAACTCTACTCTTTTTACATTTAGGTTTGAATAAACCAGTCGTTCACGAAAAGTTGGGTCCAGGGACCCTCTGATGTTGTTTGAGGGGGTTACAAATGGACCTGTACAGGTCTCTAACTCTAATGTGTAGCAAATGGAACCAAATGGACCCTTGCAGGTTCATTTAGTTACATTTTTTACACTCGGAGTGAAAGAATTCAAACGTTGGAGAACCACTGGATTTAACATGTCAGGTGAACATGGAGGTTGAAGTTCAGAAACGGGTGCAGAGCTTTGGACATGATAACGAGTCCAAAGGGGTTTGTTCTGGGGTGTTTGACGTAGGGTCGCTTGTCAACACGTCACGAAAAACAACATTTTGTTCTCAACGGGAATTCCCTTTAATAATAAAAAAGACAAGAGCTGTCGGCGATACCGTCAACCCTTCCGTGCTCTTGATTCTTATTGCATTCAGCTGTTGATATGTAATCCCTCTACACACACCGAGAACACAGGCGACGTGGAGGAGAGGACTCAGAGGAGAGGAGAGGAGAGGAGAGGAGAGGAGAGGAGAGGAGAGGAGAGGAGAGGAGAGATGCTACATGTAGAGATGAAGCCATAGTGTTGTGGATGTGGACAGGTAGTCATGTTTATTCATGCAGCCCTGAGCTCAGCCCTGCAAGGTGACTAGCTGTCAACATCTGACACACGCACACACACACACACACACACACACACACACACACACACAGTTGCTCAGAGACTCACAAATATATGCAATTGCAGGCAGGTGCACTGTTACTCGCTCTCACTCACATAAGAATGCACGTGCGGGCATGAGCGTGCGCGCTCATGCACACGCGCACACACACACACACACACCACAATGTGGCATTATGTCTATCACCTTGGATCATAGACATGCCTGTGTGTGTGTGTGTGTGTGTGTGTGTGTGTGTGTCCGCGTGTGTGTGTGTGTGTGTGTGTGTCCGCGTGTGTGTGTGTGTATGTGTGTGTGCGCGCGTGTGAGTGAGCACGCTTGTGCGTGTGAGAGAGCAGGTGAGAGAGCACCCGTGCGTGTGTGTGTGTGTGTGTGTGTGTGTCCGCGCGTGTGTGTATGTGCGCGCGTGTGTGTGTGTGCGTGTGAGTGAGCACGCTTGTGCGTGTGAGAGAGCAGGCGAGAGAGCACCCGTGCGTGTGTGTGTGTGTGCGTGTGTGTGCGCGCCACTGTGTATTTTTGCATACCAACATATGCAGACATAGGAATGCATTCTGTCGGGCTCTTGTACTAAATAAATGTATTCCATTTGTTGCTCTGAGGTGAAGCAACAGCAGCTCTGCTGGCACAGACACAGACTAATAACTTAATACAGTGAGATTTACATTCTGTTACTGTTACACAGACATCTTGTCAACCAGGGAACATGAAGAATGCACTTCAACTGCATATTATGTCCTGAAGGAGAAGCCAGATCAATCTCAATGTCTGTCTCTTTATACCTCCCGCGTGCATCACACTATTCACGGAGGAGATTGTGCATGTGCACATCTTGTCCCTGTATTAGGCGCTGGACATCAAGGCAACAATCATATCAAGGACAAGGCCAAATTACACACACTTTTTTAAAGCAGTGGTTCTCAACCTTTTCAGGACAGGACAGGACTCCCCCCCCCCCTCCCAATAGCTGATAAGCACTTGGAAATGTAGGAGTTGAGCCACTACATTCAGTTCGACTCGGTTCCACAATATTATGAAAATAACAGATCTACAAGTGCCTCGCACTCGAAACAGATGCCGACTTCCTATTGGACCCCTCTGCTCCCCTCCCCATTAGAATGTAGCGGAGAACACCGATGTCACCAAAATTAGAGCGCTCCTCATATTCACACGGGTGTGATTATTTCCTTTGAAAACCAAACACATGCAGTTTCCGAGCCTACAGTAGTAGATCAGCAATTTGCGATGCACAGCACTAGTGAGTAACTATAGACTAACTAGACCATAATTCCAGCCCTAACACCAACCACTCAATGCCAAATCCTCCTAACCATTATATCCAGGACACACACACACACACACACACACACACACACAGTGAGTGATATTTGTATCTTATTCTTATCGCTGTGCTCTTACCAGTACGTCTGATTTCAGTCGTACTGCTGTTGCTGCTACAGTATATACGACATGCTGAATGTCCCCATGGGGATCAATGAAGGTCCATCTTATCTCATCTATCCGTTTACTAGACACACACACACACACACACACACGAGCATCTCTTTCACTGATGTAGAAAGTCACTGGCGTCCGTGTGTGTGAGTCACCCACATGCGCGTGCGTGGCCAGGTGTGTCAGACAGGTGTGCGCGTATGAGTGTTTGAGTGTGCGTGCGCGTATTGCATCAAGCTGACATGAAACAGCCCTGAGAGGTCTGTGATATACCCTCGCAAGACACTCTCTCCCTCTCTCTCTCTCTGTCAATCCCCTCTTCATCTGCTCCTTCTGTCCCCCCCGTCTGTCTGTCTGTTTGTAGCCAGGTCATTTTTTCTGTAACAACCCCTCCGTAACTTCAGTCCTATACTTTTGCCTTTTTAATGTCATCCTGTTAATATTTTACAGAAACCTTACAGGCATATGGATCAATTAATTATGGCTGTGAACAGACCAAAGCATGCATGAACGAACGAACGAACGCAGCCAAAGACGCTCATGAATATAGTTGAGTCTGTCTGTCTGTCTGTCTGTCTATCAATCACCAGGGACACGCAACAGCTGGATAATTACACAAGGTTTAGGTTACACACACACACACACACACACACACACACACACTTAAAAGGCGGTCTCATAGTCATATTCAAAGCCCACTAACAGCTCGGGGCGTCCCAATCACACGTTACGCACAGACCTGCTCTCACTTCATTTGACTTTCATCTTTTTTCCTCTCAACCTCCTTCCAAAATATACACCAAATTACTAATAGTCTCTCTCTCTCTCTCTCTCTCTCACACACCCCCCTCAGCTTCCCTCCATCTCCTGGACAGAGCACAGTCGTTGCAGTCAGATGGAAACCTTGCATGTCCAAACTCTGTTCCTTTATCTTAATCATTATTTCAAAAACAATAAAAAAAATAGTGAAAATACGTTATACACGTCACAGCGCTGCAGGGAGCTTTATTTATTTTCACTACTTTTGTGTGACACTCATGTTGAAGTATGGACGTTCATTTATGAAAATATATAAAAAGTTGAAACGTGGAGATACGGAGTGTCTGCCCGACAGCGCAGAAGTGTAATTAATAAGGCGTTACGCGGGCATGCCTGTAGGATTTCACTAACATCAGAACGACATGAAAACCCACACCATCAGTTTATTAAGTACCTCCAGTCTAATTGAAAAGCTGTCATTCCTCAACACATAGGGGGGGGGGGGGGGGGGGGGGACTGGAGACCAAACAGAATAAAAGAGCAGGGTTTTTTAATGGGTTCGAGAATTGAAATGATTCGTTTTAATGCTTTATTTAAGGAGTTCGTTTAAAGAGTTATTTGAACAGGAGTTAGAGTTATAGGATTATAAATTAGAATTGTAGACAAATAAAGAAAGAATAACTTTCCTGAAAACAAAATGATTGTGACTGTGAAATAATACATTTTAATAATTGTGTTTGGATCAAATACAAAATGTGTTTGAAAGCTGATGGCTTCTGTTTTTGTTGAGGAAGGTACGTTTTTCCCTCCTAAAGACTGCAAGCTGCAAGGCTGGCACTGTGTTACAACACTGCAAACTGCCTTGTAGAAGTAACTCGGGGAAATGAGGAACCTTATGCAACAGTGTTTAGGGGTTCATGTGTACACACGCACACGTACACAGTCACACACACACACGCACACACACACACACACACACACACACACACACACACACACACACACACACACACACACACACACTTAACCACTTAAACCCCAGTGGGGAAAGCTTTTGCAGAAAATAGCAGATCGACAACCTCCTTGCAACGCAACACGTTGTGAGCTTGTCGATCGGAAATTTTCAACAGAAAGAGCCCTGAGGGACTCCGTTCAAACATAATGCGGACACACCGGACTTTACAGTGAGCACACCGATAAATAATGTGTTGAAAAAACACACTTGAAAAACAGTGCAATGGGAGAAGTTCTCCTCTCCTCGGAGACAGATAAACCAGTTAACCGCTTCGTGAAAAGTATAAACATCAAACATTAGATGGTGAGCACAAACTGCAACAGAGCGTCAATTAAAGTGCAGGTGTTTTATTCCACCCATGGAGACTTGTCTCATCGACACCGTGCCTGCCTGCCTGCCCGCCCGCCCGCCCTGGCTGTTCCCGTGGTGATACAGCCCAGCACACCCCCCTCCCCTCCCTCAGGGGTCCATATCGCTACGGTAACAAGCCCGGGCGACTAACCTAGCTGCCGGGGAAAAGCAGTGCCTGGGGCGAGAGAGAGAGAGAGAGGTGAATGCATTGTAAAAAGTGAAACCTTTCACTGGAAACAAATCCATGAGTTGAAATAATAATAGACACAGTGAATACAATAATTAATATAATGTTGATCAAATGAATAAATGTAATGAATATAATAGTATGGACATGCACAGAATAAAATGTGTGGATTTGACGGGAGATTGGCAGCGGCCAGGGGAGGTATTTACTGAGAACAGTAAACACACAGTAAAGTCAGGAGGGTCTGACCTGCATGCTGCCGTTCAGATGTTTTCTCAATTAGTCAAGAATTAATTTGCGTTTTTTTTCATTGATGCAATGAATTCAAGGTCAAAATGTTTGTTTCTGCTGTTACTGTATGTATAGCGTTGAAGATCTGCCTGCCTAACTTCATCTGTTATAGTGTTTTTTCAGAACGACGAGTGACACAGGAAATGATTCTCCATTAATTTTCTCCATAGGCTTTTCAAAAAGTATTTATTTAAAGACGGTTATGCCGCGCACAAAGCCAACTTGGATCGTGACAAATGACAATAATTACAATGTTTTGGGCCGATCAAATAATTAGTAAGAAAACAAAACAAATAGTTTAATTCTTTCAAATTATTTGATCGGCACAAAATATTGTGTTTGTTGTCATGATTTGTTACGATCCGAGTTGGCTTTGTCCGCGGCTTTATATAAATACTTTTTGAAAAGCCTATGGAGAAAATGAAGAACTGGCCGGCCTAACTTCATCTGGAAAGTAGCTTCTCAACATTTTCTGGATCAGGGCCCACTTGAACATCTGGAAAGCGTTTGCTGTGCGCATGCATTTTCAGACCATGCGTTTTCAGAGCATGTCTATTTTAATGGTCAATCAATTTTGTTTCGCCTTGGATCAATGGAACCAACATAGAAAACACAAATTTAAAATAATTTATGAACTCTATGGTAATCAATCAAATCTTCACTTTTGCTTAATTGTTTGGGGGGCCACTTGCAATATCCATCGGTGGGCCCACAGGTTGAGAGCCACTGGATTAGAGATTCAAGCAGACGAGCTGACTTGATTTCAGTGTCAGTCATGTGGTGGGAGTTATCTAAAATATTTAATTTTCTCACTGTCTCCCTTTTGAGCTCTCTCTCACAGTCTATTCATTATTAACACGTTTCTGGTTGAGGATGAAATATCTCTAAATCTATAAGAAATCAAAGAAGACATTGTAAAGAAGGTTAAATCATTGAATGCTCAGGACAGAAAGAGAAACACACATTCACACACAGTATTTTATGTCTTTCAGGGAAGAGAGGAGAAAGTAGGTCATGCACAGTAAATTCAATGTATTATTTTATCTCTGAGAGTACAGAAAAGGAACCAAAAGGACCCTCATGGGTCCATTTGTATACTTAAATAGTGCTCAGAAAAGTTGTGTGTGTGCGCTTGAGAGAGAGAGAGTGAGTGAGACCCTATGGCATCAAAGCCAAAAAGTTGCAGTAAAGCATATAACACACGCATGCATGCGCGCACACACACACACACACACACACACACACACACACACACACACACACACAGATGTAGAGGAAGACAGAGACAGACGGCAGAGGAGAAACAGAGGTGAGAGAAAGAGAGAAAAAACTACTTCAAACTTCTCCTTTTCAAAATGAGAAAACATGAAAGGTAAATTTATAGGGAGAGATTAGAAAAGACGATTGCAACACCTTGGATTTGAACCACACATATCTACCACTCATGGATTTGAACCACACATATCTACAGCTCATTGTAGTTGAACCACATATATCTACAGCTCATTGTAGTTGAACCACACATATCTACAGCTCATTGTAGTTGAACCACATATATCTACAGCTCATTGTAGTTGAACCACACATATCTACAGCTCATTGTAGTTGAACCACACATATCTACAGCTCATTGTAGTTGAACCACACATGTCTACAGCTCATTGGAGTTGAACCACACATATCTACAGCTCATTGGAGTTGAACCACACATGTCTACAGCTCATTGGAGTTGAACCACACATGTCTACAGCTCATTGGAGTTGAACCACACATATCTACAGTTCATTGGATTTGAACCACACATGTCTACAGCTCATTGGAGTTGAACCACACATCTCTACAGCTCATTGGAGTTGAACCACACATCTACAGCTCATTGGAGTTGAACCACACATATCTACAGCTCATTGGAGTCGAACCACACATCTAAAAAACGGTAGTGGGTCGCACACCAAGACTTCAGTTCAAATTGTTTTTTTAATTTCCATTTCCAGTTTTGGAGATATGGCTTATAGAGTAATGTCTTGCAGAAAACAACGAGTTGAGAAAACAGGCTTGAAAGGTTCAGTTCTGCGGTCTGTAACATTACATAGCTACATGTTTAAGCATTTATTTCATATTTTCATGTTGATTTCAGCTCTGATATTTATCTCAGACATGCTCTAGTAAGTAAGTCTGCCTGTGCTATTAACTCATTTTGGATGAAATATAAATAAATGCAGTTTTTCTCTTCTGGTGAAAAGCTGGAGGTTGCACGATGGAAGGCTCTCAGTCCAATCTGGTCACATGTACTCTGACATTAGCCCATTCTGTACGGGAACCCCTTTTGGTGTTTTAACTATTGAAAAATCGTGAAAATGCGACACAAATCTTTGAACATATATTCTTTCAGAATACTTTTTTTTAATTTATTTCGATGCCAGGCCTAAAAGGGTTAGATTGCATGAGATCCGTAGGGAGAGCGGACAAAACTGAGGGGTAGCGGAATTTCACGCGTTCTGTCCGTGCATATTTTATCTGCGTTCGGTTGCTGACTGTTCCCAGTCAGAGAGAGAGAGAGAGAGAGAGAGAGAGAGAGAGAGAGAGAGAGAGAGAGAGAGAGAGAGAGAGAGAGAGAGAGAGAGAGAGAGAGAGGGAGGTATGTCTCAGAAGTGTCATGTCCTGTAGAGTTTCCTGGGGCAGGTAGAACACGTGCTATATACACAGTCAAACTCCTCCATTTTCGTTTTACTGACAGTGTACAAAATATTGGTTTGTGTTTTTGAGTGGTGCAACCACAGCAACTGCAATGTCCCTATACTGTATGTCACAACCTATGACCCTACCTATGACCCTATGTTTAGAGTGCCAGTAGGGGCAAAAGTGGCGCTGTTGTGCTAGAAACAGAGAGAGAGAGAGATAATGTTGCACTGTTGCCTGCTAATTACACAGAGGGGGGGGGTGGGGGGGGGGGTGGGAGAGGTGTCTGCTAATTCCCCCACACAGTAACTCTGTCATTTCTCGACCGTTTCGGAACCAGGGCGGCTCCCGGAACCGGGCTGGCACCCTGGGCGCGTTCCTGTGGGTCTGGAAGTTCCGGGGACCCACAGGGAACCCCGCACGGAGTTGCACGACTCAGTTCACACAGGTGTGATTGCTTTTTTATTTAAAGATACTGTTAAAAAATAGCAGATGGATGCAGCGAGGCACTAAGTAACTGATTGAAGCTTGTAGATCTGCTATTTTGGAATAGCCAGGGCTAAAATAAAATGATGCTTTCCAGGTTTTAATGGGTTAACACTGACTCTGTCTGCCTGTTTTCTTCAGGTTCTCCAACGCCCCTGTGCGTGCGTGTGTGTGTGTGTGTGTGTGTGTGCCTACAAACGGCCAGCACATCTGTCTCTTTTAGTTTACCGCTAAGTGCTCTATTCACACAAACAGAGGCAGGCAGGCAGGCAGACACACACACACACACACACACACACACACACACACACAGCTGTGTAAAACAGTCTAGGCAGGTGTATAAGGCTTGTGTGAGGCCTCATTTCGTCCATTTATCTTACTTTCACCTTACACACACACACGTAATTAAGTAGAGTGACCCCCCCCCCCCCCCCCCCACACACACACACACACACACACACACACACACACAATGAAGGCATACTTGCTTATGGTTGTCTATCGAATCAATAGATCCAAGAATCAGGAGGAATGAACGTGTCACTCATAAAGGTACAGAAAGCCAAATGCTGCTGGTGAATCGATGACGACTTCCTCATGTGTCCCTTACAGTGCTGTGAAGTAACTAAGTACATTTACTCAAGTACTGTAGGCCTACTTATGTAATATTGAGGTATTATTTTACTTTACTGGAGTATTTCAGCCCACTGGAGTAGTTTTCAGTACTTTTACTTCTACTCCACTACATCTGAGGCAAAAGTTGCACTTTTACTCCACTACAAAACTTTAGTTACTAGTTACTTTGTAGATTTTGAGTATTATTATTACAAAGCATGCATGAACCACTTTAGCCTTATGTACATTTTGTACATGTTCATTGTTTAGTCCTTGTTGTTCTACATTGTTTAGTCGTACAATACCATTGGTCATGATATTTGCATATAAATCCCCCCCACAGAGGCAGAAACTTAAAAATGATTTTTTTTGTGATCATTAGAATGTCTAGAACATGTTTTATTTATTATTGTGAAAGATATCCCCCGAAAGTAGATTAGTAATTTATTATTATTATTTTAATAATTATAATAAATGTGCAATTTGCAATTTTTTACATATTTTCCTCTGCGAAGTACTAGTAGTACAAAGTAGTATAAGGTTTAAATCTCTTTTTTGTAGAAATATATCCGGGCTTTGAAGGGATACAGCTTTTGTCCCCACACGTCTCATATTGCCATTGACAATGAAAGAAGAAATTAGTAGGGCCGGGACTTTAACGCGTTAATTGAGATTAATTAACTACAGAAAAATGTACGCATTAAAAAATTAACGCATTTTTTTCCTTTTTTTCCACCGCGGAACGTTTCTCACTGGGCGCATTTCTAGTACTGAATTGGCTGTGGCACGCCTACTCTACACTCCGCTCCATAGAGCGAGGCTAGCAGCAGAAGTACACTCTAGTCTACACTACAGGCTACAGTTCCGTCAGAAAGCCCAAACCCAAATGAATCGAATGAAGAAGCCGATTATATCGCTTTTTCTCCATGGATGGGACATTTAGATGTGAAAGCTTTTGGATGGACGCGTGGATAGCGGCATGGCTGTGTGCAATGTCAGAGGGGAAAGGATCCATATATGACCAACGTTAGCTTCCATTCTAGCTGCTTCACTTTAACATGTCTCACAGGACACGAAGGTGTCCTCGATGCGAAACATACTGAAGTAGCAAGCGTGGGAATTCCGTGGTCAGACAATGGTCTGCCCCAACCTCATGTGAAATGTTTCCCCCCTAATAAAAGTTGTTTTTATTTGTTTTCTCATGCCCCACCATGTAAAGCACATTTGAGTATTCATATACACACTGAAGGCACTTTATATAGGAACTTGATGCACTTATTTATCCGTTGGGATAAAAAAGTTCTATTGCTTAAAGGGGAATACCACTCATTTTCAACATTTTTCTATGGAGTTGGGTGCACTGGAAATAATACAAAGTCCCCCCATTCTGTGTTGCCTAGAACTGGAGGTCTGAAAAAAACAGTAACATTATGAAGTACATTTTTGTGATGTCACTGAGATGTTACTGATTTTTTTCAGACCTCCAGTTCTAGGCAACACAGAATGGGGGGGGGACTTTTATTATATCCACACAACATCTCTATATTAATGACAGTAAAATGTTGAAAATGAGTGGAATCCCGTAGTCACTATTCCCTGGGATATCAAAAAACATTGAAAAAAAAGGTTTCTCACCGTTCTCGGGATGAATATTGATATGCGATTAAAATGCGATTAATCGAGATTAATTTATTACAAAGCCTCTGATTAATTAGATAATTTTTTTTAATCGAGTCCCAGCTCTAGAAATTAGGTCAAATGTATACCAAATATGACGTAAATGTATCCGTGTGGGGGGCGTGACACATCCAAACCGCTATACACAACCCTGTTGTAAATGTCATCGTCCTCTCCTCCCCATCCCCTGTAGTTACTTGGGAAACCATTGATCTTCAAAACCTGCCCTTTACTCATCGACAATACACCTCCAAAATAAGTGGGATATGGTAACCGGAAGTTAAACTTGTCAATGAAGGCGGCCAGGTGTCTGTCACATTTTGAGTAAAAATATTACATTTACTATTTTTCAATAGCAACTACAGTAGCCTAGTTATTTCACAAGCATTGGGGGTAGTTTGCATGTAAGATGTGTGTGTGTGTGTGTGTGTGTGTGTGTGTGCGCGAGCGCGAGCGAGCGCGCACGCCGCACGTGTGTGTGTGTGTGTGTGTGCGTGTGTGTGTCAGGGTTTCTATACAGCTGTGTCACCCCGCCTTGTAATGAGCTATTAAATGTTGTCTCCTTTCTTCTCCTCTCCAACCCAAATCCTCTCATTCTTCTGGGCGTACTGTAATCCCCCTGTCGCAGGCTCAACCCCCCGTCAGCACCGCACCGCAATTACCACAATGCACCACTCCCACAGAATCACTTCCTGGTGCTAAATCCCTGCTTTTCACTAAAGCTCTTTGAAGGAGGGACGGAGATTGAGAGAGAGAGAGAGAGAGAGAGAGGGAGAGGGGGAGGATGTGTGTGAGACAGAAAGAGAGAGGGCAGAGAGAGTGAGAGAGAGAGGGAGAGAGAGAGAGAGAGAGAGAGGCAGAGGGAGACGGAGAGAGACTGAGAGAGAACGAGTAAGACCAAGAAAGAGAGCCAGAGAGATTGATAGAGATTGATAGAGGGCGAGAGAGAAGCCTGATTTATCCTTTGTGGTATGTCGGCACCAAAAATAGACCTTTTTTTTTTTAAGTCTGCCATTTTCAGCGTGAGTCAAGGATGGCAGTCAATGGGGGGGGGGGGGGGGGGGGGGTGACCGACTCATCACCATCGTGGGAGGATGGTTATACTGGTCTACTGCCTGTGATGTGTGTGTGTGTGTGTGGGGGGGGGGTGGATTTGCTATTGTAATTGCTATTGTTGCTGTGGACACTTTTGTGATCTGGATCTGGTCTTTTGTTTCATGTAATGTTTAATCTGTTTTATAGATGGTCTTAACTTGAACCCCCCTTGGGGGAAAAACTTTGCAGAAAAAAACGTTACAAGATAGTTCATGTATAGAGCATAAAAACAGGGAATACACTAGAATAGAGCCTTGTGGAACCCCACCGATCAACAACACTCTGGGGCTTACAGAGCGTGCACCTGCTGTAACACACACAGGCCAATTTGGAACAAATACACTTGACCTTAAGGAGTCTGCCATTGGCAATAATGGCAATAATGTTGGCGGCATCACGGCACAAACCGCTAACACAAGATAGTGATTACAGCTAAAGGGGGCGTGGGATCCGAGTTGCAATATGTGCCATGTGTCCCTGTCTGTGTGCTTTGACACCCTCTACAGGCATGGAGTAGAGGAGAACTGCTCCTACTTGTCCTACAGTATGTGATCATACTAGAGTATCAAAAGTAGCAGATCTACAGGCATATTTTGCTATTTTTTACTTTGAAATCCTGAAAACGCAATAGTTTTGGGCATATGAGGTTTCCACCCGACAGAGACAGTTCCATTTCATTGTTTGTGTTATGTTAACAGAAACGGCTAGCTTTACAAGCACAATTACGGCGTCAATTTTGCCAGTTTTGTGTGTAAAGGGGGGACCGGGGGAATCAATCACTAGTGTGTATGTGCTACTGCACGTGTGTAAACAGCGCTGTGAACAATGTCACGTAGATGACACCATGCAGCTCCCTTTGGAGATGTGCCAACCCATATTGTCCTCTTGGGCCTGCATGCGTCATCCTGTAAGGTCATAGTGTTAGCAGGGTTAATATATTAAACTAAAGAAATAACTAAAACTAGCATTGGAAAACACACACACGCACACACGCACGCACACACACACACGCACACACACATGCACGCACCAAGTATGCACACACGGAAATGATCGTTGCTGTCGGGAAGGAACCTCTTATCTCCATATTTTAACTTTTGGCGTTTTGTTTATGAACACACTAATTCATATATGGTGTGATCATACTACAGCGTGAACAGTAGCAGATCTACAAGCTGGAAATGCCACATGTTTTGAGCTTGTAGATCTGCTATTTTTGGTTCGTTTGAATTTGAATCCTGAAAAGGTAACAGTTTTGGACATATGATGTTTCCAGCCGACAGAGACACTATTAGTACTATTACTACTACTACTGGAGTTAGTACGCGAGGCGCGAGCGCACGTGCACACACACACGCACACCCACATACACACACACAGACACACACACACACACACACACACACACACACACGTTACCATGGCGAGGAGGTATGCTGCTGGCCGGCCAGGTGGAGAGTCTTGGGCCGCGCGGCGGAGCAGTTGCCTGCATTGGCTGGCCGCTCCCAGTAGGGGTCACTGTGGAACACACAAAGCACACGTGAAGAGGAATTTCTTAACGGACTGCGCTCAAGGAGAAGAAGAGGAAGACGTTGGGTAAAATAATAATAATAATAATAATACATAGAGGGAAATAATGACAAAGTAAAATAAGTCAGGAGAAGAAAAAGAAAGCCAGTGACCATCATCTCTCCTTATGTGTCCCCAGTGAAGGACCGACACAATACAAAACATGGTTCAGTCAGATGACTGGACAGTCATTGAACAAAGGCATGGAAGGACGCAACAGCAGTTGGGCATTTGTACTTCACGTGGGCTCATCTCAAACTGTTCCATGTCTATTTAAAGGTACCAATAGACCAGGGATTCTCAAACTGTTCCATGTGAAGGACCCCCACGTTTGTATGCGTTTGGCAGCCGACCGCCATCTGAAATGGTTTTGTTCCAGGAACATTCAGAAAAAAGGAAAAGAAAAAAAGGCTATTCAAAAAGTTTGATATTTTTCAAAAGATATAAAAAAAGTACAAATATGTGTTGTTATAACACAAACCTAATTAATGGAATTTCACCACAAATACGATACTTTAGGCTATGATCACCATAGCTTAGGTTCATAACTTCATATTAACTTTGCTTTGTTTTTTGACACCTTCTATTTGAACTTTGTTTAATGGTGTTTTCATTGGTCAGTGTTTCATTGTTTTGTTTTGAAAAAGAGACAGACCTTGTTTTCATTTGTCACTATAGTCCCGCCCCCTTTCAGAAAAAAAATCCCCATTAATTTTCCCCATAGACTTTTCAAAAAGTATTTATTTAAAGACGTTTCTTTATGCTGTGGACAAAGCCAACTCGGCTCGTGAAAACTCATGACAATAAACACAAGGTTTTGGGCCGATCGAATAATAAGTAAGAAGAAGAAAAAAACATAAAGTTGCCTTTTAGTTTTCCTTCTAATTATTTGATCGTCCCAAAACATTGTGTTTATCGTCATGATTTGTCACGAGCCGTGTTGGCTTTGTTTGCGGTGTAAACGTCTAAATAAATAAAAATTGACTCTCTATACGGTTTCTGCTGTCTGTGCCAAAAACAATATAGAGATGAAAAGGAGTGACTCGTGTCACACATCGCGACGCATTCTGAGTTTGTAGATCGGCTATTTTCAAATAGCCGAAGTGTACTGTACATGTTTTGTAATAATAATCAAAGTAACTAGTCAATAAAGTTTTCAAATAAACGTGGTGGAGTAAAAGTACAATATTTGCCTCTGAGATGTGGTGGAGTAGAAGTAAAGGTATTGGAAATACTCAAGTACAAATACCTCAAAATTATACCTAAGTACAGTACTTAAGTAAATCTACTTAGTTACTTTATACCACTGAGTATGATATGTGTATATGTAGGAAACACTGGACTATAGCACTGCTGCATACTGCCTCGCTGTTCTCTTCCATACTGTACTACCCTTCTACCTCTGTTCTACTGTACATTCAACAGATTTATTTAGCCACACTCAAACCTCTGTGCGTACATGCGTGCGCGCGCGCGTGCGTGTGTGTGTGTGTGCGTGCGTGTGCGTGTGCGTGTGTGTGTGTGTGTGTGTGTGTGTGTACAGTGCTGAAGGCAGAGAGGACAGGGCGGCGCGGCCCAGCTAATAGGATCCAACAGCTTGGTGACTGAGTATGCACACTGGATTATTTGAATTTTTACACACCCACCAAAGACAGCCTGTCAAAATGAATACGCCAATGGATTCCTCATACAGCAGACAGACAGAGAGAGAGAGAGAGAGAGAGAGAGAGAGAGAGAGGGGGGGGGGGGAGGAGAGTTGAAGGAGAATGAGAAAGAAGGACTGAGACCAAAGATTGAGGGAGAGAGAAATGCAGGGGGAGAGGGTCTGAGAGAAAAAATAAACAAATAGAAGATGAGAAACAAGTGAGAAAGAAACAAATATCAGGAGAGAGAGAGAGAGAGAGAGAGAGAGAGAGAGAGAGAGAGAGAGAGAGAGAGAGAGAGAGAGAGAGACAGGAAAGAAAAAGACACAGATCCAGACCCAGAGAGGGAGAGAGAGAGAGAGAGAGAGAGAGAGAGAGAGAGAGAGTCAGTGAAGCGGTGCTTGCTGGGAGAACATTAACATATAAAACTCTGACATTGTCTGAAAGGATATTAGTGTAAAACACTGTTTGGCCTCCAGCTGCCTGCCTACACTGTGCTCCATGTAGGAGCGAACAGACGTGTTTTCTGTTGCACTGTATAGGCCTCTACTCAAAAGCTTATAGCTTTTACTAAACACCATAAAACAACAACATATATACCATACGTCACAGTTGGGTATGTGCTCAAAGGTCCAAAAAGTCAGACTCACTCAAAGACGCTATGGAGACGTGTTGATTGTCAGGCGACGCGTTTCGTTTAGAGTCTGGACCAAGCGGACATTTTGAGTAACTGCATGCTGTCTGCAAGCTGGTATACTTTTCAACTGTATAGAGTTACTTTGGTCTTACAATAATGCGTTTGAATTGTTTGAATTGTCTGAGATTACACACACACACACACACACACACACACACACTAATCCAGGCCTGTCCTATTGTGGTGTATGGAGCCATAGAAATCTGGCCTTTCTGTCTCTTTGAACCATTTCCCACAAATAAACCGAAAATGTGTCAGTTTAGCAAGCAGCACCTCTCTCTCTCTCTCTCTCTCTCTCTCACACACACACACACACACAGACACACACACACTCGCACAAACAAAAGCAATCTCATGTAGAAACACACACCTGTGTTTGCTGCTGTGAACTCTGTTTTTTATGAACATGTTCAACACTTCCAGGCCAGGTTCAAATCCATAACCCAGGGGGGTACACACCTACGCACAGTCACACACACACACACACACACACTCCACCCCTCCCCCAGGCAGTTGGATATCTTGGGATATACTATGTGCAGCTTCCACTTCAGCCTGGCCAGTCTTGCTTCAGTGCTGCAGTAAAGCTGGCCACGGTTCTGAGACTGACCATACACACCATGCACCTACCAATCCCTGCACACACACACACACACACACACACACACACACACACACACACACACACACGCGCGCTTGGTGGGAAGAGACTCGTACGACATAAAACGTTCAAAAAAGAAAAAAGGCCAAAATATACCTCATAAGCCTCTCACCTCCACATTTTCAACTTTTGTGTTTTTGGTAAATTAACGTTCTACTTGGTCACAGCGTCACACAAAGAATCAAAAGGTATAGCCGAGCTGCAAGCTGGAAACATGGTGGGGGAGGGAGGGAGAGAGAGACGAAAGGATAGGCGAGAGAAAGGGAATTCAGCAAAGGATTGAGGGAAGGAAGATGGTGTGTGTGTGTGTGTGTGTGTGTGTGGGGGGGGGGGGGGAGATGGTGGTCTTTACTTCAAACATCTATATATACAAGTGAGAAGTCGTACCCATACTCATTCTTCATGCTCTATCTCCGACCGAACCACACTTTCACCACACATCTCTATATGCAAAATAAATTCGGCACGCTCCCCGCACTGATATAGCCTATTTTTTTGCCGTTCAAGTGTCTCATTTACTCTGCAAATATTACTTTTATGAAACACGCTGTTATTGCTCAACGTCAACAGCCTACGTCACAATCGTCATGTTGGCGTCTACCAAAATCGTCATGTTGGCGTCTACTACGCCAACTACGTTCACTTAATGGGGCCAGTCTTTCACAGTGACACACATGTTACATGAACCACGCGCCCGGGATGGTTTCTACCCCTCAATGTCGTATTTGCTGCGCCCTACGCTGTTGCCACAACACAAGGAATTTAACCACGCTACTTGCATACACTGCAACTCGCTTACAATTCGCAAACCTGGCAACACTGCCCTCTCTTACCAGCCCCGCCCCCACACTAGCTTGACAATGTCATCTCGCGCAGCACAGAATCTGATCTCGCGCAGGACATTGATGAGAGACAGAAGGAACAGGAGAGATTATACGATCGCTATTTCGCTTATTCCATCTAAATCTCTTTATTTACAAAAAAAATGACTCGACGATTCCCTTAGTTACATCAACATTGTTCTTTGTCAATAATCGGATTGGGCCAAAATATCACCCTTACACCGATCACTTTGCCTATTTTCGCCACACAGCCAATTTACTTCCGCGAGCGGCCGGGCCATTCCGCCCATGCGAATGCATGGAGAAAAAAAAGAGACGAAAATCCTCGGAGCAGTGCCACACACACACACACACTCAGTCACACACACACACACAGAGAGGAGTTGACAAGTGAGAGAACGCGACGGCTGTTGCGTTTCACCATGGCCAGTGCTGTTGTAGACAGCGACGACGATGATACACGGAAATAAGTGTGGAAAAGAAAACGAGGGCCGTATCCCAAAGGCAACACGCAGCATCTTAGCAGACATCACAAAGAAATCGATCTGTCCAACGACGATGGTACAAAGACAACAACACAGCCAACTATATTCTTATAGAGAAAAGCTCTCAGCTAATTCGCCCCGTGCAAAACAATTAACGCACGGAGTTGCGGTCTGCATAGCTGCAGACATGCGACCACTATCAGTGGTGGCAAACGCTGGCTTTCAATATTTAATGAGAGTTGCAGAACAGCAGAACCACGTTACAAAATGCCATGCAGGTCACACATGTTTTCACTCCTAAAATGTATAAAACTAATAATACATGTGATCGTCAAATATATGGCCGTTAGTACTGTTAATTCAACATCCGGTGAGGGGAGGATACGGATTGTGTATGGAAATCAGCGCATACAGTGGGTGGGCTTTAGACCGGATGTAAGCCACATCCACTAAATGTACACTAAATAGAAATAGTATAAAATACTGCATAAAATGGTGTAGCCTACTGCAGCTATTTATAACCAGGTAGTGTATAAGTGAAATTACACACTTAAATTAGTATTTAATACTTGAACTAACAACAGATGGGTCTATATACTATTTGTCTTTTCTTCTTTTTTCTTTCATTTACTTACTTAGAGCTTAACAAGAATGTTACAAGTCATCTCATCTTAAAGAAACATTTAAAAAATGTTAGGGCATAAAACCCAAAGTTGTTAAACCTTTTCTTATTCTCATTCTGATTTGTTATTTATAGAAAATAAATGTGACTTATTGGGAAACAAGTGTTTTTCTTTACAAACCAAGATATTGGCCTAAATTATAATGAATATAGCCCTCAATGCTGAAAAAGAAGGTTTTAAAAAAATAGATTGAAAAAATTTAATCAAACATCGAAGCAAATCGTGAGCTTCAAATCGAACATTGAATTGAATCGTGGACTAGGCGAATCGTGATAGCGAATCGAACATCGAATCGAATCGTGAGCTGCAAATCCAAAATTGAATTGAATCGTGGACTAGGCGAATCGTGACAGCCCTAATGTATACATACGCCTGCACGCACACACACGCACATGCACGCCTGTAAGGCCCCCCCCCACACACACACACACACCAACATGCGATTCATTAAATAACTATTTCTCCGCACGCGCGCACACAACATTATTCACGTGAAGCCTACAGGGAATTACAGACGGAATGTATATACACACACACACACACACAGTCCCGGCTCACATGCTTAGAATTTATAGATGCGCAATTTTGGGATTATTTTTGTACATTGAAAAAATATTGGGGGTCCTTTGCTCTTGCCATGACAATGTTTGAGAACCACTGCTCTAAAACAATATTAGACAAAGTTTGAGACACAAACACATTGCTCTCTCTCTCTCTCTCTTCTCCTTTTGTATAAATTAAATAGGCCTATTCATGATTCTGCTTATAGAGAAGTAGCCTATGTTAGTTTGTTTTATGGACTTGAGAGCTACTTTCAAAACGACCAGCTCAACATACCCACCAAATAAAACTATCATCCCATTGCTGCAAATAGTGACAAAATGTAATTGAGGGGCCTTTCATATAGGCTACATATAAGACAAACGCACATGGAATGGGAAATAGAGGGGGGACAATGCAAATCGTAGGCTTTTATTTTTGTTGGTATTTGACTTTGCTACTGATGATTGTAAGCAACAACAAGTATTGCATTGTGTGTTTGAGCTGACAGGCCCTTTTTGATGTCAATCACTCAAGTCATTTCAGTTCATCTAAAGCGGAAGATGCAAAAATCGTTTTTTTTATTAAAATTATATATATTTTTACTGCCATGTCATGTGGTCTACCTGCAAAGCCTTTGTAGATCGTGATCTACCATTTGGGCACCACTTAACGTCAGATCAGGGGTTTTTCTCGGCCAGCGCCAACAATGCTCCCCGAAAGCATAATCGCAGCAAATACCGGGCAGTGTGTATGAGCCTTAACATGTTGACTACACTACACTACACATAATAACTAATAACCCGTTTTCAGCTTAAAGCAATTATATTTCATTGAAGCAACTCCTTAGCATTGTTTTCATACCATGGATGTGATAAGAAAATATCAAACATAAGGGAAATATTAAATAGTATCGGGTGCACCAGTTTGGCCTTTTCTTTTTTTTCAATGGGGCAATACATTGATTAAACAAACGTTTGTTTGATTGAGTTGTACAATCTACTATACAAGTGAGAAGTGGTACCCATACTCATTCTTTGTGCTCTATCTCCGACCGAACCACACTTTTACCACACATCTCTATATGCAAAATAAATTCGGCACGCTCCCCGAACTGACATAGGCTATTTTTTTGCCGTTCAAGTGTCTTATTTACTCTGCAAATAATACTTTTATGAAACATTCCTACACGGAACACGGAATCACTGCTGCCCCAACACGGTCAGAAACAAGCCCAACCAGCCCACAAACAAGCCCTTTAAACCACGCTACTTACATACACTACAACTCGCTTACAACTCGCAAACCTGGCAACACTGCCTGCCTCTTACGTCACCAGCTCTGTTACACTCACTGCTTGCAGCAGCAGCACTCGCTGGGAGCTGGGTCTGCAGGCGACCGTGTGTGTGCGTGCGTGCATGTGTGTGTGTGTGTGTGTGTGTGTGTGTGTGTGTGTGTGTGTGTGTGTGTGTGTGTGTGTGTGTGTGTGTGTGTGTGAATGAATAAGGCGCTTATATCGCTTTTGCTCAGTGGATGGGACATTTACATTAAAAGCTATCGGATGGACGCGTGGATAACGGCATGGTTGTGTGCACTCGGAGGGAAAGGTTCCATATAGCTTCCATGCTAGCTGCTTCAGACACAGGGGAGGGGAGGGAGATTGCCCGCCTCACGGGACTCCTGTGCGAAATAGCGCTTATGCAACAATTACCCAAAAAACAACACCTCAACTCAATGTCATTGTGAATAAGAATTTCGAGCGAAAATATAATTTTTGGAAGGACACTTTCACCCAGTATGAAGCGAAATGTGGAAGCCGTGTGTGTCACGTGACCTATATAATCCTGTAACGCCGTGCATTATGTGCTTGCGTGCGCATTTCCCAAATCTCAGTCATTTATCCACACATCGCTCTGTGTGTGTGTGTGTGTGTGTGTGTGTGTGTGTGTGTGTATCACTACATTAGTTGCCTGTTCAAAACTAAACTACACTTTATGAAATCATTGTTGCAGCCTACACACATATATTCTGGCCCATTCAGAACACATTTCCCAAATCTCTGATTTATCCACACATCGCTCTCTGTGTGTGTGTGTGTGTGTGTGTGTGTGTGTGTGTGTCGCGTCGCCCTCCAGCTGCAATTGCGAGTGTGCGCTGTGTGCAGGGCACACTACTGAGTTTAAAAACACAGCTGAAACATGAAGTGGACTCTGTCAACTCCTGAAAATTCCTTCTTCCCATATTGCGCTGCAACGACACTGGGATGAGCCCGGCGAAGCCGGGCGAAATTCTAGTACAGTAACAATGGAGGATGTGGTGGTTTGCCTGCACAATAGAGCATAATGAGATTAAAGTTAAGACGCTGAGAAAAGCGGAAGTAATACATGACAGCTCTAAAGGCCTAGTATGTAACTATGCCCTGTGTTCATCAGTGGTTCTCAAACTTTTTTCCGTGTCAAGGACCCCTAAATTGATACCATTGTCTTCCCCTGCCGTATCTGCTAAACTCGCCTTTTGTTTTATATGTTTAATTCGCCATTTTTTGATAACTTTTAAGAAATACCGGCTTTGTCGCGGACATCGTGCAGAGGACGACGCTTTATGATGATGTAACCGGAAATTGAGGTATCACTGGCTTGCAAGGGCTTCTGGGAAACTGAGTTCAATGCAAGTCAAGAGGGTCTCATGGCCACATCCATCTAGCCTTGTGTTGTGTTGATGTTCCGCATCGCTCCAGTGGATTATTTTTCAACTCGGTAACAAATGATGGGACTATTTTCAGCAGGATTTTCATGAAATGGAGGTACAATTAAGTCGCCGTAATTCTTCAAATTAAGGTTTGTGTAAACAGCGGCAGGGACCGTAACTTCTTATTATGATTTATAACGCAGTAAAGGTGTCAATGTATACATTTTAGGTTGTTTGGGTGTAATTGAGGTCATAAAACCGGGAAAAAAACATCAATGAAAATGAATGTCAAAAGCTTTAAAAAGCATCAGTAACAACACTACAGCGTAGTTCAAACAGTCAATCCATAAGAAGAGGTCAGTTATTACAAATTGTAAATGAATGGAATAACAACATTATGCAGCTCCTCAATTCTATTATTTCCACTTCCAGACTTCATGTCAGAGAATGGCCGCTGAGCATTAATCTCAGGAGAGTTGTTATTTGGACATCTCTCTTCACACACACTCAACCAGGCACAGGAGTGGGCATGTCAGGAGAGAGATAAGAGAAATCAAGCACTCCGCAGGTCCGGGCAAAAAGGTCACGCTGACATTCAACGAGAGGAGAGGGAGAGGAGAGGAGAATAAAACATTTGCACAGAGCACTGAGCTGAATGGCCAGGTCAGATGTCTTTCATCTGTAAATACAACAGAGCAACACTTCATTCAATTCTCTGGCACATCTTCTGTATATCGTTGCTGTCGGGCTTATATCCATGCTCTAGCTTTTTGTGTTTCTCGTAAATTAACGCCCTACTTCATCATACTATAAGCGTCACACAAAAGCAGCAAATCCGCAAACTCGAACTGCGGTGCGAAGTGGCGCGTTTCAAGCTTGCGGATCTGCTATACTTTTGAATTCGAACCGTGAAAGTTCCCACTTTGAGAACCATGGCCCTGTTCTCTTCTCTTCTGACTCACTCCCAGTCTGAAAACCCACCTCTTCAGACTCAATCTTAGCCCATAGCACTTGCCCTATAGCCTCGACCTCCTACAGGCGTATGCATACAGTAGGCTCAACTTATGTAACTTAAATAGCACTTCATGTTAACTTCATTTAGGCACTTGGTGCCTACATTGTAACACACTCGAGCACACCTGGGTGGTCGCCGGAGTCGGGACCCCCATGCACTCTGAGAAACACTATGTATGCTCACATCGACATGTCTCATTCTCACACACACAGGTATGAGTGTGACTAAATAAATCTGTTGAATGTGTAGAGTAGAACAGAGAACAGAGGTAGAAGGGCAGTACAATGTGGTACAGAACAGCGAGGCAGTATGCAGCAGTGCTATAGTCCAGTATCCTACACTTTGTCTATAGAGATTAAATATTAAAAGAAGCTCTCTGCCCCACATCAAACAACCGTCTCTGTCTCTCACAGACACACACGCACGCACACACATGCACACACAGGCGCGCACACACACAGGCGCTGCACTGACAAAATTCCCTGCTGTGATGCTCACTCACCTCTGTAGTGACAGAGAGAGAGCGAGAGAAAGAGAGAGAGAGAATCTCCCATTTCTCTGTTCTTCACCTCTACTCTGTTCTAGCAGAAGACACAGCAGGATGAAATAAACAAGAGAGAGAGAGAGAGAGAGAGAGAGAGAGAATGTCAGAGAGGGAGATAAGAGGAGAGGGGGGAAGGGACGCGCACGAGGAGAGACAGATGGAGCGTGTGCATGTGAGTATTGCATTAGACCTACTATACTTGTGAGAAACAAATGTTGGAGACATACAGTACACAGTGTGAGGAAAGTTACCTGCCTGGTCAACACCAGACAAATCGTTGTTTTAGGCAAAAGAAATACAATATGTGTGTTTGTATAAGGCGCCACGCATATATGGATGGGACGATGATCGTTATTATAGTTTATCGTGATGACAAAACGGTCACAGCAATCATATTGCAGAGATTTAAATTCATCGTGAAGTGGTCCTCTGTCGAGCACACTTAACTGAATGAATTAGCTTTTGTTGAGCTGCAAATTCAGTACCACGTGTAAAGAGTGCAGTTGGTACCCTGTTATTATCTTAGAGTATATATGAATAGAGACGGCACCCGGAGGAAACCCTGAGGCGAAATGGAAATAGTGGCCGAATTTGGTATTGCAGCACTGGGCCAAACTCATGAACGCGCTTGTCCGTTGACTATCATTGCGCACGTTCATGATGACACGTGAACGCTGTTTCATACGTGAACACGTGCAATGATAGTCAACGGCCAGCGCCTTCATGAGTTTGGGGCAAATCCATCCCAGAATGCACTCTGTTCCTGAGTGAAATCGCCTCATGCGCTTTTGAGCATCTTAATGCCAGTGGATGGGAGGAGATATTTCCGTTGCCGTCTCTTCATATATACTCCAAGGTTATTATACACACATTGATTCACCAAAAATATAGCTTGTGAGCTTGTATATCGGCTAAATTGTCAAACAGGTGACACGGATGTTAGGGGCTCAATACTAAATCGGCGATACCTCAAGGTTACAATATTAACGCGTCTGAAGACAGATTAGTTATAGTTATTTACGGTGAATTTCAGGGTTTTCAGAATATATTAACCCTGTGCGTGCATCCTGTTGGCAGGGAGCCACAGCGCCGGGTTAGGAGTTCAGGTACTTTTACTTCTACTCCACTACATCTCAGAGGAAAATATTGTACTTTTACTCCACTTTTACATTTAAGATTATTATTACAAAACAGACATTAACCACTATTGTTGAAGTCCTATTTCGCCCATTGGAAAATAGACAATCTACATTTTACAAGCTCACAATGCGTCGATAGATCTGCTATTTTAAAAAGATTTTTTTTTATACATTTTGAACTTGTGAAACGGGACATTCTGGACAATGAGTACTTTTACTGTTCGTACTTATTGGTATTGGTATATTTTGATACTTTTACTTGCAACAATTTATTTCTACATTTCAGTATTGATGCTTTACTTAGGTAAAGAATGAGTACTTTTTCCACCACTGGAGTTATGCCTGATTTATAGTTAGCAGTGTACTGATCTCACGCACTACAAGCTCACGACTTTCAATGCTGCCGTAAGGTTTTAATGTCCTCACAAGTGTAGTACTACAAACCTGCGCGTGCGTGCGTGTGCGCGCGCGTCCGTGTGTGCATCGGGGAGAGCGTGACAGAGGAACATAGATATAGGAAAGGAGGCGAATGGAGGGAGAGAAGGGGGAATAGAATAAAGCGACAGATGAGAGAGAGAGGGAGAACAGGTGGTAGAGATAGATGAACTAAGGCAGAGTCATGCTGTCATTGACGCACACACACAGTCTACACTCTACACACTCCTGGCCCCCTGCTGGGCGCCAGTCACACACTAACGCACGCACAAGTGTGCGTGTGCATGCACGAACGCACACACAGTCAGCAACAACCTGTTAGTTTTCCTGTAAAGAAGGAGGAGTGATTACAGTGGGTTTTAGCTAAAACACTGCTATAGTCCTCTACGTGCACATAACTGCGCACGTGCGCAGCCACACACGCTCGAGACTCGAGACTGACAACCCAAATCCGAGTCTAAGTCAAAGGCCTGCCACTCAATGCTACAGTTTGTGTGTGCGCGTGTACGGGCGCGTGCAGTGTGAGCTGGTGGTGGATCTCTGTGAACAGTGATGTGTGACAGAGAGAAGGGATAGAGAGAGGGATACAGATAGAGAGAGAGGGATGGACTGAGTGATGGAGAGAGATATGGATTCAGAGAAAAGAGGGATAGAGGAAGGATTGATTTAAAGCTAAGAGGCTGAAGCACACTGAATATAAAGGGAGAGAGAGAGAGAGATTCACTTCTCACATTCACTTCTAGTTCTAATGGAACCTCAGTGAACTGCCATGTGTGCCAAACTTCTCCTTTCCCCATATGGAATTTGACTTCAAGTACATAAAAACAAGAATGACTCAGTCATAACTGCCAGGTGCAACAAGCTCAACAAGCTTGTAGCGCCCGTTTTCATTCGTTTATGGAATTATTTATTATTATTTATTATGTTTGTTCACTCATATGTTTTGTAATCGCTTATCTCTAGCTTCAGTTAGCGCATTGCGTTAGCTTCTGTTGCCACTCGCTCCGCATTGCGGCGTTCAGAGAGTATGGGTTTTTCTCTCAAGTCTCCCATTGGCTTAGGGGCAGCCTAGAGGCAGCCAAATATGAAAACGTGTCTGTCCACTACGGTCGTCTTTACGGTCGCCAATAGACAAATTTAGAAACGGGTATCATGGTCGCAGCTTACGTATTTCCTGTTTGTTGTTTAAACCTGCAACTCTTCTACTACAGTGAATGGTAGAGTGAATGATGTTAGTCTGCTTAAATGTTACTCTTTTACCTGTTTTTTACTAACACCAACTTAACTTTACAAAGATGCCAAGAACATCGGGATGAACCCGTTTAGTTTATGGCTGCTCCAACAGTAGCGGCAACATTCAACTTTGGAGAAAATCAGAATGTAAAAAAATACATTGCGGTGGCTGAGACCAGAGCCATAGAGTAATGGTTGAGACGAAGCAGTGAAAGGTCCTGAAAGATACATAACGTCAGTCTTAACCAGTACCCAATCTTTCTGTTGTATGAACACAAGGCTACTGTACTTTATACCTCATACTAAGCATTTAAAGTATGAGGTATAAATCGCCTCATACTGTATAAGAACTGTGTTTGAAAAATAAACAAATCATCCAGGCCGTTTCACTCATATGGATATGAAGAATCAACTGACTGAGAGAAAATGCTACACCTCCCCGTCTCTATCGCAGAGACAGTTTGTTTACTTTTGGACCACAATTCTTATATGAGACGATTTTAAGATGACCCCATGTTATTCTCCATAGAGAGAAACTTCCATGAACCAGGGGATGAGCGAGTGATGTCAGGACTTCGGCACTCTATAGAGCTTCAATTCAGTGACTTGACTGTGTTAATACCAGTTCTTCTATCGTGGAGAACGCTTTTGAGCAGAATAGCCGGTTGACAAGCTCACAACGCATTGCGACGTGTTGTGAGCTTGCTGATCGGCTATTTTCAATGAAGGCTTTCCCCACGATAACAGAAAATTGACAATAGAGGGTATGCGTGTGACATCATCATCATACCTGGAAGTTACGCCTACTGAGTGTCAAAGAAAATACTTTCTGGCCTTGACAGCCCATACAGTACATCCAAACAGAAAAGTCCTATTTGATTGCATTAAACGACATTAAACAATGTTAAACTCACCTTTCCACTCGATTTGACATTCACTTTATGCATGCGCATACCCTCTATACACTAGCAGAGAGCCCTGAGGGACTCCGGTCAACCATATATGGGTTAAAAAAAATTAAAAATCGGTTCATCCTTAAATTAATGAATGTTCCTTCCGTATGAAGCAGGGGGAATATTGCATATCAGACAGCTGGGTGGAAACGAGATGAGAGAGAGAGATGGTTTGACACCTCAGAGAGAGGTGAGATGTGATGTGGAGATCAGTGGTGATGTGTGCCGTCACCTACTAGCTCACCACATCACTCAAAGTCGAAGCCTCACTTTCAACCCACTGTCCCCGTTTCAGGCATGCCCCGATAGGCTTCGCAAAACATTTCAAAACTTTTCAAAAGCCTTTTGCCCTATAGATCTCGCCCGGGCAATGCCCGTTACAACAAAGTATAAAAAAAGAGCTCAAGTGCGATGCCATGCAATGCGAGCATCAGAACCGTGAGCTCGGCTGTTGCTGTTGTAGCCGAAGTCGAGTTTGTGTCTTTGAACACCGAAGGCGTTTAGCTCAAGGTGAAAATGGGTAAGAGACATGATAAATCACAAAGCTATACTACCTCTGTGGTCCTCAAGGCAGCGCACGCACGCACGCGCACACACACACACACACACACACGTGGCAGTGTGTGGCAGCTATGATCTCAAGTGGTTAACTCTCGGAATGAAGAACGGGGACTTAACAGCACGAACGAACGCATGAACTGCACTCTTGCACATGTACTGATTTCTCTGCATCACTGTTTTTTTATGCCGTGGCACTCTCTCTCTCTCTCTCTCTCTCTCTCTCTCTCTCTCTCTCTCTCTCTCTCTCTCTCTCTCTCTCTCTCTCTCTCTCTCTCTCTCTCTCTCTCTCTCTCTCTCTCTCTCTCTCTCTCTCTCTCTCTCTCTCTCTCTCTCTCTCTCTCTCTCTCTCTCTCTCTCTCTCTCTCTCTCTCTCTCTCGTTGGAGCAGAGTAAATTGGAGTGCAATCCACTGCAGTGTTTTTGCCTGAATTGGCCTAAATGCAGGTGCTTAACAAAAAATATCCATCAAGCATTGACATTCCCAAGTATTGTGAGGCGGAACGGTCGTTTGCAGCGTTTATAATGTTGGTGTGTGTGTCAGCAATATTCCTAATGACAGCGATATCTAACAGTGAATTAATGTTAGATAGATACTTTATTCGTCCTTGTGGAAATTTGTTTTGTGCCAAGCAGTCATCAGGATCCAAAAAATTGCACCCGTGTCTAGTGAGGGGCGCTAATATATTAAAGTCTAAGTCATGTTGATTAGGTGCCAACACAAACATGAAACGCCATTAACAATAAAGAGACAATATGATGTAAATTGTGTATCAGCACAATACAAACAGAACACAATACATTGTAAATACCTCTCAGAGAGGGGGTGATTTTTTATGTTCAGGTGGTTAAACAACACTGCATTATATAGGCTATATTTGTCTTTTTTAAATGTGACTGACCAAAAAATGTCCCTCTCTCTCTCTTTCTAGCTTTTTATTGTGGACTCATTCAGTTCCTGTAACTAGCTGGTACAATAGAGAACCAGCAGTATAGTTTCAGGTGAGGGACAGTAATGTGTTTTTTTATTTTATTTTACAGGTATACAGTATATACAGGTTTAATGTTTAATGTTTGTTTTGTAAACGCCATTGACAATGAAGGGAAAATTTACGTCATAATGTTCCTCATTGCGTATTATTGTCTCTTTATTGTTAATGTTGTTTAATGTTTGTGTTGGCACCGTTTGCTTTACATCACCATTACATTAGCGCCCCTCACTTCACACGGGTGTGATTTTTTTACCTTGCCGAGGACTCCATTTAAATTGTCAGTAAGAAAAAAAAGCACAGGCTGATAGAATCACAGCGTTTAATGTTGAAGGAAGACATTAATTTGTTCTTCCACTGATAAAACATTAATTCAGTCTGTCTCCTTTCTGCTCATATCTGTGACTGTGTGTGTGTGTGTGTATTAAATGATAGATTGACTAATGTGAGTCGTTATAATTCAGCGGTCGGTGCCTGCGGTCGCCATGCCCTTCAACTCTCAGCCAATCGGAAATATATCGGTGCCAAAACTCTATGCTCTCATTGGAGGAAGAGGGGGGAAGACCACGCCCGATATTCAAATTAGATGCCTGGACACTGTGGACAGAGATGGAGGCAGATAGATGAGTCTCTTTCCACCTTCATGTCCGATTCCTCTTTCACTCCTAATCCTCTCCTCCCTCCCTCCAATCAGCCTCTCCTCTTCATCTCTCTCTTACTTTTGTCTTCCCACCTTCTTGCTAACTCTTTCCTCTCTACCTCCCTCCCTCTCCCTCCGTCCCTCCCTCTCCGGTTCACCATCTAGTCTCCCCATATTCTTGCACAATTTAGGAATGTAACAGACACTCTTATCCAGAGATGAGCAAGGTATACTACTATCAACACAACAATAAAACAGAATCAGAATAATGATATGTACAGTGAAAGTATAGGATATCAGGTAAACGATGAACCTATAGCATGTGTCTAAATAACCTCTGTTTTCATCCCTTCCTCTCCTCCCTTTGTCAGTCTCCTCTCCTTCACTTCTAATTCCTCCTCCCTCTTGGGCCTCTCTTCTTAACTCTCTATCAGTATCTCTCTTCCCCCTCGTCTTCCCCCTCTCTCTCCTTCACTCTCTCAATTTCGTTCCAACCCCCCTGCCACACACACACACACACACAGTCACACACACACAAACACACCCTCTCACGGTCAAAGAGAAGCCGAGAGATCGTAGAAAAGTGAGGAAGCAACTTGTTGAAACGGAGTGAAAACAACCTCCGGTCTGTCAAGGTTTGCTGCCGAGTCGACACGGAGCTCTGCGCATCAAACGCAGGAAAATCCGGCTTTTTAAAAACAAGACGAGAGAGAGAGAGAGAGAGAGAGAGAGAGAGAGAGAGAGAGAGAGAGAGAGAGAGAGAGAGAGAGAGAGAGAGGCGCCATGGGCGGAAAGAGGAGAACAAGCAGGAGGAGGGGAGTGAGAGACGGAGAAAAAAAGGCTTCATCTTTTCTCTTTGTGGAGTCATCTGGGGATAACTGTCAGAACCATTTAAGATGTGGAGTTTAAGAACAGAGGTGGGGAGGGGGGGGGGGGGAACCCTGCAGTAAAATATAGATGCATGGACGTTTTATCTGAAACAACTTTGTTGTAGACTTATTTGTGAATATTTGGAGTGCAAAAGCACAAACAAATAACACGTGTGCCCGCACGCACACACACACACACACACACACACACACACCCTCGTATGCACCCTCGCATGCACGCACGTATTGTCCAGGTATCGATGCTTCGCTACATGAACAGTATATGTTATGCTATAGGTTTAAAGTGTGTTAACCCTCTCACTGACATGTGTGAGAGATGTGATGGGTGATGAGTGTGAGTTACCTCATATTCCAGACTGAAACTATACTAAAACAGTTTGCTTTCCAGAGTGAAACTACAAAACCAGAGTAGCGATGCACCGAATTGTTCTAGGCGATCTGTGACCAAATGTATAACTTGAAGACAGATATAGATTACCAGCAGTGGATCTCAAACTGGGGTTCATGGTAAAGCTAAAGTAGTGAATTACAAAGCTTTTTTTTTATCAGGGCCTCATTGAGGGTTGGACAGCATGCAAGCCTCCAAGACTGAGAGGGATAACAGAAGCATAATGGACTTGCCTGCCGATCATAGACACTGTGCAGCGTAAATACGGCTGGAGCCAGACACAAAAAGCTTGGGCAAGGGGTAGCGCACGGAGGTGACACTACTGCGCATGCGACACGACGCAAAACGCGTCACATACATTAGGACCCAAATAGGCCCCGCCCGTCACACTTTTCCAACCCGGAAGTAGGGGTGAAAAGGGAGTATGTGCTGGATGAGCCATACAAGTGAATGGGAGGGAATTTAGGTGCCTTCTCTATTATTTTTTAACTATGGTCGGACATAGCTATGACACCGACAGGATAACTGTATCTGCAGTGGAAAAAGAAGGTACCTGAAACACTACAGGCAGTGGAGTTCAGCTGGTACCATGCTGTGGTCTCTCTCTCTCTCTCTCAATTACATTTTCAATGCAAAGGAGCTTTATTGGCATGAGAAAACGTACGTTTACACAAAGCAAAAGTGGAACAAGACAATCAAGAAAAAACAATGCATGTAGAAATAAATATTGAATATGAACAGGAATAAAATAAAGGTGTAAACAGAGCTGTGTTCTCTCTCTCTCTCTCTGTAACTCAGTAGCAGCAGTGGAACAGGTCAGACTAATTAAGCCTTGTACAATTAAACCCCAGGATATTTGTCTCTGTGTGCGTGTGTGTGCACGCGCTAGCGAGTGTACATTGCACGTGCTTGCCCAATAACCTGTGTGCGTGTGCAGCCATAAGTGCCTGTGTGTGTGTGTGTGTGTGTGTGTGTGTGTGTGTGTGTGTGTGTGTGTGTGTGTGTGTGTGTGTGTGTGTGTGTCGCCTCCTTCCCAGTCTTCATTACAAGGACAATATTCCATGTCATATCTGATTTACAGCAAGAGGAGAGGAGAGGAGAGGAGAGGAGAGGAGAGGAGAGGTAAAGTGAGAGAGAAAGAGAATCAATGATCTAGAATGATTCTGGAGTCAAGCTAGAGGGTCTGGTTATGAGAGCTGAATACACATTGACCTACATCCTCCAACATCCACAAAGTCGCACGCACGCATGCACAGGTTGGGGTGGGGAAAAGTTATGTATCAATCTTACCTTGAAGCTTTTTCAATATGGCTAATGTCATCAGCACCCATGCCAATAAAGCACTTTGAATGGAATTGCATTGTGGGAGTGGAGATGAACAGTTGTATTGTTCTCTGCATTAGGGATGTCAGGGGTTAACCGGCTAACCGGTTAGCCGACCGTTAAGAAACATCCGGATATTATTAACAGCTTTAACGGTTAATTTGCATAATAATAAATGCGTGTTCTGATCTTAAATCCCTTTATTTTAGATCGTTTTAGTAATAGTACAACATAAACATTACAGAGACTGTAGTTGTCACTGTACAATACTGTACTTTAAAACAGTTGTCATGTTGCACACATGCCTAAAATTGCTCTTATTTGCGCCGCCCAGCTTGTCACACTCCAGGCTGCATGAACAGCGCTCTGGCTCTGTTTTCTGCCCCCTCAATGTCCCCGTTCTCTGTTGTACTTCAATGGCTAGTTGGCGACAAGCCTACAACGGTGGCGTTGCGGTAGTCAAAATGTAAGCGAGTGACAGGCTGACAGCGAGACGAGATTAACACATGTCGACCGTATCAATGCAGAGACCTACATTATTAAATCCATTATTGGCCATTTGGCCTGGAGGGAGAACGTTTACAGCCGCTGTCGCTTCCTCCTCAACCTCCTCCTCCTATCCGTCTCCTCGAGTCCCCACCAGTGTTGTTTTCGTCAGGACTGACGATAACGTAAATGACGACGTCAACGCCCCTTTTTCCAGGACTAAGACGGACTAAAACTAAATACACTCAAATAATTCGGGACAAGACTGACGCTGACGAGCTAATTAGCTCTGTTTGACGCGATGACGATGACGAGACGTGTTTGTGTTATCGCTGACAAGACGAGGGTAGACGAACATGTTAGTGGATTGACGAACAAAGTTTTAAATGCATGAAAATGTTCGCCAATAATGTCACTGCTCTCGCCTCTATCCTCCTCTCCTTTCCTTGTTGGTCACGCCCATCTGCATGCATGCACATTGCACACACACACACACACACCGTCCCATTTCGACTCCGTGTTTTCTTCAGACAATAACATCACCAGACTGGGGGAAGCCAAGCCGCTGCAGATCACTTTGCTAGTTTGCTTGTCCCCGTGGATTGGAAATAGGATTTAAAAGGCTATCCGATGATAGCGTGGATTACAGCACACTTGTGTGCAATTATTCAACAAAGAATTCACATATCACCGCGCCTCGTCAAGACTCCAGTATCGGCTCAATGCGAAACATGTTGCACCTAGCCTAGCCTGGAAGCTAACGTTACGTCAATCAACAACTGTAGCTCTGGTCGATAGCGTAGTTAGGACTCAGGAGTTCTATGGTACTTAATTTGATCCTTTCCCCTCACTCACACCCGCGGAAGTGCAGGCTGTGCAGCCCCTCGTTTTTAACATAAAAAAAGATGTGAAAGCCTACTTTCCTCCTTCTAACACTATGGATCAGAGCTAATGTTATTCCAACTCCCAGTAGCAGTTCAAGTACCCGACCAGATGACATGGTTTCTAATTCTAACTAAACGGTTATGGCCAAATAAAATGTAAAATCTCCTATGGCTGTTACTGTATGTCCACGGAAGAAACAGAGGTGTTTTCTTATGGTCAACTCATGTCACATATTTGCTGCACCAATTGAAGCTCCTGACCAGAGTGGAGTCAGAATGTGCCAAGGTTGGCCTCCGGCTGAATGCCAAGAAAACTCAAGTTATCACTTATAACATCCCATCAGAGCATCCACCTCTAACAACAACAGAAGGCACTGCTTTGAAGGAAGTGAATGACTTCAAGTACCTGGGCTCATGGGTCAACTCCACCGAACAAGACCTGAAAGTGAGGAAGGCCCTTGCATGGAGGGCCCTAAACGGCATGGCCAGTGTATGGAACTCCAACCTCCCCCGTCAAACCAAACTAAGCTTCTTCTACGCAACGGTAGAGTCCGTTCTCCTATATGGCAGTGAATGCTGGACCTTGAAGCCAACCCTGCAGAAGTCTCTCGATGGTTGCTACACCAGAATGTTGCGGGCAGTACTCAACATCAATAAGAGCACACATGTTACAAACACAACTCTGTATGATGGAATGCCAAGGGTGACCCAGAAAATAGCAGCCAGGAGAATGAGACTAGCAGGACACTGCCAAAGACACCAAGAGCTGCCAGCCAGTAAACTAGTGCTGTGGGAACCAACACACGGGCACCGGTCACGAGGACGTCCAACGCTAACATACGTGGATGTACTCAAGAACGACGCAGGAGCACAAAGTACCAACGAACTGGCCAGATGTATGGAGAACCGGGATGACTGGAAACGACGATGGAGGGCTCGTCTGAGGACGACCTAGAGAGACCTAGAGAATTGAAGCCCCCCCACCAACCCTGTGGAATCCATACCCCAAAACTCTCAGAGACATGCCCCCACCATCCAAAACCTTCAATATTACTTTCCCCAGATATTTATTTTTATTTACTTAGTGTTTTTCCTTTAATAAAGTTGTTTTTGCATTTATCATGTCCCCCTTGTAAAGCATTTTTGGGTACTCAGAAAAGCTCTATATAAATTATTAATTTTGAGATATTACTACAAAAACAATGTTTTATTGCTTAAACTTATGTATTCACTATTCATTGATTCACTAGTATACCAAAATCCATAAAAAAATGGCTCTCACAGTTCTTGGGTCAAATAATGATATGCGATTAAAATGCGATTAATCGAGATGAATTAACTACAAAGCCTCTGATTAATTAGATTTTTTTTAATCGAGTCCCAGCTCTAATTAATACCTGTACGCTATAGACATTTTATTTAAAGACATTTAAAAAAAATTGACAAACTGGACTAAAACCTTTTACTAAAATGACTAAAACTGACTAAAACCCTTAGGAGTTTCCGTCGACTAAAACTATCAAGGATAGAAATGACTAAGACTGACTAAGACTAATTAAGCATTTTTCCAAATGACTAAGACTGACTAAGACTAATTAAGCATTTTTCCAAAAGACTAAGACTGACTAAATCTAAAAAATGCCTGCCAAAAACAACACTGGTCCCCACACTGGCACGGCTTACAATTTGTGTCCTTATTTACATTATACATTATACATAGGACCTCTGTACTGTAGACGCGCAGATGCATGCATCATGCAATTCAATTCAATTCAAACTTTATTCAAGACACTCACAGGGGGGTCCATAGGGCAGAACACATAAAACATAAAAACACAAAAGTAAACAAACTATAAATAAAATAAACAAAGCATAAACAAGCAAACAGGGGGGACTTATCTCTGTACATACAGGCTAGAACGCCAGTGGCTCCACAGCTTAGATGATAGTCTGACAGAGCTCTTAGCAGGGTTAGAGAGTGATGCAATGATGCTGTTCTCAGAGTCTGTTAACCTGCACATAAATCTGTACATCAGGTTTCGTAGCACAGCAGGGCAAGTGGGTACATTTATTTCAACAAACATTTGACTGGCACTACAGCATCTTGGGGCTTTGAGCAGCAGTCTCATGCAGTCATTATAGGCCACTGTCATTTTTTGCAGGCTGCCCTTTTTGTAGTGTCGCCACAAGTGGGCAGTGTACAGCGGAGTACAATAAGCTTTAAACAGTGATATTTTCACAGGAGCAGAGCAGAAATTAAACTTGCGTATGAGTGTGTTGGCTTGGGCATACAGTTTACGCCGCTCTCTAAATATATCTCTATCATCAGATAGGTCATTTGTTATAAAATGACCCAGATATTTGGTCTCTTTGCATTCTTTTAATGCCATTCCAGACAGGTAGAAATCAGGAAATACCAGCTTACTGTCTTCCTTACTTCTCACAATCAGAGTTATGCTCTTTTTAGCGTTGTACTTCACATCAAAGTCGAGGCCGTACTGTGAGCACACTTTTAGTAACTGCTGGAGACCAGCACTGTATGGGCATAAAACCACCAAGTCATCTGCAAACATGAGGTGGTTGATGAAACAGTCACCAATGATACACCCTGTTTTACATGCATTCAACTGTACAGATAAATCGTCCATAAAAACATTAAAAAGGAAAGGAGATAAAATGCTGCCTTGCCTTACCCCATTGGTCACATGGAAAGGAGCGGAAATGGAGTTACCCCATTTAACCAGCATGGTCTGGTGTGCATACCAGTAAACCAGAATCCTTATTATACATCTAGGGGCCCCTCGCAAACATAATTTGTTAAAAAGTTTACAATGATTGACTCTGTCAAAGGCTTTAGAAGCATCAATAAAACATGTAAATACCGTGGTGTTTTGACTTGCATATTTGTCCAATATCTCCTTGAGCGCAAAGATACACATGTCAGTGCCATGTTTCTGTTTGAAACCAAACTGATTATCAGCTGTCAGTAAATACTGCTCCAGCCTACTGAGGAGAACTCTTTCCAGTACCTTAGATAAGATGCTGGCTAGAGCTATTGGCCTGTAGTTCTCAGAGCTATTCAGCTTACCCACCTTGTCCTTAATGACGGGCACTAGAATTACAGATAAAATGGATTTTGGTAGTGATCCATGAACTAAAAACCCAGTAAAACAAATGGCAAGTAAAATATGCAGTTTCCTGCTGGCATATTTCAAGTGTTCGGCAGCAATGTTATCCAGACCACAGGCCTTATTGTTAACTAATTTCAGGACAGCTTCATGTATTTCTTGTGTTGTGATAACCACCTCCTCATCTGCATCGACTGTGCCAACTTGGAAAGGGTTACTTGGAATACAGTTAAATAAATCAGAGAATTTTTTCTGCCACAGATTACATATGTCCTCCGGGCCACTTGCATCATCGACACTTGACGGTAGAGAGGTTTTACAGTTATTAATAGTTCTGATTTCTTTCCAGAAATCAGTAGAACTATTATTTTGTAGTTTCTTTGCAAGTGCATCAGCCCGCATTGTATTTTCCTGTCTCTTAATGAAACGGAGTGCATATTTAAAGTTAGCGTTAGTCTGCTTTTTTCGTTCAAACAGGTGACCAGACTTATTTTTGCCTGATTCAGCCCATTCTTTGAAAGCCCTACTAGCATCAGCATGCAGTTCTGCTACATATGTATTCCAACCTGGCCTGGCAAGGCCACCATTTGCCCTATGTTTATATAAAGGCTTGCTGGCAGTTAAAAGAGACTCCACAATATGTTCATACATTGTGCACAGATCAATGCTATGGTGTGGATTTTTACAATTTAAGTCGTGACACAAAATTGCATCCTTAGGGAGTTTGATGTTATCTAGCAGAGCATTAGTTTGGCTTTGATACATTTCCAACTGGTGTTTGGTGGCCTTGGTCCAATCTAGTTTCCCTGGCTTCTTGCTGCCCTCTACTGGAGATAGCAGAGGTAGATTACCAACATTGATCAACATGGAGAGAGGAATATGGTCAGTAGTAGCCAAGTCATAGTTGATATGCATGGACTGTAAAGAGTCATGTGCATCTACAGTACTTATACAGTGATCGAGCCAGATGCAGATGCGATGCGTTGTTTATTGATGATTAAGCCTACAACAATTGATTTATATTGTTAAATGTTGCTTTTTAGTTTGTCTTTTAAAAAGGAGCATAAATAAATGTATACCATTCGTCTACCAACTTTAATTATGTAGCCTATACATGCATATTACATTTGGGGTAGCCTATTAAAAAAGGAAAAAAAAATCAACCACTATCCGTTAATGACCCGGTTAATCCTATCGGCTAACCGGCTGGGAAACTATCCGTTACTGACATCCCTACTCTGCATGAATATCTGCACTTCAAATCATTGCAACAAGGTGTTCACCATTGCACACAACTCGACAAACGAGTTCCACACCGCCACAGGGAGTGCACTGGTGCCCGGTGTCGAGTCGGTCAGGCCACAAAAGGCCTCTGCCCAAACAGGGCCCCTGCCCATGCAACATATAATGGAGCTGGCCTGTTCTGACATCAAACACTCCATATTTGGGCATGCCTGACACAGAACTCCATATGTACGTACCGGGGTATGTATGTTTGTAAATTGTAATCCAGGTAACTCGATTTTTATAAAACAATTCTACCGCCCCTCCATGAGCAACAACAATCACAATAACATGGGGGCTAAACCACGTGGTTAGTCAGGGAGCCCTCCTGGTTCTTTGGCCGCTTTCCCCCCTAGAGGGCTAGCATGGATTGTGTTAAGTTCCTGAATTTACATTTACATTTACAATTGATTTCAAGGCCCTCCTCCTTACATACAAAGCCATTAATTGGCCAGGTCCAAGCTAACTCCCTGAAGAACACCATCTACTCGCTGGGTCAATTGGAGGTTCACACACAGTAACAGCAGAAAGTAGATCGGTGACACAGCCTTCGTCAATTATGCCAGAAAGCTATGGAACGCAATATCCTATAGATATTAATATATGTTTACTGCAGCCTTTTAACTATAGCTTTGCAGCTGCACGTTGGTAATGCTTTTTGAAAAGTAAACCTACAGATTTTGTCCAAACATCACACAAATTGGTACACAGTCTCTAGAGTCATTCAACGAAACGGGTCTTTCAGATTTTTCAGACTCCATTCTGATTGGCTAATATTGGCTTCCAAAGTTCGCAGGACTTTGACAGTTTGACTGCGGGATTAAATAAGCGTGAGCTCCATCTCCCTGCCTAGTTTTCACTAACCTTTGAAGTACCACCGATCCCACATCATCGTTCCGTTTCATGATAATCATGGTGTAATAAAATGGTGTAATCGCTTGTCCTAGTGTTGAAAAAGAATCCAAAGTGGCCATCATCAACCACACAGGGTGGAGGAGGACCACAAGCATTTTGCCTCAATTTCCCAGAACCCTTTGCATGCCGGACTGCCGGTGCGACGGATGTTTTTCCGATGACGTCATCAAAACGCGTCACCTATCCCACTCCGTCCGATGGAAACCCCGTGTAACTCGTTATTGGGAGGGAAGCTGTTCTATCTACATCAATTAACTTGGTGTAACTCGTGAATGGGGGGAGTGGGGGGGGGGAGTGTACTCTGCACTGCTTGTATATGAACTATAGGGCCTGGGCAGAATCTAATTAAAACCCACACGGGCTCATTGTGAATATTGCGTATAGCTTATTTTCTTTTTGGGCGTGAACCCGTCTTAGCTCTATTATATATCTTATATGTATTATTATTATTATATACTCATGTCATTTCCTCTCCTCTCCCCTGTTCTCCTCTATTCTCCTATCCTCCTCCCCTCCCCCCCTCTCTCTCCACATCACCTCCTCATCTCCTCTTTTCACTTCCATGGTAACGGACGGTCAATGAAAAAAGCATTCGGTAACCACGGTAACCTTGACACAGCCTGTGTGTGCCCGAGCTCAGTGCCCTGTGTGTGTGTGTGTGTGTGTGTGTGTGTGTGTGTGTGTGTGTGTGTGTGTGTGTGTGTGTGTGTGTGTGTGTGTGTGTGTGTGTGTGTGTCCTGTCGCTATGGGAAATTTGAATGGTTGGCAAGGGGGAAAGGATTGCCAAAAACAGCATGAATGAATGAGAGAGAGAGAGAGAGAGAGAGAGAGAGAGATGGATGTAGTAGCTGAAGAGAATAACATGTGATTAAGACAGAGGGGGGGTGAAGAGGAAGGCAAGAGAGGAAGAAAGTGAACAGAGGAGAAAGAGGAGGTTTGAAGAGAGGGTCAGTTACTGACGGAAAGAAACAAGGAGACAGAAACCACAAGACGGGGCGATGCAGCACAGCTAGACAGATGTACACATCTATCTGTGGAAGAACATGTGATGGAGGGAGAGAGAAAGATGTACACATCTATCTGTGGAAGAACATCATGTGATGGAGGGAGAGAGAAAGACCCCCCCCCCCAGATTGATATGCCCATCTGAAAAGGTCCAACATTTTGTTCAAGCTCATATCTTTCAACATTTCTCAAGGTCACAACGCGTTGCATCATGACAGTGTGTAGATCGGCTAATATAGCTTAAAGAGTAACCTGTTATGTATTTGCAAAACTGTTGACACACTCTCAGAAAACCCTTAAGTATGTCAACTATATATATAAAAAAATGGAGAGGAGCCACATTTGATATTTCAGCATTATCAACTGAAATGATCGTCATCCGCCATTTTGGAGAAATAAACTTCGGGTTGCCTGATGACGCGCACCGCAGCGTCATCACGGGATGGCGAGATCTTGTCTCGGTGGAATGCTAACTCGACACGCCCATCGACCGGATGCTGGGTGCACACTACACTACATTATGCAGCAACATTATGTGGACGAAAGCAGCTTGTAACTGGTCAGCTCCCAGTGACCAACAGTATAGACTGTGGTTGAACTGGTCAGCTCCCAGTGACCAACAGTATAGACTGTGGTTGAACTGGTCAGCTCCCAGCAGTGTTGTTTTCGTCAGGACTGACGATAACGTAAATGACGACGTCAACGCCCCTTTTTCCAGGACTAAGACGGACTAAAACTAAATACACTCAAATAATTCGGGACAAGACTGACGCTGACGAGCTAATTAGCTCTGTTTGACGCGATGACGATGACGAGACGTGTTTGTGTTATCGCTGACAAGACGAGGGTAGACGAACATGTTAGTGGATTGACGAACAAAGTTTTAAATGCATGAAAATGTTCGCCAATAATGTCACTGCTCTCGCCTCTAGTCTATCCTCCTTTCCTTGTTGGTCACGCCCATCTGCATGCATGCACATTGCATACACACACACACACACACACCCCGTCCCATTTCGACTCCGTGTTTTCTTCAGACAATAACATCACCAGACTGGGGGAAGCCAAGCCGCTGCAGATCACTTTGCTTGTCCCCGTGGATTGGAAATAGAATTTAAAAGGCTATCCGATGATAGCGTGGATTACAGCACACTTGTGTGCAATTATTCAACAAAGAATTCACATATCACCGCGCCTCGTCAAGACTCCAGTATCGGCTCAATGCGAAACATGTTGCACCTAGCCTAGCCTGGAAGCTAACGTCAATCAACAACAGTAGCTCTGGTCGATAGCGTAGTTAGGACTCAGGAGTTCTATGGTACTTAATTTGATCCTTTCCCCTCACTCACACCCGCGGAAGTGCAGGCTGTGCAGCCCCTCGTTTTTAACATAAAAAAAGATGTGAAAGCCTACTTTCCTCCTTCTAACACTATGGATCAGAGCTAATGTTATTCCAACTCCCAGTAGCAGTTCAAGTACCCGACCAGATGACATGGTTTCTAATTCTAACTAAACGGTTATGGCCAAATAAAATGTAAAATCTCCTATGGCTGTTACTGTATGTCCACGGAAGAAACACAGAGGTGTTTTCTTATGGTCAACTCATGTCACATATTTGCTGCACCAATTGAAGCCCCCCCCACCAACCCTGTGGAATGCATACCCCAAAACTCTCAGAGACATGCCCCCACCATCCAAAACCTTCAATATTACTTTCCCCAGATATTTATTTTTATTTACTTAGTGTTTTTCCTTTAATAAAGTTGTTTTTGCATTTATCATGTCCCCCTTGTAAAGCATTTTTGGGTACTCAGAAAAGCTCTATATAAATTATTAATTTTGAGATATTATTACTACAAAAACAATGTTTTATTGCTTAAACTTATGTATTCACTATTCATTGATTCACTAGTATACCAAAATCCATAAAAAAATGGCTCTCACAGTTCTTGGGTCAAATAATGATATGCGATTAAAATGTGATTAATCGAGATGAATTAACTACAAAGCCTCAGATTAATTCGATTTTTTTTTAATTGAGTCCCAGCTCTAATTAATACCTGTACGCTATAGACATTTTATTTAAAGACATTTAAAAAAAATTGACAAACTGGACTAAAACCTTTTACTAAAATTACTAAAACCCTTAGGAGTTTCCGTCGACTAAAACTATCAAGGATAGAAATGACTAAGACTGACTAAGACTAATTAAGCATTTTTCCAAAAGACTAAGACTGACTAAATCTAAAAAATGCCTGCCAAAAACAACACTGGCTCCCAGTGACCAACAGTATAGACTGTGGTTGAACTGGTCAGCTCCCAGTGACCAACAGTATAGACTGTGGTTGAACTGGTCTGCTCTCAGTGACCAACAGTATAGACTGTGGTTGAACTGGTCAGCTCCCAGTGACCAACAGTATAGACTGTGGTTGAACTGGTCAGCTCCCAGTGACCAACAGTATAGACTGTGGTTGAACTGGTCTGCTCTCAGTGACCAACAGTATAGACTGTGGTTGAACTGGTCTGCTCTCAGTGACCAACAGTATAGACTGTGGTTGAACTGGTCTGCTCTCAGTGACCAACAGTATAGACTGTGGTTGAACTGGTCAGCTCCCAGTGACCAACAGTATAGACTGTGGTTGAACTGGTCAGCTCCCAGTGACCAACAGTATAGACTGTGGTTGAACTGGTCTGCTCTCAGTGACCAACAGTATAGACTGTGGTTGAACTGGTCTGCTCTCAGTGACCAACAGTGTGGTTGAACTGGTCAGCTCCCAGTGACCAACAGTATAGACTGTGGTTGAACTGGTCAGCTCCCAGTGACCAACAGTATAGACTGTGGTTGAACTGGTCAGCTCCCAGTGACCAACAGTATAGACTGTGGTTGAACTGGTCAGCTCCCAGTGACCAACAGTATAGACTGTGGTTGAACTGGTCAGCTCCCAGTGACCAACAGTATAGACTGTGGTTGAACTGGTCAGCTCCCAGTGACCAACAGTGTGGTTGAACTGGTCAGCTCCCAGTGACCAACAGTGTGGTTGAACTGGTCAGCTCCCAGTGACCAACAGTGTGGTTGAACTGGTCAGCTCCCAGTGACCAACAGTGTGGTTGAACTGGTCAGCTCCCAGTGACCAACAGTGTGGTTGAACTGGTCAGCTCCCAGTGACCAACAGTGTGGTTGTTATGGTCAGCTCCATATGGGTAAAGAAATGCTGTGAGAAATTACACATGTCCCTCTGCAGAGCAAAAATGTATCCGTTGAGTTCTTCACTTCCTGAAAAGTGTTGCGTATTATTTTTATGTATTTTTTGATGGCAGAATAGCAGAATTGATTTGCATTAGGAAAGAGACGGAGGGGGGATAAAGCCAGAAGACAAAGGAATACACAATAACATCCCAGTATTAAATAAACACTAAGGATTTCACTGTGTCGTGTCAAACATGCTAGAGAAAAAGAGAGAAAGTGTGTGTGTGTGTGTGTGTGTGTGTGTGTGTGTGTGTGTGTGAGAGAGAGAGAGCGAGAGAGAGAGCGAGAGAGAGAGCGCATATCGCCACTGTGTCAATACAATATATATGCTAATAACTCCTTTAGTATATGTGTGAATTTCATTACATATAAAGAGAGCAACACACACAAACAGCATGCAGCCTTAAAGACACACTCCACCATCCACACACAAACAACAGTCAAGGTCATTTACCAGCACACAACACACACACACAGTAAAATCCTGAGAGTTCCTTTAACTCTGAGTGTACCAAAATGGACCGTAATGGACCATTTGTACACTGACTCTCAAGTTACAGACCTGTGAGGGACAATGATAGTCTCGCATATAGCCAGACAACTATATTACACAATCTCCGAAGGCTATATATAGAGTGTGGAACTACACCTCCCGAAATCCGAGCAAGGAAGCTTAGCTGCCATTTCCATTCACAAACTTATTTTTAATTTAATTACATTTTTCGTGAGACATGGCCAAAGCATTTTTAAGGGTCCCCAGTCAAAAAGGTTGCGAACCCCTGGTTTATGACATAATGACCCAGAGGGACATTTTGAGCTCTAGTTGTGTGTCAATCAACTGCTGACCTGGTGCATGCTAGTCTAATGGAGGCATACCGCTAATATAAAAACCTAAAATAGTAAAAGCTTCCGGAAGAAGATTTGCTTGAACTGGAATTATTGACAGTGTGCGTGCGTGCGTGCGTGCATGCATGCATGCATGCATGCATGCATGCATGCATGCATGCATGCGTGCGTGCGTGCGACACACACACACACAGGTGGCTTTCCCGGCTAGCTTGCATTTCTCCTTTAGTCTATTCCCTTTCATCCACTCTCCTTTCCTTCACTTTGACCACAATATTATTCTCTTTAATGTCGTTTTTTAAATAAAGTCACAGTTAATATTCTAAAATGGCAGCTTATCAATGTTTCTCTCTTTGCAAAGCAGTCTATAAATATTAATGACTCCTCTGACATGCACTGGACTCCCATTCTTTCACTGCCTCTGTGTGTGTGTGTGTGTGTGTGTGTGTGTGTGTGTGTGTGTGTGTGTGTGTGTGTGTGTGTGTTATTGGATGTGTGTAATTGTGTCTGTAGGTGTCCTGTGCGCGTGTGCGTGTCTCTCTGCGCACGTGTCTGTGTGTATACGTGCGTATGCGTGTGTGCGTGTGTGTGTGTGTCTGTGTAGGAATGAAAGCGAGCAGGAAAGTTTATCACAACAAAAGCCCTGGGGTAGTTTTTCACACAAATAATTGCCCTGCATGTGGTAAATGGTGTGATTTCTACCATTGCAAACGTTGGCAGCCAATCCCGCTCAGCTCACATTCTCTCGCGCACACGCACGCACGCACACACACACACACACACACACACACAAGCTTCTCAGCTTCAAAGTAATACAGACTCTCTCTCTCTCTCTCTCTCTGTGTGTGTCAGCTAAAGCTTTCAGGTTTTAACATTCAGAAGATGACATGACTTAGTAACAGCAGGAAACTTTGCTGATTTTGAGCCTGAATCCCCTTTGTTCAGATGTGAAATACTGTAGTGTGGGAAAAAGACATGTATCCACTATCCTATACTACGTCTTCTGTGTATTCCTCTACCAAAATGTGGGAAGTGTGCACCTCCTCCTGCTGCGAGAGTGAGGTCTAGCCAACACCAACTCGGGATTCCTGGATCGCTGCCCTCCACAATTTCCTATCCAAAATCAGGTTCTTGAGTTCTGCAGTGTTGTCAGCCAAGCTGTCGCGCCGCAGCACGTCTACATAGGTGGTACGCTTCTTTCCCCTCCTGGCTTTTGTTATGGCTGAATTTCGGACACTAAACGCATGAGATCAAGTTCCCTTTGTAGACCTTTATTTCACGTGCAACTCCAGCATACACGGATGCCACTGGCTCGCAGGCCGGTCCTCCCAAGAAGCATCACATAACAATCACAGAGTTATACCTTATATACAGTCTTAGTCCCACCCACAAGGCGGACCAGAATGAGAGCAGACAGGATGGGGAGGTGAATACGCAAAGGACCATTTGTTTACACACAAAGGAAGAGGAAGAGGGGGGGGGGGGGGGGGGGTGGGACGGAACAGGTGAGAAGGGAGGGGGGGGGGGACTTGCTCTCCCAACATGGACAGGAAGAGACGGGGGTTGTGAGGTGGAGCTGTGGAGAGGATCTAAGTGACAACCGCCAAATGTTGCCTCTCACAGGATGTCAGGTTGTCTAGACGAACCTAGTGTATTCAATGAGCTTCAAATGAGCTTTGATGATGGAAATTCCTCGTCAAATCCTTCCTCTTGTTAATTAAAACAACAGCTTAATTAAACAATAATTTGAATTTTCCATCAATATCAAAATAATACATCATAATACATTTGAACAAAATACATTGTAAGCATGGTTTAAGCAGCTGCGTCAATGCGATTTTTTTGTTGAACTTTGTGCATGTTGTCGTGAAGTTCAGTCCTCGTTCTCGAGCAGCTTCACATAACTTCTCAAGTCAACTTGTAATTGTAGCAATACATAACTTCAAGTCAACTTGTAATTGTAGCAATACTTTCCATAAAGTTATGTGCAGTGTCTATGTCCCCACATTTATAGACAAACTACACATACTCCTCTATTTTTTTTTTTTTTTTTTTTTTAGACTGATAAAAAATCACTGATGTGCACTCAATCACTAGCTCATTTATCACTTACATGGAGACTATATATTTTGACTAATAAGAAAATCCTGTAGGCTTAACAATCCAAATCTTATCTAATTTACAAAGGATCCAAGAAATCCCTAAAAATGATACTAATACAGTACCCTGTTGATTTAGCACGGCAAACTATAACATAACAAATAGCCCAGAGAACATCATATATTCCAAACAATATTTTCTTTCCAGGTATTGCATTAGCTTTTTTTTTTAGCAACAAACTGGCATGCTGCAGGTGTCGATTTTCACACCTTACACCTACCTACCTTAACTGAAGGAAAGAAGTTAACATGGTATAGACATTATTTTCCATTTCATCCTATGAGTCAGGTCATCTTCGGTGTGCCTGATTTTGGTTAGGAGATTTTGTACTTGGTAATGTTATTTTCTATATAACACAATTTACACAATACAATTGTTTTAACAACACAGATCAATCCCACTGCCTCTCACTGTTTTGACAGCTGCAATGGGACACTTTTTCCCCTGGCATCGGCGGCCATCTTCTGATAGGGGTGTGTGTGTGTGTGTGTGTGTGTGTGTGTGTTGTTGAGGCGGTGGGCAAGTCACATGCTGCTACTTTTAGCAGACTTCCGAAAAGTGTCTTTCCATTTCCATTTCACCTTGTTTTCCTTTCCATCGGGATCGGAAAATAAAGGCATCTTTCTGGCCTTAGATTTAAGGAATGGAGGCGTGAACCTCTCCCTTCCTGCCAACTCTGACAGTGCGTGCAAAAACTTACGGAACGCAACTGCCGGTACTTTGGTGATCTCCTCCTTCACTGGCCGGCCCGCCGGAACCCCCTCTGGGCGCATGAGTGTGCACTCCTCTCCCACCGCCTGTCGAACGAGCAGATTCTTGACACCCTCGACGTCCGTCGCTGCTTTGACGATTAGGGTTGTGTAGGTAGGCTCCAGGGCCTCCGAAGGAGATGTCCCCTTGTTCTCAACGTCTGTCGCTGGCTTGTCTCCGGTCCCGAACTGCTCAGCAGGAGCCTCCGTCTTTGTAGTCAGGAGCCTTCCTGCGCTGTGCACAGGAGATGTCCCCTTGTCGTTGACGTCTGTCGCTGGCTGCTCTGCTCCTGCTGGTTTTGGTTCTGTTCTCCCCACCTCGATGTCAGACGATTTCCTCTTGGTTGAAGGCTGTGGACCGTCCGCACGGGCTCCCGCAGGCACCGTCTCCTCTTCGTCTGGGCATCGACTGGCCTCCATGCAGCCCAGGTCGAGAGTCAGAGGCTGTGGACCATCCGCACGGGCTCCCGCAGGCACCGTCTCCTTTCCGTCTGGGCATCGACTGGCCTCCATGCAGCCCAGGTCGAGAGTCAGTGCCCGCTGCGAAGACAAAGGAGACCTCCCAGGAGCCAGCGGTCTGCTCTGTGTCCTTGGAAGTTCCTCCATACGATCCTCCAGTTGTCTCTTCCTCCATCCACCTTGAAAATACTTTTTTGTGGCGGTCATATTTGTCTTAAATGACTTTTTCTTACTAATTTTCTTCTCATATTTTGCAACCATCTCTTTTTCTGTGGCCGCCGGCGCACTTTTTTTGTTTCCCATATTGAAATACTGTCTCTGGCAAGCACGGTTCTTTGGCTGCGACGTCTCTGGCAAGCACGGTTCTTTGGCTGCGTCTCTGGCAAGCACGGTTCTTTGGCTGCGACGTCTCTGGCAAGCACGGTTCTTTGGCTGCGACGTCTCTGGCAAGCACGGTTCTTTGGCTGCTCTGGCAAGCACGGTTCTTTGGCTGCTCTGGCAAGCACGGTTCTTTGGCTGCTCTGGCAAGCACGGTTCTTTGGCTGCGACTTCTCTTAATGCAAAACAAGGTCTCTCTTTTCTCTTTTTTTTTTTTTTTTTTTTTTCAAAATATGAGAATTAGCACTTAATCTGGAAGGTTCTCACCGTTTCAGTGTAGCCACAGGTTTTTTTAAAATCCTGGCGTTTTGAACTCCGTAGATTCAGCATTTGACTCTTCTGTAGATCTGTCCGTTTGTTGAAATCAGTCAGTTTTGATCTTTCCGGAGTTTTAGACGACAACAGGATCCCACTTCTCGACACCAAATGTTATGGCTGAATTTCGGACACTAAACGCATGAGATCAAGTTCCCTTTGTAGACCTTTATTTCACGTGCAACTCCAGCATACACGGATGCCACTGGCTCGCAGGCCGGTCCTCCCAAGAAGCATCACATAACAATCACAGAGTTATACCTTATATACAGTCTTAGTCCCACCCACAAGGCGGACCAGAATGAGAGCAGACAGGATGGGGAGGTGAATACGCAAAGGACCATTTGTTTACACACAAAGGAAGAGGAAGAGGGGGGGGGGGGGGGGGGGGTGGGACGGAACAGGTGAGAAGGGAGGGGGGGGGGGACTTGCTCTCCCAACATGGACAGGAAGAGACGGGGGTTGTGAGGTGGAGCTGTGGAGAGGATCTAAGTGACAACCGCCAAATGTTGCCTCTCACAGGATGTCAGGTTGTCTAGACGAACCTAGTGTATTCAATGAGCTTCAAATGAGCTTTGATGATGGAAATTCCTCGTCACTTTGCCCTGGGTTGGCTCCCATATAGAGTCAATTTACTTGCCTCAAGTTCTGGGTGCCTGACGCAGTGCTCTGCCAGTCTCATCCTTCTCTCTCTGACTTTGTCTGTGACCCGTGGTAGGTCCCCATAGAGGTCCACATTTCTGATGCGGTCCGTCCATGTGACACCTAGTGCCATTCGTAGCATTCTTGTGTAGACTCCATCCAGGGCTTTTTCCTGTTGTACTGTGAGGGTCCATGTCTCGGCCCCATACAGCAGTACTGACTCCGCAGTAGCTATGAACAGTCGCCTCTTAATGTACTTGAAGTCCTCGACACGCTCGAGCACCTCTGCAGTGGCAATGGTTTTGTCCTCGACGTTGACTGTCATTACCTTTGTTTTCTTGGAAGTGTGCACAGTGAAGTAAAATACATCCTTAAAATAGATAAAATAAAAGAAACATTCAATCTAACATCACAGATCTCCATTTAGGAGCCAGATTATCTCCTGCATCAATTTGAGGCCCCTTTTTCCACCGGAGTTGAACCGGTTCAGTTCATTTTTGCTGTCTAACATTGAACCAGTTCAGAGTGTTTCCACTGAAAATGAGTTGGTTCGGAACTGGAACTAAAGCATGGCCACCGGTTCCATGAAAGCACCAATAAGGTTCCAAGAATCTAGAACGGAACCAGTTCTAGAACCAAAGTTAGTCTGGTGGAAAAGGGACTTCAAACACAAAAGTCTGTGAGTGACAGTGATTTGAGATACTGCACATGTAATCAGCTGCTACCTTTAAACACAATAAATGTGAGGCTTTTTTTAACAACTCTTGTCCCCACAAAATGCCCGCAACACAAACATTAAATGCAATTGACAATGAAGGGAACATTTTGTCCCCACACGTCTCATATTTGCCATCGACAATGAAAGGAGAAATTAGGCCAAATATGACATGAATTTGTGGCAACAGGCATTCTGATTGGCCAGTATGAGATGATGCATGATGATGTACGATGATAAGAGTGCCCCTCACTTCACACGGGTGTGATTTTTGTATACTATTTAACTAGTTTTGAGAAGCTGCCATTTGTTCTAAAGTGCAAAAGATTGGTGTGATTTGTTTCAAAAGAGCTTGATATGTAATGACGCAATGTGACATACCAGTAGCTCTGTTAACACAACCATGCACCCCCTCCAACTGTATATTTCCCCCTTTTCAACTCGTTGGATTCAATTTTAACACTTGCTTTGGCAATGTAAACGTTTTTCTCACACCAATAGAGCACGAATGGAATTACAATACAAGCTCACAATGCGTCGCAACTGTAGATCGGCTATTTTTGGCTATAAAGTTCCCCCCAGAACATGGCATGCTGGGGTTCAGCTGGTCAGATTAACACGCAGTACAGGAGAGGTACGGGATATTACCTGTTGACTTTCAACCACCGTCTACCTCTGTCTGATTCACCCCATCTGTCTGTGTCCTCTTTTTCACTGCTGTTATGCTCCCTGTCTCTCTCTCCATCTCTCTATCCCCATCTCTCTCCCTCTCTCCCTCTCAAAGTGGATCCATTAGTGTATTACTTATAAGTACTGTCCTCAAAACAAACTCTGTCTCTCTCACACACACACACACACACACTCTCATACCGGATTGAGTGGACGTTGGAGAAACATTCTCTTGGCTAAGTGCCTGGATAAGAGAGATGGGTGCGTGCACGTGCACACACACAGTGTATTGAACACAGTAATATGAATGTGACCTTGTCTGAATGCCGTCCACTAAACAGTGGCTGAAATAATAAGAGGGAAAAGACATAAAAACAACTGGAGTAGAAGAAAAGGTTACAGAGAGAGAGAGAGAGAGAGAGAGAGAGAGAGAGAGAGAGAGAGAGAGAGAGAGAGAGAGAGATTAGAAGAGGACAGGAAGAGAGGATGCCTGGAAAGGGAGAAAAGCAGAGAGGGGGAACGGATATGAGACCACACACACACGTGTCATGGCCAATTAGCTTCTTGGTTTAAAATCTTTGCTGTGTGTGTGTGTGTGTGTGTGTGTGTGCTCATGTTGAGTTTATCTTCATGTGTGCGTTTCCACATCAACCAGCCTTTAACACTCTAAGCAGTCAGTCTGACCGATTGTCGATTATCTTTGCTCATGTAGCTCTCAGAAGGTTCCCCTTCCATGACTTTACCTTAATATCCAATTCAAATCATCTTTTCTTTTTTTTATCAGACACGTTTTCTAAATATTAAATACGGCATTTATTTGACGTTAATTTACGCTACTTTTCGGCTAAATTGAGCACTCTCCCCCTTTCTCCCATGCACAGCAGGCAGAGAAGATCTTCACACCTGCTGACGAAATGTAACCCACACACACACACACACACACATGTGCGTAAAGCTGAGCGCTTAGCGTTGCGTGGTATGGTGTGTTGTTTTGTTTTGTGTTGCGTTGTGTGTGCTCTCTCTGTATCGGTGGTCTCCATCCAGACCCCTGGCTGATTTTCATTACCGATAGATGACCGGGAGCCAATCAGCAAGCTGCGGACACACAAGAGCCCCCTGAGCCGCACGCCTTTAATTTCCTGTGTTGTTGGAGCGACACTGAAGGATTGTGGGTACACAGAGAAACAGGAAGCATGATAAGTTGCTTTTAGAAGCACGTGTGAGGACGGCGTGTGTGTGCGCGCGCGCGCGTGCGTGCGTGTGTATACGCACCTGTGTGTGCGTGTGTGTGTGTGTGTGTGCAACAGTAATGAGGTGAGCACGGGTCAGACAGAGTCATCCATTCTTAGGACGTACGTAGAGTGGTGTTCTTCCCATAGAGGACACACTCCACCTCTCCTCTTAATCTCTACCCCCATCATCCTCCTCCTCCTCCTCCTCCTCCTCCTCCTCCTCCTCCTCCTCCTCCTCCTCCTCCTCCTCCTCCTCCTCCTCCTCACTTCGTTCCTTCCTTCCCACTGTCCCCCCTTCATACACCACATTGACTCCCTGGAGGGCTCCCTCCCTGGAGGGCTCCCTCCCTGGAGCCCTCCCTTCATACACCACATTGGAGCCCTCCCTGCGCAGCACTATTTTTCTGAGGCCAGTTCCGTTCCCATGCACTTCTGTTGGATTTCTGACCATTCTCGCGCCACAATGGTTTAATTTCTGACAGCTCGCTCACGCGCTCAAGCTGAGAGAGAGACAGTATAGGAAAGACAGACCGTAAGAAAACTCTAGAGGGAGACGGACAGTACAGGGAAACTGAGAGGGAGACAGTGTAGGAGAGACGGACAGTAGGGAAACTGAGAGGGAGACAGTGTAGGAGAGTTGGACAATAGGTACATTGAGAAGGAGACAGTGTAGGTGAGTCAGACAGTAGGTAAATTGAGAGGTAGACAGTGTAGGTGAGTCAGACAGTAGGTAAATTGAAAGGTAGACAGTGTAGGTGAGTCAGACAGTAGGTAAATTGAGAGGTAGACAGTGTAGGAGAGTTGGACAATAGGTACATTGAAAGGGAGACAAGTTTATGTGTATGTTGACTGGTAAGTTATTATTTATCTACATCCAATCAATCTACTAGCATCAGCAAAGACTGCTTCCGACTCCGTCTGATCCCAAAATGAAAAAGGAAAACGATTCCTGTGTATAAATTAATGTTTTGCATGCTGCGTTAATCTAATTCATGTACAGAAACACTAGTACCATTATGCGCAAACACGCCGAGGGAAATGCAGGGAAAAACATCCTTGATATTGAACTAATTCACTTTGGTCGCACTTCTATCAATAGATTAATATCTTAGTCAGAGCACTGATCTTTTATTAGATTTCCTGTCTGCAGAGACTATATAGCTTGGCTGAGGAAATGGCGCGAGCACGCGCCCACACACACACACACACACACACACACACACACACACAGTTTCAGATGCTGCCACTTGGCAAGTGACTTGCGTAGCCACAGAGCCACTGGCAGTGGGCTGCTAAATAGCTACTTCCCCCGGACGGACAATCAGGTTTATGAAGGACCAGAGCAGGAAAAAGACTGTGTCTGTGTGCAGAGGCAGCCTGTGGCTTTTATATTAACCACTTTAACACCCATCTACATAAAAGATATCTTTAAAAAAAATAACAATAATCTTCACCAAAAATAGCCGTTGTACTGCGTCGTGAGCCTGTCGATCGGCTGTCGACAGGCTCACACAGAAAACACACTAGAGTATAGAGCCCTGAGGGCTTCCGGTCAACCATATAGGGTTGAAGTGGTTAAAACTGAACACACAAACATGCTACAATGTTGAGGAAACCAAAGCCCAAAGCACAACATAAGTATACTCAACATCAGGAGTCCTTATACTGTAGATACTCTGGGCTGTATTTTGCGTGTCTTAAGTACCAGGTCTTATTACTTAACTTAAGACCTGGAGGCGTGATCAATGCCATTTGGCTATTCTGAGTGGCCAAAGAGCATTGACCACACCTCCAGGTCTTAAGTTAAGTAATAAGACCTGGTACTTAAGACACGCAAAAAACAGCCCTATGGCTCAAATATTACTCCGCTTCAACTGCACGCTCCATATATGGCCAGTACGGAATTCATTCCATATGTTGATCTTAATTTTGATTAAGATCTTGATCTTAACTTTTTACTCAAGTCAAAATTGATTCTCAAATGTACCTATGAAACAGGCATAGTGATGTGTAACCAGACCTCTACATGCTTATTAAGCTCACTCACACACTGGATATATACACAGTACTATATACAGTACAGAGGAGACAGAAAGAAACAATTGTGGGCCTGTAGAATCTTTAACAACACATTCTGTCGTGGCTCATGGGGGCAGGGCTCGAAATTAACTTTTTTACTTGGTAGCACTGGTGCTCCCAAATTCAGAATGAAGGAGCACCAGAAAAGAATTAGGAGCACCCACCAAAATTTTACGAGCACCAATATGTAATCGATTTTTTACATTCATTATTATTACACTTGTAGCCTACAACAGTGGTTCCCAACATTTTTCATGTCAAGCACCCTCAAATTGACACTCATTAGCCCACGGACCCCCATTTGAAAATATATGCCAGGGACCCCCATATGAGAAGATTTTTACGGCTCTAGCAGTGATTTTCAGTTATTTACATTTCAAGGACCCCCAGTTTGACCTGAATTAGGCTACCGTTCCCCATTTCTATCTCTGGGACCCATAAAATCAAAGTTAATTTAACTGAGTGTTCAAATGTACAGTGAAATTGGTTTACCCATAGTATGTAGTACACTCTCAGAGTTTCAGACCCATAAGGGTCCATTTGGTTCCTAACTATCATTTAACCGAGGACCCCTAGGGATCCCCGGACCCCACTTTGGGAACCACTGGCCTACAAGCCAGTTGGTATGAGATGCTATTTTTGTGGCAATAAACCAGTTGAAAATATAATTAAATTCTAAATACTGTCTCTGCTATAATTTCTGAATTTGTAAATGGCTACAAAACCCTTTGTTTTATGTAGGCCTGCTTTTTGATTGAAGTAAAAAATATATATATATATATATATATATATATATATGTATATATACTGTATATATTTATGAGAAGTTATTTTCATAACGTCATCATAAATGTGTGTGTGTGACTCCACACATTCCATTCAATTGAGCCCTTTTGTTGTCTCTCACAGCTGAGGACCTCAGGTCCAGCTGATGTTGATCACCCAATCAGTCCACGGACTGACGGGAGGTTAGAGGAAGTAGAAGAAGCCAAGGAGATATTTCTTTAAACAATCATAACTCTGGACAGGAATGGACTAGGAACTTACTTTTTTTTTTTACATGCTCAGATCTTTATGCTCTACAAGTTTAAATCATCTCGCGGGAGGGAACCGACCCGCGACACTTTCGGTCGCGATCGTTTGGGTCGCACTACAGTAATTATATGCAGTAGCACTGGTGCGCCCAGTTATATTTTGAGATCGCACAGATTAAAATTCAGGCGCATTTGCGACCAAAATGGTCGCTATTTCGAGCCCTGGGGGGTCCCCTGGCACGAAATATTTTCAGTGGCCAAATACATATTCATTTGGGCAGGGGGGAGGGGGACCTTCCTTGACATGAACAATGTCTGAGACTCTACACCTCTTCTTCTACGTCTCCATCTATACTTCCTCCTGCCCTCCCCCTCTTCTCTCTCCACCCCTCCTCCCATTACATCAACTGTCTCTCATTCCATGACACTCATCAAGGTGTCATCACTGTTTACAAGTGTGTCTCTCTCTCTCTCTCTCTCTCTCTCTCTCTCTCTCTAAAACACGTGTGTGCGGCGGATCAGAAGGAATGGAGAGAAGGGGGGTCAGAAGAGGAGCAGGGCTGGATGAAAGGAGGGAAAGAGAGAGAAAGAGAGAGAGAGAGAGAGAGAGAGAGAGAGAGAGAGGGAGAAATAGAAACGGGAGGTGAGAGAGAGAGAAGAAGGGAAGGGAAGAGAAGTGAAGTTATGCTAGGAGGCAGCAGTAGTAAATTGTTCCATTTTTGCAGGTAATCTAAATGCTAACTAGAGGCAACTTATCACCAGAATGGATTTCCCCACCATCTGCTCAAATAACAGGGGATTTGTCCGCTGGCTCGCCAAGAATGGGATGATGGGGGAGAGATTAGGGCGTCGCGCGCGCCAGACGACGCCTTCCCTCTACAGTTGGGCTAAAAAATGTATTTTGTGCAAACAAGAACAGATGACGCCCTAACAATTACACCTGTCAGCCGCTCGCACAGGCAATCCATCTCTGAGGCATGCGGGCATGAACGCAGGCAGGGCTACGCTAGCCCCCTCTCTCTCTCTCTCCCCCCCGCTCTCTCTCTCTCTATAGCTCTCTATAGCCCTCTCTCTCTCTCTAGCTCTCTTTCGTTCATGTTCTCTTATGCTCCCTCTCTTTATCCCTCTGCACTTCATATAGCAAAATTATTATTTCTTTCCTCTCTCTCTCTCTCTCTCTCTCTCATAGTTCTCAAGCTCGTTCTCTCTCTCTCCACCTCTCCTTCGCTCCCGCTCTCTCTCTCTATCCATCTTTCTTTACCTCATATAACAAAATGAGTTGTTCTCTCCGTCTCACTCTACTTCAAAAGCAAAACGTTTCTTTTCTCTTTTTTTAACCCCACTTCCCTCCCACATGCTCTGCTATTCTTCCATTCTATATCACTCTTTTTAAAACATTTCAGATACATGACACGGAGTTATGTTTAACTGAAGGCCAGCAGCGTGACAATGTACAACTGGAGAGGAGAGGAGAGGAGGTGTGGGGAGAGGAGAGAGATGACTGTGGGCTTGCTTCTAACAGAGCAAGCCCACAGTCTGTGGGCTTGCTTCTAACAGAGCAAGCCCACAGTCTGTGGGCCTGCTCTGTTAGAAGTACCTGTCCTGTATTCAATGTAGATGTAATGTAAACGCCATTAACAATAAAGAGAGAATATGATGTAATAAGGCACACTATGACATACTTTTCCCTTCATTGTCAATGGCGTTTACGAAACAAACATTGAACTAAAGACAAACATTAAACCTGTGTCTCAAAAGTATATCGGCATCAACATATACTTAAAGTACCAAAAGTAAAGGTAGTTACTGTGCAGAATGGCCCGTTTTACAAATTTTAAATGAAAATGTAAATAACTAAATATACATCTTCATGGACAAATATATATATATACAGTATATACTGTACACTGTATATACAGCTGATGGTTAGTATTTTATGATATTCAAGTGTTTCAAACTATTTGGGATGCACTGGAGTAGAAGTAGGCCTATTGAAGATTCAAAGTACTCCAGTAAAGTAATAAAAATCACACTTGTGTGAAGTGAGGGGTATACTCTTATTTATCATGATACATCACATTCCGTGCTCAGCCAATCAGCTGAGCACATTCATTCCATGCTTGTAGATCTGCCATTTTTCAATAGCTAAAGTATAACATAATCCTTAAAACACCAAAAGAGGTTAATTTCCACCAGTGCTGGGGGAGGAGAGGAGAAAGGTGAATAGGTGTGTGCAGCGAGGAGAGGAAGAGAGGTGTGAGAGAAGGACAACATGAAGGAGGCATAAGGATAGAGGAGAGGAAGAGAGGTGTGAGAGAAGGACAACATGAAGGAGGCATAAGGATAGAGGAGAGGAAGAGAGGTGTGAGAGAAGGACAACATGAAGGAGGCATAAGGATAGAGGAGAGAACGGCAGAAAGCAGAGTGCATGGGAGTCAAGTCAAATAGGGGAGGTCTTAAAAATACAGTGAAAGAAAGAGACATAGCTGGAACGAGAGAGAGAGGGGGGGGGGGCAACGAGAGAGAGGAGGGGGGGGGGCAACGCATATAAACAGAGAGAGAGAGAGATGGTCTAGGTGACAGAGCGTGCTGTTTACTGGTCCAGGAAGTGTTCTCAGGCTGTTAGCCAATCGGCTTGGCTCGCTCCCCCCCGTGTCACTAACAGCCCATTGGCTGATGAAAGCCTCCCTTTATTCTCTGTTTCAATCACCGCTCCACACCATCAAAGAAGAGACATTTATCTTTACAAGCTCTCTCCCTCGCTCTCTTTCTTAACACACACACACACACACAGCCTCTCTCTCCTTCCCACTCACTAAGTCTTTCTCTCTCTCTCTATGTCTGTCTCTCTCTCTCACTTCCTCCGTTCACTTTGTCTCACTTCTTCATTCACATTATGCTTGACCATTTGGCCATCTCTCACTCTCTGCAGATTACAAACAGAGCTACAGGTCTCAAGCCAGACCAGCAGTAAAAACTAAGCCCAATTCTGCTTAATTTCCCAATTCCCTTTACAAAATCGTATTTCAACCCTAACAAATATTGAACATGCATTAACGTATTGGCATTAGAATTCCAACCCTGCACGGCACAGTTCCCTTTCAAAGGCTTGTTTGTAATTGTTACCATGTGCTTTCCCGACACATGCAGTGACAAAATACAGCATGAGAGAAAGAGCAATGCGATGACTTGCAATAAAGGTCCTCAGGCGGGGTCTCAGAGGGAGGGCTTGTTTGTACTTTTGAGGCATAGTATGTAACTTTGCCCTCTGTTTGCATAACAAGACAATATCTCTGCCACCTATAACTCCAAAATGTTCATTTTTCAGGAAATGCTAAATATAAATTATTCTGGAAATGAAGAAAACAAAGCAATACTGCCTCATCAAAGTTTGTATTTTGACTTTATATAGTCAATTTCTTGGATGACATGGTGGAGTTAGCCGTTTTAGCAGACAATTTGAGAGTCCAATGGAGTTAAGAGGTTTTTTCCGGAGTGCTTTATACCGATTCCACGCCACCATTGACTCCAGCGCTCAGTGCCAACAGAATGCACGAAAAAGGCAGTGAAGAAGACCCCGTGAACCGGATGTAGTAATCATACATTTTTGTGCCACAGTCGATCTCCTTCTCTAGCGTCAGAAGCGCAAATATGCTTTGCGATTCTTTTTTATTGAGATCCTAACATTGTCCCTGACCTCACCATCACACCATGGAAACAAGCAGTGCCTAGCCACGGGAAGCTAGAATACAGTACAAATAATAGTATTCATTCTGGATTAATACTCTTAACATTTCTCGTGTTTGGCACAGCAGGGTTTAAAACCTCTTAAACCTCAGGGGGGTCCAGGGGGGAATTAAAAAACATCAGAGTTGGAACCGGAGACCAATTTGGTGTCCGAGATCTATTCATGAGGTGGACAGCCGGCGGGGGCAATGGGGCTCAAGAGGATTTCTCAAGTTTGGCATAGATTGTGTTAATATACTTTTCATTGGTTCAAGATTTTCTTTAAGCAGCACACAGACATAAAGGGTGTTCAATAGCATTGATTTATGGTTTCCTCCCAACACCAACAAATATACATATATATATATATATATATATATTTCCTCATCATTTCCCTCTATAGCAGCAGTCATCAGCCACTGGAGTAGTGCGGTGGTGTGTTTACCTGCAGAAATACACATATGCACTCTTATTATGTATTTTGGAGTTTTCACTGCTTGTTTTGGTCGATATTTGGAGATGTTTTGTTTTGGGGGGGAAAACACCAAAATACAGCAAAAGGATGCAGTGTGTTTCTTCAGCTAAACAAAACACCACTACATTCAACTATACTAATACAGCAGTTCTCTTCCTGTAAAAACCTGTAAGGACAGCTCAAACTTCGAGACAACAAGCCTCACTGCCAGATGCATTATGGGGCGAAGCGCTCCTTTAAACAGCACACGTTTTAACAAGCTTCATGTGCGTGCGCTTTCGGTCTACGGTTGTTTATTATGAAAATATCATCCTCCCGGCCTGTCGTAATAACACCACCGCAGCAGCGGGGTGTGTGTGCATGTGTGTGTGTGTGTGTGTGTGTGTGACTTCACATCAAGTGCCATTTTTTAAATGGCACTTATAAAATCCACGTCCTAAAGTGTTAAAGTCCTCACAATTACAAATGTGTTTTCGTGCGTGCGTGTGCATGCGTCTGTGTGTATGTGAGAGAGAGAGAGAGAGAGAGAGAGAGAGAGAGAGAGAAGTAGAGAGATATAGATGATCAAACTAGCAGTCCGTACAGTCGGTGGGTTCTGGTTAACATTGGCCCTGTGCCAAGGCTAATGAGCCTAGCGCCGCTACGCTAGCACACAAACACGACTAGCCACACAACTCATTACACAATAACAATGTCATGAAATACAAGCTGCAGGTTAGACAGCTCTGCCCGGACATCAAAGTGGTTTGTGCATTGCAAAAAAATAAAATAAGCATGCGTGTCGTTTTGTGGCGCTCGTTTTGGGATGTGTAATCCCTGTTGACGTGAAAGCAAAAGGCCAGTCATAACCTGTGGCTTTGGAAACAAACAAAACAAGACCTTATATAGTGGGTTGAGCTGCAGTGCTGGGTGGACAACTATTGTAATCACCTCAGGATTGCCTTGCTGTTCCCATCGCCTGAAAGAGACATTTCACCACTGGAAGAAACTGCAGCCACTCAATGTTAACACACCCCATGCGGGAAAAGGATTTCTACGTGGTTCGAATCCCAACGGTCCGGTGCGGGACACGTAGATGTCCGTTTACAGCATGTTTTTATTGATTACTTTCAATAATTACAATACCCAAAATCTCAGGCACTCGCTCACTCACACTCGCTCACTCCAGCATGGTGGTGTTACGATGAAATTGGCGACCTGCTGAAATCTGTCACAATCGTGTAGACAATCACATGATGTCAGTGCAGTTTGTCCACAAGATGGTCACATATTTCAGCAGGTCACCAATTTCACCATCATGTTTTATGATGGAGTGACGATTATTTGATTACACAATCATTTAGGACAATACAGGAGCCCTGTGTGTGTGTGTGTGTGTGTGTGTGTGTGTGTGTGTGTGTGTGTGTGTGTGTGTGTGTGTGGGGGGGGAGTCAGAGCACTGATGGATTATGGGTAGGGGAGTTCAACTGAGACAGACAGTCTGGGCAACACACGCTCACACAGACAGTCTGGGCAACACAACATCACACACACGTACTGTACACACACACACACAGTTTGTTCTCCGCAGTATCAATTGAACAGTTTAACAGAAGCTGAAATCCATCATCTAGTAATGAATCTTTCTTTCTTGCCTTCACGTTCTCTCCATCTCTGTCTCTTTCCCTTTATCCCTCCATCCCACAGCTGTTACACAATTGCATGTGTATATTATGTGCAAACACACTAGATCTCAACACTCTCATGCCTTCAGTATTCAGTGAAAAACGGGCTTCCTCACTGTCTGCATATACTAACGGTCAATGCCTGTGTGCATGCTGAGATCAAGTTCTCAGCCCACTGAGGGGGAAAAGGTGGATTAGACGGACTTTTGAGGTTTTCTTAAATACTTATATATAGTAAGTAGGGTGTGAACAGGCGGACTTGTGTGACACTTTCAGTGTCAGACCCCTCTCTCTCTCTCTCTCCCTCCCCCCCCCCCCCCCCCATTAGTATTGCTGGGTGCTCAGTTCTGTGTGAAGGTGAACCCAGCTGATGGAGTGAGGCTTTTAATCTACAGGAGAACAGAACAGTAGAAATGGTCTGCTTTCTATAGCCACTTTATCAAAAAGAGCTGTACAATGTGTTTTACATGCATCTGTTCTCTCACACACACACACACACACACACACACACAAAGTGTCTTGCTCAAGATCTTAACCCAGAAACCTTCAAGTTCCGAAATGGCTCCCACCTGCTGCTGAATATACAACTGATCGTTGATCAATAAATTAAACATGCTCTGATAATCCAGCAGCCACGTCACACTTATGATACTAAAGACGTGTCCACACGTCCTCTCAAATAAAACCGCGGGGTGCTAAGGACATGTGGACACGTCTTTTGGTAGTTTTTGAGGGGCGCCAGTCCCTGGTTGTTTTGTAAACGCCATTGACAATGAAGGGAAACTTTACATTATAATGTGCCTCATTATGTCATATTGTGTCTTTATTGTTAATGGCGTTTAATGTTTGTGTTTGCACCCTTTGTTTTATATCACCATTATATCACTTAAACAACATGAGTTAGACTATTAGCACCCCTCACTTCACACAGGTTTATGATATAAAACGCTAAAATCCATTTTATGACAGAGGCCGTTGCTAGGCAACGCACTTAGCCATTCACTTCCTGGTTATGGGCCAACAATCTTCCTTATTTACTCTGAATCTACAGCGCTGTCCGTGGTTTTGATCAGAACGGCGATGTTCCGTCCTAATTTGCGACTTCCGCTTGCATCTATTTTGGAACATTAACGCTTCTAAAGAGAGACCACATTTATTAGCGCGAGCTAACTGGAAGATTTCACCTCATCTGCTTGGCACTCCAGTGCCTTTATTCTGAAAAATTCCCCGGCAAAAAAGTGTTAGACGAGAGAGAGAAAGATTTTGAAAAACTTGAGGACCACTGGACAAAAGCACAGATATGCCTCGCTGCAAAGCACTGTGCCGATGGTTCAATAGTATTTTGGTGATGGTGTGTGTGTGTGTGTGTGTGTGTGTGTGTGTGTGTGTGTGTGTGTGTGTGTGTGTGCGCCTGTGTGTTGGGCATGATGTTAAACTGCCCCATTGTAACTAGGTGAAGTGGATACATTTGCAATTTCTGTGGATTATATACGTAGCTTGCGTACAAGACGGCACTGATCACCGGTGGAATCTACCAACAGCCTACGTGACGAACCCTCCCGTGAGCAGCTACCGGGAAGAGAGGCAATAGACCGCGGCATGTCCGTCCACTAGTGGGAATAGCAATGGGAGCCAGGCCCTGCATGAAAACAACTACAGATAGCACAACAACACCAAGCAGCAGTATAGTATACCGGAAGACTCCTCTGGCCATCCAGTGGAGGACATACCCACAGACTGGTTGTTGGAAGGGTTTTGACTAGGATGCCCAAAGACGAGGCAGAAAGGCTGGCAAAGAACTGTGCCGTCTCTGCTGCCATACTGTATATGGCGGACTAGGGCTGTCAGAACGAATTTCATAATATGAAAGAAATTCGAATATTAAAAAATATATATATATTCGAAAGCTAAAATTGCCATTCGAATGGAGCTTTTATCATTTATTAATTCTATTTCATATTTTTATTTTGTTTTATGTTATTTTATCCGCTCGCTAAATGTATTGAGTAACGAATCTACCGCTGTGAAATCTCCCATCTGCACGCACGCACACACGCGCGCCTCGTCACCTCCTCCCTCCTCTGCACGCATGCACACACGCACAGTCGCACAGCGCGCTGCAACTAAGAAGAATCACTCACATGTTTTATTAGTACCGTCGAGTCTGTCGCATATTGTGGACAGTTTGAAAATGCGGGTCCTACGTGCATTAAACCATTAACGTTGGTCCGGCTGGTTTCATTTTGTCCTACGCGATTACGTGAATCAGCATGGCTGCGCCTGCAGTAGGCTATTACTAAAACAAACACATGGTAGCCTACTTTTGTGTTGCACATGGAAAGCAACTGAAAACGACCATGGATATATTAAAGACAGTTCCCCTGTGCACAGCGGAGATAATGCAAAACTCCAGGTACGAACAAAAACACTGACTGTCTGAAGCTGATCAGCTCTCACGTTAAACCGGCTCACCAGTCCTGCAGTCCCGCAATGAAGGAAAGACAATCTCGCCTCTCACTATAGTCCACTACAATGCCATTCTAGCCTTAAAACCTACATTTATGTGTTATTCAACAATTACTTTAGCGCAAAATATAGGCTTCTCTATACATCTTCATTGCTATTTACTAATGATGGCCTGTTCATCGTGACAGCATTCTGTTTAAAAAGAAAAAAGAAAAAGTTCATGATTCCTGACTAGCCTACTCACTACTCAGACTATACTGTATCAGAAGTATACAACGTTCACTGTAAAATGCATTTGCACTATAGACAGACAACAATCTTACCGTGCTGAGTGCACTGTGCTCAATAAAACAGTTTAAACGCTATTTTGTGCCGAAAACCATTATTACATGGGCTGAAAGTACTGCTTTGTCGTTTGGAAGGGGGGCCCCTCTAGTGGACAGAACGTGCATCGTCAATCTGTGTATTATTATAGGCTAAATATGAGCTAAAATAAACAATGTAAATATTCGAATATTTTCGAAAATTACAAATAATGAAGCAATGAAATTCGAATTGGATTATAGAGGTGAACTGACAGCCCTATGGCGGACCCACCGCTGCTTGTGCCCATGGAGTGCTGAGTGACGTGTGTGTTGTATCATGAGGACATATCCATGAGTTTCGTGAATGTAAACTTTACTAAAATATGTATTTCCCTGTATGCTTCCCCTGTGTGTGGACATAAATAAATTGTTAAACTGTGCGTGTGTCTGTGCAGTTCCCTCTAAATCACGCTCTCAACACCTTGTTCCGCATTGACCTCTAAACCAGTTTCTCTTCACTTCTCTTCCCCTCTCCTCACCCTCTCTTCTTATCTCTGTCTCTCTCTCTCTCTCTCTCTCTCTCTGCAAAACACTTGTGTTGAATGGTGGGCTGTATGGAAAAAGACAAATGTTACCGAGTGAAAAGGGGGAGGGAGGAAGAGATAGAGAAAGGGAAAAGAGTGAAGGATGAAGTGAAATATAGAAGGAGAGGGAAATAGAAATGGAGGGGCAAGGGAGCGAGAGAGAGAGAGGGGGAGAGAGAGGGGGAGAGAGAGAGAAGGAGATGGAGAGGAGGGCTTGGCACGGCTCGGCCTGGCAGGGAAACAAAAGAACAGGATGAATGAGAGAGAGAGAGAGAGAGAGAGAGAGAGAGAGAGAGAGAGAGAGAGCTGTAGCCAACAGAATGAAAGGGGGACAGATAAGGACAGAGAGAGAGAGAGAGAGTTCAGAGGGAAAAACTAATGGATTAACACTTTAAAAAACACTAGCACATGCAGAAGCGCATGCACGTGCGCACACACACACACACACACACACACACACACACACACACACACACAGGCAAGAGAAAAAGACTTCTGAAAAATAAATGAGAAAGAGGGGCGAGAAGAGAGAGAGGGGGAGGGGGGACAGGAGAAAAATCACTCAATACCGGATCTGTAAACAGAAGAACTATCGTAGAAGAGACTCAAGTAGTAATGCACAACACACACACACACAGTGTCCAATATACTCACACAAATTGCCTCCAACATACTGTATACGTATAACACCCCCCCCCCACACACACACACACACACACACAGGGCAGTAGACAGTGGGATCGATGCAACAGCATGGCTGCTACATTGTTAAAAACACCATGCAACGTCTTATTATCACTGCATTATTTACAACAAAACGACTTTACGGCCATGAGTTTCTCTGTGTCAGTGAGCCACACACACACGCACGCGCACAAACACACACACACACACACACACACACACACACACACACACACACGTGTTGTAAGTCGATAGTGTTTTGTTAAAATAATTGTTGAATAGATCTTTATTCAAATAGTAATCATTGCCATAGACTGCACTTTTTGTTTTGACCAAATAAATATAACTTTTACGGGTCCATTTGGTTACATTTTGTACATTCTAGACAAACTTGAATGAGTAAGTCAGAGTGAGATGTGTGAGATTGCTCAAATTTACATTTAGCCAAAACAACATTCTGCGGCGTACATTCAAGTAGCTAGAGTACTTTGTTGAAATGTTTTCATGTGTTTATATTCATAAATAAATCAATACATAGAGGGGGGCATAATGTTTTCAGATGAATGGTACTTGAGCTGCGTGCAGGCTGTCGCATTCATGCGTTCATTCCATAACTCAAAATAAAAACAATATCCATGTTTTATAAGAAGTGCAGGCAATGTGACACAGCATTCTGAAACTGAGGCCAATTCTGTTTTCTCCAAGCACATGCATAACACACGCGCACACGCACACAAATGTTTGTAATGCAATACTTGTCAGGACATCATATTAGACAGTAATTGAATGAATGAAACAAACCTGAGTTAGGCTATATTTAGTTGTCAGTATTGGCTATTTTGAGTGCATGACACCAGCACACGACTGAGGATAAATCAGGAATAACTGCAACTCCAAATCTAAACTCACGCACGCGCACAATACATGCCCCCACACACACACACACACACACACACACACACACACACACACACACACACACACACACACACACACACACACACACACACACACACACACACACACACACACACACACACACACACACACACACACCAGTAGCACCACGCTGCGTGTGATACTGTACGTGACTCTCTCCAGGTGTACAGTTGGCCTGCAGCAGTGGGGAATGAATCAAACCGATGCCGTCAAGTGGAAACCTTGCATGTCCAAAACCGTTCCTTTATCATTTTTAACCCGTTTAGACCCGAGAGCAGATTCTACAAAATGTCTTCAGTTTTGTGAAAAACCCATGTTTCTATATTAGTGGAGCTCACAGGGTTAAAAACCCATGTTTCTATATTAGTGGAGCTCACACTACTTCATGTCAAGGACCCCCATTAGGGCCCTTATATATATATATGAATTATATGTAATTGGCCGTGGACTCCAATCTCAAGATGAACCCCCCCCCCCCTCCAGAAGCAAAGATTTGAGTTAAAAATGTTCGCTCTGAAAGAAAAATATTCAAAGATTTGCACCACATTTTCACGATTTTTCAAAAATAGCAGATCAACAAGCTCGCTAAAGTATAACATGAGCTTAAAACACCAAAAGGGGTTAAAAAGAATTAAAATAGTGAAAAAAGCAGATCTGCAAGCTTGGAGATCTGCTTTTCTCACTATGTTTGTGCCACACTCTTGCATGATGTATAGTAGGACATTAATTCCCCAAAATATCATTAGAATTATGAAAAATGGAGATACAAGGTTTCTGCCCGACAGCGACAAAGCACTCAGCGTCGCTCCGGTGGTGAACATTCCTCCACTGGCATCTCAATCACCCTCTTTCCCCAAATTACATCCTGAATATATTATAGACACACCTACTCCTCTTCAGAGCACATAGCATTGGACTCTCTATACAACACATGGTATCAAAAATATAAAGAAAAACGCCAAGAGCAAGACAGACAGACAGTTAGACATATAGAGACAGTTGGACATTAGGGACAACTGGTGTGCATAATAAGGCAGAACATTGTTACTGTACATACAATAATATTGGCATAATACAGCAAAATCGGCTAAACACATTTTTATCTTTCTACAGAAGAATTCATATTGAAAAAACAAGGTAGCGACGATTTAGTATTGAGCCCTAAACATCTGCGTTTATGCTTAATCACCACAATCTGAGCCTCAATTCAGAGAAAAACGCCATCTAAAGACCGCCGCTCCCATAGCATTGGGCGGGTATAGCCATCTTGGAGAGGGCAAAACACACAGAGCTGAGTGTTGCCTAGCGATGGGGAAGACTGCTTTACGGTAGTGTCGTGAGTGTAGTAACTGAATCAATGAAAACACTACAGATTACATAAATTACGTTAAGGGCAAGAATCATTGTGATTTAGGCCAAGCAAAATAATAGATTGGTCTCCGGTTTGCTGTAATTTTTTGGCTGAGTCGGTAGGGAATTTATTTTATTATATATATTTATTTATTTTTCGGGGGAAGTATGGGTCGCAGGGAATTTATTTTTATTGTATTATTATTTTCCTACGGCAATGATGGATAGGCTTCTTTTCACTTGTCATTTGCCAGAGTATAGCTAGCTAGTGCTACAGGTTAAAAGACAAAAAACATAGCTAACGTTAGATAGCTAGCTCACACACACACACACACACACACTACACAGTAGAGCTCTTCACAGGTAAAAAAAAAAAAAAGGTTCCGAAATCCAAAATAAATCTGTGAGTGAGTCGAGAGACCCGACCCAGCCAGGCAGACATACATGTGGACAGAGAGAGGTCCCCTAGTCCCTACATGCTGCGTCGCATGCATGCTGCAGTAGAGGGTGAGAGAGAAAAAAAGGTCTTGTCTCTTTAGTGTTAGCAGAAGCAGAAGTCTTGGCTGAATGGAATATTAAGGCGCAACACTCAATGCACTTATAAACAGCTCCTACTTTGCCCTCTTCTTTATCCACGTGTGGATAAAGAAGTTTTGCTAGTTTGCTTTCACCTCGTTTAGGTCAACACTGTCGGGATCCGTATATAAAGTATAATTGCACGCCGGTGTTTTCATCAGGGCTCAAGATTAACGGCGTCCCGACGTCCCGGGGACTGTAAAATATCTATTTGGGACGTAAATGTATCTCATCCGGGACGGTTTCGGGACGAGAGGAGTTTTTACACTGAAAATGCACATTTCGTGTGCAGCCATGAGCAGCATGAGAATTTGCCGTGCTGTCAACCAATGCTCTGTCCTCCCGTTGACAACAACAACAACGCACACACTACATTCACCCAACGGAATCATAGGAATTATATTGCTTTTGCCCCGTGGATGAGACATTTAGATTGAAAAACTATCGGTTGGAAGCGTGGATAAGACCATGGTTGTGCGCCACAGAAAGGTTCCATATGGACATGGGGCTACACTACACCAACGTTTAACGTTAGCTTCCATGCTAGGCTTGCTAGCTGGCGTTGACATTAAATAATATGTTGGTATATAATCATCTGAAGCAACAGATGTTTTCTAATGCTCAGATTGTTCTGGAATTGCTGCCCCAACACTGTGGAATGCACACCCCAAAACCAAAACGCTCTCATTCCACAGTTTTTATTGATTGTATTTATTATTATTATTTATTGATCCTTCGTCTTAGTATTCCACCTAATAAAGTTGTTTTTATTTGTTTTCTCATGCCAACCATGTAATAGACATTTGAGTATTCATATACCTGCATTGCTGCACGTTATCTGTTGGTCTTGATCAAGTAGCCTACACCAAAATAACAAAATCCATTTGAAAATAAAAATCACATGTGATTAAAATGTGATTAATTTAGATTAATTAATTACAAAGCCTCTGATTAATTCGATTAACATTTTTAACCAAGCCCTATTTTTCATCTGGGAGCATTTTGACTAAATCAGTGTATCTACAGAAGAAACATGAAGCCAAACAATTAATGTACTGCATGTATTCAATACATGCAGTACATTTGTTTGGCTTAATTGTATTTCTATTACAATAGGAATACTGTAACTGCCGGGGACACTTTTATTTATTTTATTTATTTTATTAATTATTTAGTTTGAAGTTGATTTGTTTTATTTACTTTGCTTTGGTATATACTTATTTTTGACAGTTGTATGTTTGGTTTACCTTTATTTTATTAATTTCACAATTTGAGTGCGGCTTTTTGTAAAAAAAATCCCGGGACGGTATACATTTACTTCGGGACGGTTCAAATTGTATTTTGGGACGGTTCCGGGACGGTGGTGAAAAAAGTTAGTCTTGAGCCCTGGTTTTCATTCAAATCAGCGCAAGACAAACCAGTACACCGATACAAACATCAACTGTCAATCTGTCAAGCGCGTGCGTGCGTGCGTGTTTCATGAATCAAACTCAGACAGTTAAGAGTTCACAGACTCCAGCACGCTTCTACCAAAAGCGTGTGTGTGTGTAAAATGATGTTCAGTTTGTGTAGAACCACTGTGAAATTCTGAAGGCAACTTCAAGGTAAGAGAACAGTAGAATGCGCCCCCCACACACACACACACGCACACAGAGTTGAGAGAAGTTGCTACACAATCCATATTTGCTAGGCGGCTAGTGTGAGATCCGACCCAGAAATATTATTTCTTGTCTTCTTCAACTACGATAACGGTATATGAAACATCCGGATCTCAGTCATACCTACATTCGACTGTAGTTTTGTATTTTAACTTTGAAGCCGCGGAGTCAAGCCATGAACAAGTTGAACCCCAGCGCCCATATTCTATGAGGAACATTTGCCAAAAGTAGCCAATCTACAAGTGTATACATGTAGATCGGCTATTTTTGGGGAAGAGATTTGGTTTAGACTAGTAGACGGAAACATGTGAGAAGGGCTGGAGTGGTGGTGGCTCGTGACGTCATGTTGTAGTTCGGTGGTCATCTAACCACTGAAAGTCTAGACTATGTATGAGCCTTCAGTCAGGATACAGATTGAACAAGTGGAATCGTGAAGTGATTACACAAATAAATAAGCAGACAAAATTGGAACTGGAACAGTGGAACACTATAAAAACAATAGCTTATAAATGGCTACTTTCTCCTGATTGGCTGAAATTTCGTCACCTACTGTACCTGAAAATGTAAATTAAGTTTATCAAATCCAATCCAATCCACTCCACTTTATTTATATAGCACATTTCACAACGCAAGGTTTACAAAGTGCTGTACAGAAAGTTAAACGCTAAAGACAAACAATAACATCTTGAAATCAACTCTAAAACGGATGGGGAGCCAGTGAAGGGAGGCCAAAACAGGTGTATTATGGAGGAGGATTCAAAATCTCTACATTTTACTGAGAAATGTCTATCAGAAAGGTATGATGAGAACCAATCTAGGGCAGAATCCCTGACACCAACACAGTGCTCTAGTCGAGAAATTGGAGTCTTGTGGCAAAGAGTGTCAAACGCAGAGGTTAAATCTAGAAGCAGCATGATAGCAGAGTCACCAGAGTCAGTAGTCAACATAATGTCGTTAAACACCCTCAGCAAAGCTGACTCAGTACTGTGAAGCGCTTTAAATCCTGATTGGAAAATATCTAAAATGTCATGTACCCGTAGAAAAGACTGTAGTTGCCATAACACAGTTTTCTCAAGGATTTTGGAAATAAATGGCAGCTTTGAAATGGGTCTGTAGTTCACTAGAACGGAAGTGTCTAGATTGTTTTTTTTTGTGAGGGGTGTCACAACTGCGATTTTGAAGTATGCTGGTACAACACCTGAGGCAAGACGGCTATTACTGATGTTTAGGACCCTAGGGCTTAGGCGTCTCTCCAGCCTAAGAGCTGGAGAGACAGGGAGACCCCTTTTTATTGAACAAACAAACACGTCTATAGCAATGATTACCATCAGCATATGTATTGTACTAGTCATTTTACATTAAAAAAAAACGTTTTGTTTCAACCAAAAAATATCACACACCTAACCTAAGTCCAGCTCTGTACGACAAGAGGGTTTAAGTGGTTAAAGTGTTCTCATAGAGCTTCTATCACCTCTCACCCCTTTATTCAGCTAGCTATAGCTCACTAATTAGTGCTACTGAAAAGCCATGCTAATTAAACTGGTAATGTGCGCTGGACTGAACACAATCAAACACATCGCCACGGAGGAGAGGGCATATTCTCTCACATTTATTCTTTGATCATTTGGAATTCATCAATGTCACTTAAATTTAACCACTTAAGACCCTCGTTAAATTGTACTTGGTGCATTATTTTTCAGCCTACAGCCCACCAAGTCTTTTCACCAAAAATAGCAAATCTACAAGTTTGTGGATCGCCTATTTTTGATGAATGTTCCCTCCCAGAATAGGAATGCTAGGGTTTAAGTGATTAAACGCCAAGTATAAGTTATTTTCAGTCTGTAATGGAAACAAATATTCTCTCCAGTTTTCCTCGTGACATACTGTATCTTTGGGGGGAAAGATTTACATATATTTAGGTACCATCAATATGACAAAAGGTGCTATGAAGTAAAGTTAAAATGTAATTTAGACGTACAATGGATGAAAACCGTATTTACAGGGCAGGGGTGACCTGGGCCCTCAAGTACCATTATCGTGTAGCAGACAGGGATCAAGAAAAGTTAGGATTTGCTAAGTTATCGATTCGTGTCAAATTATGGATTTCTTCAGTAAGTGGCCGTGTAATATGCAGGATCATAAACAGCGAGGGGGGTCTTCATCACCGATGAAATAGACCCCTTCAGGCTGGATTCAAGACCACTCTGCTTAGCGTCAAGGTCCTGCATTACCTGTCGGAGATGATATCTAAATAATGACCCATTACATAAAGCTTACGTCACATTTATAGACAGCAAAACCATGCATACGGTATGTAGCAAAATGGCTAGACAGCTAATGCTGTGATTGTGCACACGTACAGTACCGACACAAACGCTCTTGCATGCGCGTGCACGCTCGCACACACACACACACACACACACACACACACACACACACACACTACCACTCTACATAAGATGCTATACACTCTTCCCCTCTCTCCAGCACTCTGCCTCCCTCCCTCCCTCTCACCGTGTCCCTCTCTCATGTCTTCTAATGGGAAGCAATTAGGCCCCATTGTCCTCTCCACCCAATAAAAGAGCATTATGGGAATTCCCCCCCCTACTTAACACCTTTCCCTTTCTAAACAGGCACCCAATTAGACGCCCAAAGGACAAAGGCAGAGAGGACAAGTGGGGGGCTTATAGAGAGCATGGGTAGTTGTTATGGTGGTGTGTGTGTGTGTGTGTGTGTGTGTGCGTGCTTTTTCACATCTCTCTGCACTACGCAATCTCACTCAAGAGAAACGTCCTGTGTGTCTGGCATAAGTACTGTATGGTGATTGTCGTGTGGAAACCTCACATGTCCACAGCGCTGTCAAGAAATGAAAAAGACAAAAACAAACAAACTGTGTTCCAAAGGACGTAATGAAGTGATGTACTCACAAGCTCTCTTCAAAAATGTGTAGTTCTCACACTTTCAAGATTTTTCAAAAAAGTTAAAAAATAGCCTTCCATATTTTGGAATAGCCTTGAACACGAAAAATCTAAAATGACACACACAGATGCTTTGTCGGTATTAATGGGTTAAAACTTAAAAGATTGCAGAGATAGATTTGGCTATTTGTTCTACTTTTGAATGACACTGCAGATCATCAACTGCAATGTGACTTTCAGGAGTCACATTGGCCCCACTATCAGAAGATGTGTACAGTTTGCCAGGGACAGTGTACCCCATCTGCGAAGAGAAAAGCCTGGTCACAATATAAGGCAGAGAGTGCATAGGCGGAAGTGTCGGTCCGGAACATCCGTCAGATGTATTTCCCCCGGATATGATTTTTTCCGACCAATCACAACACTTGTTTCATACACGGAGAATGTAAACAGATTTGTAAAACGTCAACGTCATTTCCTTGAGCGGTACTTCCGCCAAAATCTCTACAGCCTAAGTCTTGCCCGTGGGGACAGTGATCTCCATATTATAACTCTGTGTGTGTTTTTTTTTTTTTAAATGTAAATTAACACCCTACTTGATCACACTACAGCGTCACACTATAAAGTAAAAGCAAAAAGTGCTGCACAATTAATCGAAAAAGATCCCGAGATCTAGATTCAGACATCTATACAATCTCATTTTGTGAACAATCGTGCGGCACTAGTTGGCTGTCCAATTAATTGTAGTTACTCTTATGCATTTGTTTATGTTTTTATAATACATATTTTCATGGAAAAAATGTAATCGAGCGAGAATCGAGATCTCAATTCTTGTGGAGGAAGATCGTGATTCGCATTTGAGCAAGAATCGTGCAGCAATGGCGCAAAGCGTTGTGTTGTATCTACAAGCTCAAAATGAGCTAAAAATGTTTGCTTTTTTTCCCCTCCATTGAATCCTGAAAAGTAACAGTATTCTGACATGAGGTTTCCACCCGACAGAGACGATATGCACACTGTGCAGCTAGCCGGCTCAGTTGACATAAATTACATTAAAAAAGCCTCTTGTCATGACTGCATCCCGGGGAGGATTGTATGTACCTCAAATACATATTTCATCGTCCCCAAATGGCTGGTCTCGCTGCTTTAGACAACACTAGCACAAATTGTATCCAGCAATGTTATGGAATCCATGTGGGAAAGGGGCAGTATACTGTTGCTGTCAGGGGGAACCCTCATATGTCCAAGTTGTCCAACATTCTAATAAAAACAAATAGCAGATCTACAAGCTCAAAATGTGCTGTGGTGCGACATGTTTTGAGCTTGTAGATCTGTTATTTTTGCTACTTTGACACCGAAGTATGATCAATTTACAGATTAATAAAGGACATATGGACATAAGAGGTTTCTGTCCGACATTATGCAAAGTAACACTGAGGTCAGGTTTACTATGAGTTAGAATACTTTGCAGAAATGTTTTTCATATCTCGACTACGATATGAGAAATCTTACAGTGGAGATGGACTAGGGTCACCGCAAAATGTGTGTGAATGTCTCACACACACAAGAATGGAAACAGACACCGTAGTGGTTTTCCCATGACAGCATGGGAACTCCTTTTCTCAGGAGTCACCACTGTCTCGCTGTGTGTGTGTGTTCGCGCTAGGGGGCCTGGCCCTGAAGTGGCCTGCTCTCTAGAGAGGTACCGCTTTGTTCCTCTAATCTATGTGGGGGGGGGGAAGAGAGAGAGAGAGAGAGAGAGAGAGAGAGAGAGAGAGAGAGAGAGAGAGAGAGAGAGAGAGAGAGCGAGAGAGCGAGAGAGAGAGAGAGCGAGAGCATGGTAGAGCGACAGAGAAGGAAACAGAAAGAAAAGAGAGAGACAGGACAAGGAAGCAACACAGGACCAGGAGAGAGAGGTCTTCCTCTGTACAGAAACAATCCTTCACTTTTCCACTTTCAGACTAGATTTTACTGTGTACATCCTGTCACCTTGCTACCTATAATCATTAGTAAACAAGTCTTCTCGCAGAGCGTGGATTGTAAATTCCTGTCCACCTATGTATAGGAACATCCATTATTTGAATGTTCACTGCTCCATTGTAGACGGCCATCATTCAACATGGTTCGTTTTTCACTCACTCGTACAACTATGTACCAACTATGTTGGTGAAATTAGGAACAGTAGTGCAGCAGTGAAAAGAATGTCAGGTGCATAAAGTGTGCACAGTCAGTTCATGGTAAGACAACCTTATTGTGTGCAAAAACTGTAGATATTTAGAGACAATTTAGATAAAATAAAAATGGAGTAGAATGGAAAACGACACCGAATTCAGGGATCCCTGGGGAAATGTTAGAAATGTTAGTGCCATTTTATATAGTTCGATTAGCCTATTCATTTTTTTTGACATTGTTTATCAGCTGTTTTTGAAAGATCTTAAAAAAATATTGCATTTAAAATAAACACAAATCTGTTAATTTTATGAAATCACCATCTTTAAAAAAAACTGAAGTTTGGATTTCACTTGAGAAATGCATAAGATTTCCCATGCCGTTTTGTCTGAAATAAAAGCAATTAACTGAATCAACAATACATTTATTTTTATGCCTTATATAATCACCAGTGAAATGCATGGTCACAAAACAAATGCACTACTTTTCTGTGCTATTTATAATAAAAACAAGTTTTATGAATACTGCACTGTATTAAGCATTTCAAATTACTTTTATATACTCATTCACAAACCTTTTTTCCCCCAATGTGAATGAGGTTTGGCCTTAGAGAATTGACATGTGCTCATTGCTGTGCTGTTTGTGTGGACTATTTTAGACTAGTCGTGTAGTCAATTACAAAAAGAATGTCAATGTCAAATGGCTATTTTTATCTAAAAATATATAGGCTATAGTCTTTTTTCCCCTCAAAAATAGCCCACGGTAGTATACTATACACATGCAAGTATACATCATTTGAAGATGATTGAACATTTGACATTTAAAGCCTATATTTCTACAGTTTGCTGTAATACCCGTGGCTAGTAGTATAGCCACTAGCCAGCCATTATGGGCATATAAGCAAGCAGTTGAAAGCTATACTGTATTGTGGTCTGACTAATGGTGTACGGTGCATGTTCAAATCATGTGCATTCTTTACATTACTTAAGGCCATTTTCCAAATTCCTCATTTCTTTATTTACATTTAGGAGAAAATATCCAATTTAACATTGACGTTACCACAGTATTTAGGTGCCCACTCTTCCTGTATCCAGAGTGAACACAGGACAGAAACAGAAGGAGCATTGTCCACATGGTGAAGGTTGTGTTTGGCTCCCGCGTGTTTCTCCATCAAGACAAAGTTTATTGGTGGAAGAAGTACTCACAATTATTTTACTTGGGTACAAGTATCAATACCGCAATGCAGAAATACTCTGTATTAAACAAGTGAAACTATTACAAATTTACATGAGTAAAAGTGCAAAACTTTGGAATCAAAGTATCAATGGTAAAATTACTCATCTCACATTTTGAAATTAATAGAAAATCTTTTGAAAATAGCAGATCTACACAGGCAGGCTTAAATACGACACATTGCGAGCTTGTAGATTGGCCATTTTCAAGTTAAAAATGTATTCAAATTGTATTTTGTACGTCTACAAAGTAACATTTGCCTCTGAACTGGCAGTTAGAAGTATAAAATATGAAAATTGGAAATAATACTCCAGTAAAGTAAATTACCAGCGACCAAAATTCTTAATCTGAGCCTGTCTTTGGTTCCTCTGTTGGTTTTACAGTGTTCACTATTACTGCTCCATTTACAGTGGAGCTCATTAGTGCTAAAGTGAGTGTTTTATACGGGGTTTTTACACTGGGTTCATACTTCATACTGTCTGAGCTGCAGGCTTTATAGGGAGCCGGGACTCTGGCTGACACGCTGCCTGCATGGAGCCATGCAGCATGCCAGTCCATGCCAGGCGCACGCACACACACACACACACACACACACACACACACACTATACTGCGAGTACACACACTGTACTTACACACATACTGCATGTCCACACACACAGATGTTGCACAGCTGGTATGTCAAGTGTGTTGGCATTCATGTCAGCCGCGCGCGCACACACACACACACACACAAGAGCTGCTCTCCAGAGGAAATACCAGAGGCAGTGTGAGATGGAAAGTCCCCCAACTCTATACTGTACAGTAGAGAGCACACACACACACACACACACACACACACACACACACACACACACACACACACTGACTGACAGACATCTCCCCAGTCCCCATGCACACTGTATGCAAACAGAAAATAAAACAAGCGCATAAACACAGGCCTATACTAACCACTGAACCACGTCCACACCACAATGACGGCAGTTGAGTAGCCTACAAAGTGTGTGTCTGCAACACTTATTTTAGGTCCATATTCTATAGAATAGACCTGTACAGTATAAGCCACTTTGACTTGTATACGTAGCCTAACAGTTTTTGTATTGACTTGTGCTTTCGTTTGAAATGTACCCATTCTACATCATACTGTGAAATAAAAATGTCAAACAGGTAGCAAGCCCAGTAATTAACTGTTGCACGTGGTGTCAAACTGTCGTGTCAATTCAGCAAAAGCGCGGGGTTATTTTATTTCATTGACCATTCTTACTGTGATGTTATTTTGGCCCTTTTTTAAAAACACAATTGACATTTCAAACATTCATCAAGAATTGGTGAACTGAACGTCACTCCTAGCGGTACCAGCAGCAGCTGAAGCTCCCACAATGTCGGCAAGCCAAACGCGCACAACACAAAACCAAAACAACAACAAAAAACAGTAGTCCCCAATGGACAAGCAAGCGGGCGGCAGCACTACTGTCTTCCAACTGTATTTAAACAACAACCAAATACATTATAAACAAAGGAACCTCAACCTGCAATGTTTTTCTCACCTCTTCTGATGGCTGTTATGTTATGTGCTGCGCTGCATTTCCACTGCGGTCAACATGGCTTCCGCTTCAGTCAGTTCAGTCAGAGTCAAAGAGCGGCAACATAAAGTCACAATGTTGCTGTCCGTTTCCATCCTGCAGTCCAATGTTTCGATACAAATTCATCCATTCCAGAACTTGATCTATTGTGCATTTAACCGCAACACATTCAAGGAGGTCTGCTTCCTTTTCATTTGACCAACTAAAGCACAAGTATAAACAAAACAACTCTCTGCCGCTTGCTTCTCCTTGCTAATTACCAATAATGCATTGCACCTGTGCTGCTGACCCCCTGAACCCACAGACCTGCTGGAACGTACCATTTGTCAAGATTATAGGGGGAAAGTGTTGTGGAGAATACAATAATACCTTGTGAAAGTGATTTTGTTCAAATTTGCATTTGTAGTTATTTTACTGTCATTTGATAACAGAGGAATCAAAGCAGAGAGATATTCATGCATTTCTTTCCCCCTGGAGCCAATTGGCAGTTAGTAATATTCTCATACATTCCCCTTTTTTTCATATAAGGACCCCTAAATTCATCACCCAAATTAGCCTGGGGCTCCATAAGAGGTTTGTCAACATTCTTTGTTAAAATGACCAATCTACAAGCTCACAACGCCCATTTCTTAGGTAATATTTGGCAATTTGGCCAATGTTTGACAATTTCTGATAGTGTAGTTTGTTGATTACTTTTGATGGAGTAATGGTCTTGTTTTAAATATGTTTTAGAGGTGCTAAAAAAAGTCCTTAAATTGTTAAATTGTCACTTTGGAAATGTGCAGCTAGATAGCTGAGTTAACGTGTGTGACAAATCGTATGACTTTGACTATAAATATTTCATTCCACTTTTGTCTTTTTTCTCCTTTTTTGGGCGACTCCTCTGTGTACCGCACCAGAGGGGGGCTCAAGTACCAGTGGTTGGGAACCTCTGGTCTAAAGCATTCATATAGTCTAGTGCAGTTTGAGAATTCACGCAAAACACAGCAGCCAACCAGCCCAACAAATTAACTCACACAAATCCCCAGTCTGAACTCAGGTGTTTCTTATGTCGCTGGCTCCGTGTCAAACACAATTATTACATTTTGTTTACTTCATTGGAATTCAGTTTAGGCCGCTTTTATTAATCAAAACCTCTCCCTCCAAGCCATTAACGGGGGCCTTGTGTATATCACTGTAAAAAACTGTGGTTGACATTTTCAAGCAGTCATTAATTTGGCCCAACAGCGCAGGGTTGTTGCTGCTTTGCCAAAAGGCGCCTTGGCAGAGAAAAAGGGGGCTGACGACCTCAGCATGCATTATAAAAGTGGAAACTATTTTACTTTTTGCGTGGTTCTTTTTTATTTTTCTTCCATTCCAAATCGAGAGAGAGAGAGAGGGGGGGGGGAGAGAGAGAGAGAGAGTCCATTCCCTGTCATCATTTTTCTTTATGGTGACATAAACATGAAAACGTAAAAACGTCAAATTATGTTAGGAACCACGAGGCGATACAGAGCAGTGAAATAAATACACTAACATAATGCAGCAATTTGTTTGCAATCATGTCATGTTAAGGCCAGGGTGGGAAAGCTGAAGATGGCGGCCTATAACGCTGTGGCTCCCATAATTATGGATCTCTGTGACAAATAACATCAGCAGTCTGTGACGCATGACCGCATAAATGTGGGCAAGGTTTAAGCAGGATTTGACCTTCCTTGACTTCCATTATAAAAATATAAAACATAGCCTAAGTTTAATATTTTAAAAAGTACATAAAACATAATGTGAAGAAATTAATGGAGGAACGTCCTTGGCCTTCTATGGCACGTGGAATTTGGCTCTGGTCCATTCAATTTCAGTGGTTTGAGACATTAGCCTCGGACAAGCAGACGCACAGACAAACAGACCTTCTTATAGACAAATATAGTCTTTAATTGTGTGTAAGTATAAGAGATAGTAGGAGCTGAAAGGGAGACGGTGTGGAAGAGACAAACACTAGGACAGCTGTATATAGGAGAGACAGAAAGTAGGAAAGCTGAGCGACACATATGTTCGCAATTACAACATTGATGTCATGACGATTAATACATTTTTTAGGTAGGCAGGTAGACAGACAAACGACAAGTCTTGGGGCTGAGAGTGACAGAGGAAGGGGAATAAACCATCCCAATCAACTATAAAAAAAATCAGACCAATCTGAAGCGAGTGTTGCAAAGCTGTTCCTTGGAGTGGTTGCACCACTCAAAAACTCACTCCGAGAACAGATCTAATGGCAGAGGGGACATGGAGAGGGAGGGGCACAGTGGAAAGAATAAAGAGAGAGAGAGAAATACATAGAGACAGCAGGAGAGGGATAGAAGATAGATAGATATAGAGATATAGAGAAAGAAAAGACTGACAGAGAGGGAGAAGATAAGTATGTATTAAAGCCCTCCAGTGGAATATAACCACTCGTCTTCAGCATGGAGTGAAAAGAGAGACGGACAGAGAGGGTTATGTGTCTTATCTCTTCATTTCACACTCTCTCCCTCTCTCTCTTCCTCCATCCCCCCTCTCCCTTTCAAAAAAATACACCAAATTACTAATATTATTCTCCCTCTCCCTCTTTCCTTCTCTCTCTCTCTCTCTCTCTCTCTCTCTCTCTCTCCCCCTCTCTCTCTCTCTCCCCCCCTCTCTCTCCCTCCATACAGTTGCTGCTGCGTGGAAACCTCACATGTCCAAATGAAATTCAAACGATGCAAAAATAGCCCATCCACAAGTAGATCGACTGATTTCTGCATGTTTTGGGTGATGCTACTGTATGATAAAGTAGCATAAATATACGGGAAAAACATAAAAAAGGTTAAAATATATGGAGATACAAGGTTTCTGCCAGACGGCAACAATATGATCTTCCTCTCCCCGCGTCTCTCTCTCTCTCTCTCTCTCTGGTCAGGTCCAGCATGCAGTGGGCTGATTTTTTATTTATTTTTTCTCCATGTTTGATTGCTCTGGCCTGAGGCATTCAGGACTCAGTCCTCTGTGTCCAACCTCTGGAACTTCACAGACAGACAGACAAGAGGGAGGGAGGGACGGACGGACGGACGGACGGACGGGACAGACAGACAGAGCGACAGACCGACCGACAGACAGACAGACCAGAGCTTGCATTGTGTGTATGGTGTGTTGAAGTGTTTTCTTATCAGCTGGAGAAGCTATACAGGCAATTACACTGTAGGCTACTATAGAGGGCACAACACACACACACACACGCCTGAATTCCGACACAAACTCTGCTAGCAAATTATACACTCACACACAAGTTTACAGGAAAACAGACGTGCACACAGGCAGGCATGAGCGCGCGCACACACACACACACACACACCCTCCAGAGGAAGGTGTCTGGTAGATGGATGTGTGTTGTGTGCATTGCTAGCGGCTAGCCTGCTATCACCGCTAAGACGATTAGCGTGCATCATTTGTCATCAAGATGAGACGCAACATGGCTGCATTTCATTTACACACCATGACACTGTGTGTGTGTGTGTGTGTGTGTGTGTGTGTGTGTGTGTGTGTGTGTGTGTGTGTGTGTGCCCTATTGTCTTTGACCCATTATAAATAAATGCCTCAAGGAAGAGAGAGAGAGAGAAGGAAGGGGGATGGAGTTCACATCCATCGCCTGGGTACACATGGTGACAGGTGCCATCACACACACACACACACACACACACACACACACACACACACACACACACACACACACACACACACACACACACACACACACACGAGTGATGACAGGACTGAAAAAACAAAGAGAGAAAGAATGGGAGAGCAAAGGAGAGAGATAAGAAACTAAAGGAGGACAGAGGCTCTCTCTTCAGCCTTGGACTTGGACAAGTAGGCACTCTGTGCGTGCGTGCGTGCGTGCGTGCGTGCGTGCGTGCGTGCGTGCGTAAGGACAACACTGACAGTGGATGTCTGTATCCGTGGATCTCTATTCTGCCACTTTCATGCATGCACACGCACACACACAGACACGCACACATGCACAGCTGTCTTTCCATATGTCTGATTGATGTTGTGTTCTTTCATTCACGGTGTATAAGTTTGCCTACATTATTACATTCTCTAGGCCTATCTATAACCTCACAGAATATCACTTTCTGGTCAAAGGAGAGGAGAGGGAGGCTGACAGCAGGGATTGTTGCACAGGTGTAGGACCGAGGCGATACGTCTTCCCGGTGGGGGCTCCTCACTACGTCTACCATTCTAATGTTCTTATTTTGATCATATTAATGATTGTCAAGTGTCCAGGTTTTCTTCAGAATATCTATGACACTGATTTACTATGACACAAAGAGCTAGTGGCTCTCAAACGTTTTATTTGCAAGGACCCCGATATCTCTGAGTGTACAAATGGAACCAAATGGACCTGTAAGGGTCCATGCATGTGTTACACTCTCAGAGTTACAGACCTGTATATGGTCATTCAAGTCTAGCTCTTTAGGGCTAGCTCTGGTATTATTGTCCGCTCAGTTTGTATGTCTGTGACAAAAACAATATATAAAAATGTTCACCACAAGCCCAAATGGCGATGACCCCTGATGTGTACGTCCTGTGCCAGCTGAGGAATTCAAACCTGAACACACGAGAACCTTCACGCAGACAGAGCTTGCAGATTTATATGTTAATGAACCTTCACCCCAGAACAGGGATGAGGAAGGAGGGCGTTCATGGGGTTAATTCTTATAGTAATGTCGTAATGGCGCTGCGACACGTTTTGAGCTTGTAGATCTGCTATAAATAAAATGTACTTACTTACTTACTATTTTCAGCATGCAACCAAGCATAAAATGACTTGTCTTTCAGTTCTACTGGATTTCTTCTCCACTAGTCGCCTGACTCGCCTCCCTTAGTCTTAGTCATCATAGCATAGCTGTTTTAGTTTATTTAGTTTCGTTTATTCAGTTTTCATCAGTGAAAAAAGGTAGTAGACAAACATTTTTCATCATATTTTTAGTTGACGAAATCCACACTGTGGGTTCCGTCAACCGGCTGGTTGTTGAATGTAAGTACAATGTGAGTCACTGAGCCAGAGTCCAATTCCTTCCATGTGTAAAACACGTTGGGCCAATAGAAGATGATTCATACAGTATGTATAGACGGTATAGACACATCGTACACACAGGGATACATGTTCATGGACACATAAAAGGTGTGGGGAAGATACACCATACAAAGCCATCTGTGCACACGCGCGCACACGCACACACACTTTGAGGGAAGACAATAGATTATTGATCAGACACACATTTTTAATAAGTAATTAGAAATAAAATATTGACAATAGAAGCTGATGATCAAATATATCTTGTCTCTCTTCATCAGACATACTACTCTTGCTCTTCCTTTGTCAGATATACTATTCTCTCTCTCTCTCTCTCTCTCTCTCTCTCTCTCTCTCTCTCTCCTCTCTCTCTCTCTCCTCTCTCTCGCTCTCTCTAGCTGCTCTTGTTCCAGAGACTGTGTGCACTGAATGAGCCTGACTCGATCATTGGTGTGTGCGTGCGTGCGTGCGTGCATGCGTGCGTGCGTGCGTGCGAAGAGAGAGAGAGAGAGAGAGAGAGAGAAAGAGAGATCCATCTGACATGGAGCATTAAGCCTGAAGCTGGAGAGAGAAAGAGGATGCACACAGACAGAGAATACATGAATACACACATACAGTACATTGATTCACTGCGCGCGCACACACACACACACACACACACACACACACACACACACACACACACACACACACACACACACACACACACACACACACACACACACACACACACACACACACACACACACACACACACACACACACACACACACACACACACACACACACACACACACACACACACCACCAAACACTACAACAAGAACTCAACTCGAAAAGAGAGACAGAGACAGAGAGAGGAATGGAGAGAAGGAGGGAGACCACTTGTGTACATACAGCTATGATTAAAAAAAACACCATCAGAATAGAGAGAAAGACATTGACAAACAAAAGAGATAGAATCCATGAAGAGTCTGAATGAGAGATTGACAACCAGAGATGAACAGAGAGAGAGAGATGCAATTGTAAAACAATTGACTGAAACCCCACTATCCCATGGTCATTTGAAACAGGAGTTATTGTACAAGAGGAAAAAAACAAATTAAAACCGTCTATTCAAAACAAAAGACTGAAGGCAGCGTCCTAGCGCAGCCGCAAGGGCCCATGTGTATGTGGTTATAATACTCCAATTTGGTCCACGTATGCACACTAAACGTTCATATCTGTCTCCGGGATACTTTTACTTCTGCCTGTACACATGTACACTTTCACGTCCTCTGACACTAGCAGCAATTAATTTTTCTACCACTCGTTATTGGATATAAATAATATCATCAGATTAAAGTAAGAAAACTGTTGATCAAGAATTTCCCTGTAAGTGCCTGGCCGAGGGACACCTAAGCAGATTGCTGTGGAATGGAACCTGGGACCTTCGGTTTCCCAGACGGGGCTCTCTAACCATTCAGGCACGGCTGCCCCAGGCCAGTAATGATGGATCTCCTCACAAAACCTCTCCTCAAACTAAACAACCATGCATGTTTAAATAGATAGACCTTGTCAGAATATTGGACAGTGTGAGATTAGCAAGGGGTATGAGCTACTATACGTCGGTGGTTCCCAAACCTTTTAGCTGAAGACCCAAAGAAGAAATGAGATGTTTGCCCGGGAGTCGGGACCCAAACTGACCCAAACTCAGTATTCTTGAATATTTGTTTTCTAATTAAGGTAATTTCTTAGATTTTCTTTATTTAATTTGTTCATTTCATGTTTTTAAATCATGATTTATTTATTTTAGCTTTTTTGACCGATGAAAATGTGCCCATGAAATGTCTACATTTCTGTTCTAGCATACCTGCATATATGCAAGTATGTATGCACATTTAGTACGAGGCGAGCAGTCATATCACCCCGCGAGACATGTGGACATCTGCGTATGGATGTCTGAGAGGCCACTGGAAGGCAGCGTACATCACATGGCGCTGGCGGCGTGCGCCCTCGCGCCAAGTACCGTGAGATTAGACAAGTCAAAACATGTGATTTGACACATCAAAGCGTGAGGCCGAAACCCAAACCAAAAAGCCATAAAGACTAAGAAATTTAAACCAGAAGACTACACAAATCAAGAATAAGACTAAATAAATCAAAACGTCAGTTTGTGTACAACAAACCAAATAAGACAAAAGAAAGAGAGAGACAAAGAAAGAGAGAGAGACAAAGAAAGAGAGAGAGACATAAAGAGAAACTAGGGGGGTCAAAAGAAAGAAGAGTTATTTTTAATTTATATTGTTGCTATTATCACAAAATACTGTCATACGACAAAGGTTAAATCAGGCTTTACCACACCCAGGGAAACCAATAAGTATACACAATACTCCAGGGTGGTTCCCAAACCTTTTAGCTCAAGACCCAAAAGAGAAGTGAAATGTTTGATCGGGTCGTATGCCGTGCTGTGAGCTTAGCTATTTTCACAACTACTTGAGCATTTGTTTTGTAATTTATGGAATTTCGTAGGTTCTTGTCTTTGATTTTCTCTTCATAAAAATCGTTGTTTGACCCATAAAAATGTGTCTGCGACCCACGAATGGGTCCGGGCCGCCCGTTGGGGAACCAGTTAACTAGACGCTTATACTAGTTCCGTGGTCACCCAGGTAAAAAAGATTCATGTTAAATACAAAATATCCGTAATAAAACGTTTGCCATGTCTTTTAAATACATTTAGATCAATATTAAAATGTTACGTGTGTTCACGTTTGTCCTGCACGGGGATATGCATCTGTTGTATCGAGGCAGAACATACAGACACATTACTATCTGATTAGGTGCAGCTAAAACAGATGGAGAAAGAGATAAAGATGAACAAAATGAGACACAAAGAGGAGAGAGAGAGAGAGAGAGAGAGAGAGAGAGAGAGAGAGAGATGCAGGAAGTGAGAGGAGATTCTCTCATCTGCCAGTATCTCTCTCTCATCTCAGCTATCTGTCTTACTGAGACAACAATACTACCGTGTGTGTGTGTGTGTGTGTGTGTGTGTGTGTGTGTGTGTGTGTGTGTGTGTGTGTGTGTGTGTGTGTGTGTGCGCGTGCATACCACCCTACACTGTTTACAGCAAATGACCTCGGTAAATAGAAATACTGTTCATATAAACAGAGCTACTAACTTTAATTCAATTACATTTCAATAAATTGCTGCTACTTGTCTCAATTGTTCGAACATCGAAATACTGCAGGCTGTCAACTTTCAAAAGTATAAACTATCAACAATCTGTGTTAATGTAACAAAGCTCTGGCCTGGGCCGTGGCTCAGCGGTCCAGGCACCTTGTGTCCAGTGTCTGCATGTCACCCCCCCATCTCTCTCCCCATTTCCTGTCAGCCTACTGTCTGTCCCTCCATAAAAATATATAAAATAAAGGCGAAAGCCACAAAAAAACCCCATAAAAAACCCAAAACACCTTTATTCTTATTCCTATTTCTATTCAATATTTATTTGCACATACATTGTTTTATCTTGATTGTGTTGTTCCACTTTTGCAATGTAAACATATGTTTTCTTATGCCAATAAAACTCCTTTTGAATTTAATTGGAGTACAGACAGACAGACA
>NC_137876.1:25395434-25402934 GCF_963924005.1 Protomyctophum bolini
TTAGCTCAGAGAGAGTATGCAGATGGACCTTTCGGGTCCATTAGGTTACGTAAAGATAAGACATTTATTGATACCGCAAGTATCGGTATCGGCAAATTAAACTGACATTAACCGATGGCACTATAGCCGATATTGATCTGTTGTTAATAAGCATACATTTTGCATTGGCTATGTTGGTGTGTTGGTTATCTGCAGCCTACCAAGCTGTAGATTTAAAAGGGGGAAATGAAAACAACAAAAACTAAATAAACATAGACAAAAAAAGTTATTTTCTCCAAGGTGGTACTGCAAAAAAAAGGATTCCAAGGCACTCCATCTTTCACCAAAGATGGAGTGCCTTGGAATCATTTATTCTATTGCAAGTCTGCATTTTACACCTTTTGGAAATTAAGTAGTACCACCCTGGAGAAAAAAAACATTTTTTTTTGTCTATAATCATACCTGTATTACAAAAACAGCACCCATCTACAGAATAGGGATTCACACTATGGTCTCAGACGCGCACGCGGGACCACTTGGCAGATGCTGTGGTAGTGTGAATGCTGCGTACCGTTCCCCAGAGCGGATCAGCCAACCGTTACCGGGACCGCATCGGGACAGATTGAAGTGTACCAGGATACGGATCGCTGCAATGTGAAAGCACTGCATACAGTTGAATGAAGTGTACTAGGATATGGATCGCTGCAATGTGAAAGCACTGAATACAGTTGAATGAAGTGTACTAGGATACGGATCAATGCAATGTGAAAGCACTGCATACAGTTGAATGAAGTGTACTAGGATACGGATCGCTGCAATGTGAAAACACTGAATACAGTTGAATGAAGTGTACTAGGATACGGATCGCTGCAATGTGAAAGCACTGAATACAGTTGAATGAAGTGTACTAGGATATGGATCGATGCAATGTGAAAGCACTGAATACAGTTGAAGGAAGTGTACTAGGATACGGATCGCTGCAATGTGAAAACACTGAATACAGTTGAATGAAGTGTACTCCCTATCAGAGCCACTGACTCAGTGTGAATCCCCTAACAGAGCCACTGACTGACTCCTGCAGCGCTTCTATTTCTCTATTTTTAACTAACTAAATAAACATACATATCAGTATCTGTATCGGCTAAATTGGTATTTTCGGTATCGGCCAAGGACTTCCATATCGGTGCTTGCCTACTTTGAACTTGAATCCTAAGAGTTGTGGACATACCGTACGAGGTTTCCACCTGACAGAGACGAGACGATACGTTACTGTACTTCTGCAAAAACAGGAAGCCATTAACAACAAAGTTAACTTTTCTCCCGGTGAAGTTTGCGCTCGCTTTGCAAAAAATCAATTTGTCATACTTTACACATCGCCATGGAGAGCCTCTCTGGAATCAGGGAGCCATGCAAAAATAAATAACATTGAGTCATTATTCAAACTTACATTAAACACAAATACCTCAGATTACTATATTTGCAGGTTAATGCTAGACATGCTTGTTATTTCCAGAGTTATGGAGCCTCATTTGTCAACACGCAACTTAGCTAAAAACCAGGCTTTGAAACAGATACGAGGCATGTGTGTGTGTGTGTGTGTGTGTGTGTGTGTGTGTGTGTGTGTGTGTGTGTGTGTGTGTGTGTGTGTGTGTGTGTGTGTGTGTGTGTGTGTGTGTGTGTGTGTGTGTGTGTGTGTGTGTGTACGTGCGTACCGAGCAGATTTACCTGAAATGATATCGTCGCTGTCAGCATAAACCTCTTATCTCGATTATTATTGTTATTATTATTTTCCCTTTTTCGTAAATGAATATCTACTTGATCATACTACAGCGTCACACAAAAGCAGATCTACAAGCTCAAGCGACACATTTCAAACTTGAAGATCTGCTACTTTTTTGCCATTTATGAATTTGAATCCTCAAAACTAACTGTTTTGGACATATGAGGTTTAATTCCACACGGCAGAGACGATTATGTATAAAGTGATTGCAACGGTCTAGATGCTGAATATTAATGTTGCATAGAGAGCATATTTTTGTGTGTACACTAAAGTAAACTGAACACATCAACGGCAGCAACAACGAAAATGAATATTGTATGAGAAGACTATATGACTCCAATATGCTCTTGTATTTGTAATTTAGAGGGAAACAAAAGGTCATACAGGAGTCAGGACAGTGGTTGCTGTTTTTCTGCTGGGAAAGTGTTGCGAAAGATAGGACCTAAAAGTAGCCTATAGGTTAGGCCCAGTTAGGACCATCCTACCATGGGTTAGACCCAGTTAGGACCATCCTACTATAGGTTAGACCCAGTTATGACCATCCTACTATAGGTTAGACCCAGTTAGGACCATCCTACTATAGGTTAGGCCCAGTTAGGACCATCCTACCATGGGTTAGACCCAGTTAGGACCATCCTACTATAGGTTAGACCCAGTTATGACCATCCTACTATAGGTTAGACCCAGTTAGGACCATCCTACCATGGGTTAGGCTCAGTTAGGACCATCCTTGCCTTCATTCCAATCACAATAGCTGAATGTTATCTTCTTCTGAGCGCCCACGTGACTCAAGCCCCGTCTTCACTACTTAAAGGAGAACACCACACCAAAACACACTGGCCATGCATCTACCTTCATCCCTGTGCCATCATCCATAGTGCCCTTGATTTTTCTCATAGATGCCCCCTCCTCTACATCTCCCTCTGACTCCCCCCTCCCCTCCCACAGCTTGCATTTGCGCATGTTGTCCTCCTTCTAATGTGGGTATTTAGATAGCTCCAAACTTTATTTTTTTTTCACGTATCGTATTATTATAGTATACTGAGACTCACGCATGCGCAGTTTTCACTCTAGGCCAGCCGTTACATGTAATCCCAGACGTAGTCGATTCCAGACGAGATTCTCGCGAGACGCGCGAGACTTCAAGCTGGAGCGCTCCTTTCAACTGTGATCCACTATCTCTCCCAGTCTCCCTCTTGTTTGTTTACATGCAATCTGATGACTGATCGCGTCGCATCATTATAGTCCTTATCTTTCTGTATTATTAACAAACTAGACTAGTTTCATAATGGCCGAAGTTGAAGAAGATGTTGAGTATATGTCTGAAGATTTTGAATATGGCGAGGAGCCCTACTTATACGAGCCAGAGTATACCGACGAAGATATGCGTCTAATGGAGGAGGCACGGATGAACGAGGCAGCTGGTGGTTCTACTGTTCCCCTTCCAGGCGTACGGCAGAGAACCGAGGATTTATTTTGGTGTTCATGTGGAAACTGCGATTTAAAGCCATTGGAAGTGGAATGTAAATGCAGCAGAGAATGGGAAGAGTGGAGGTCGAAGCCTGTATAGTGATGATGAAAACACAGAGACAGTAGGTGTTTCTCGTCGTCGCTCATGCATCACAGACAATGCAGATCTACCTCTACCCCATCTACTCGACAGAGGAGTATTGGAATTATTTTTTCTGACCAAGAAAATAAACTGGGACAAACGACCAAAACCAGAAGGAGAAGACGGGCACCTATCCGTTGAGTAAGTATAGTCTACAACAACGTAGCCTACTATTATAATTACTAATACCTACAATGATTATACATAAGTGAATAACGGATCTAAATCTAATCATTCACCATTACATGACTTGTATTTATGAACGTTGACATTCTGGAAAATAAATAAATGCATGCAAGCAGGGAGGCTATTCACCCCCTCCCCCTGAATATTATACCTCAGATAGAGGCCTATATCTACCAAGCATAGTAGCATACACATTGTTGTAAATTGTAATCCTATTGTAATCCTTTTCTAAAACTTTTCTCTTCGAACACAGGCAATGCAGACTAGCCTCCTATAGGATTGTGTTGGAGTTCGTCCTCCGTGGAGAAACGCTTGGGAAAGGCAACAGAATTGTTTTGCCATCATGTTTGGTTTCCAAAATAAGAAGCATCTACCCCTCACCATCCGGGCTGTATCGTGGATTCTTAGAGGAAGCAGGAGATATCAGTGTTGGTTTTTCCTAGAGATGAATAGCCTAATTTCTACAATGTTTCTCTCCCTTGTTCATTTCAATCCATTTTCAAATTGAAAGTAAATTACAATATAACGACTGGCTTTTATAATGTTACGTCATTATAATTAATAAATGTCACTGTTATAAAAACCTATTTGTATTATTTATAATTTCCTTCCATGTGACTATAACAGTTGCCATAGAAATTCATGCTGTTGGCTCATTATTTATCTAATCTAAATGCCAGTGTTATTTCAAATATAATTCATTATATTGTATTTCTATTGATACTATATATATTAATATTTTAACATTGTACTATTGACAAACCTTTAAAATAATGTCAATCATACATACTATTTTGGGGTGCATTTTTTAAATGAGTCACAGAATGACACGCTTCAGCCAATATGCTCAATTCTTATTGGAAGTAACAACAATATAGTGTTACACAGATTCAATACAGGAAAATGAATGAAAAAAAAAAATATATAATTTGTATGTAGATAAGTAACATAAGTCTGGAGTAGGTAGTTATAAATTGACGCAGCACCATTTTAGCAGTAGTAATTCCCACTAGTTTGGCATTTACATTTTTTATTCAAAGTGTTCAATGTGCAGTGTGAAGTCAATAGTATTTATCGGCACGGTGGCACATTCAGTAGTGCTGTTGCCTCACAGCTACAAGGTCCTGGGTCAGACCGTGACCCTTCTTTTTATGTAGCGAGGCAGTAGTTTCTTCTTCTTGTTGTTTTGGACGAAAATCATCTGCCTTGAAGTGATCGCTGCAAATAATGCGTCCTTGAGTCTGCTCATCTGAGCTATTGAGATCCATCTGTAGTGCTAGAAGCCAACGTCTCCTCAAAGTAGGTATCGCATGAAAACTTATCGCATGAAAACTTTTTCTCTTTAGAGTTGACCTAGTCTTTGCGGTTGAACAGCCTGGATATATACAACGAGGCATGTTGTTGCTCAAATAAATGAAACTAGACAACTAGTAGGAATGCTTGACACGCGTGCGAATGTAATTAAACAATGTAAACACAAGTGGTAGGCGGCGGCGTGGAAGAGCAGAGCACAGAGTTGAGTTGACAGGAGCTTGAAGTCTCGCGAGAATCTCGTCTGGAATCGACTACGTCTGAGATTACATGTAACGGCTGGCCTAGAGTGAAAACTGCGCATGCGTGAGTCTCAGTATACTATAATAATACGATACGTGAAAAAAAAATAAAGTTTGGAGCTATCTAAATACCCACATTAGAAGGAGGACAACATGCGCAAATGCAAGCTGTGGGAGGGGAGGGGGGAGTCAGAGGGAGATGTAGAGGAGGGGGCATCTATGAGAAAAATCAAGGGCACTATGGATGATGGCACAGGGATGAAGGTAGATGCATGGCCAGTGTGTTTTGGTGTGGTGTTCTCCTTTAACCCATTAAGACCTGAGACCAGACACTTAAACCCGAGCATGCTCTGCGACGTGTTGTCAGCGTACCTATCGGCTATCTTCAGTGAAAGCTTTCCCCACAATAACAGAAAACAGAAGAGACACTAGTATAGGGCCCTGACAGACCATACAGAGTTAAAATGGATAAACCCCCTACTGAAACAAACCGGACTTGCAACTGTACTTGGACCGTCTTTTTCCCCTGTAAACAACAAATGAATCCGATCTACAAGCTCATCACACCACGTCGTGTTGCGACGCGGATAAGCTGGATATGTTTCCCCCCCCGCCTCTGACACGAGAAGACGCAGCTCTGCTTTCCCCCATAGTGGCCTACATCCATCGCAACACAATAATGATTCACCACAGCCTCTGTCTTCACATAATGGCCAAAGTCATTCACTGAGAAGCGTGCACGTGCATGCGTGCGTGCGTGTGTGTGCGAGTGTGTGAGTGCGGAGGTATGTCTGTGTAAGTGTCCACATAATGGCTCAAATCATTCAATGATGGCCTCTGTGTGTGTGTGTGTGTGTGTGTGTGTGTGTGTGTGTGTGTGTGTGTGTGTGTGTGTGTGTGTGTGTGTTGTGTGTGTGTGTGTGTGTGTGTGTTGTGTGTGTGTGTTTAGTGCATGAGGGCCAGAAGTCAAGTGGCTGAATAAGTACAGACATCAATAAGGCAGCAGACACCTGCATGAAATTACAGCCCGGCACATCAATCAACACAACAGAGCAAACGCCTCAAGGTTACCCAGACAGGCTTTGTGTTCCGTGGGCCGCCGGTTTGAACCCCGGCCTCACCTTATGGCCAGAGAGGAGAAGAACAGGCGGTGAATGTCCGCTGCTGCTGGGGAGACATGCTCTGTATACCGTACAGACGTGGGCCCTAAAACACTGCAGGGTGCTCCGGACCCGTTTTGCTGCGCGTTAATATCCAATTATAAAACATTTCCTGACATTTTATTTAATTATTTCAGAAGGTTTATATATAAATAGCCTAACTAAGTTAGTCAGAGAGGCTTATTGTCGGTATCAATTTTCAATTTACAATTTGGGCATTTAGCAGACGCTCTTAATCCAGAGCGACTTACATTAAGCAAGAACTAAAACATGGCGATACATCATATACATAAAGACTAGTTATCATGAATCATGCCTAAGCTACAGCCAGGGTGCGGGAGTCTATCCCCGTTTCAATGCGCTAGACCAGCAGTCCCCAAACCCCCTGGTACCCCCTGACCTATAGCTGACACACACCCCAAAGCTCAGTCTCGGTGTATTTGGCCGAAAATGATAATTAAATATGATTATGGCAAAAAATAATCACAGAATGCCACTGCACTGAGAGAGCTGCTGTATACTCCCAGAGCTGCTCTATACATCTCCTTACAACAGTGTTTTACCGGAGTTTGCAGCTCGTGTTAAATAACGCCGTGAAACCGCCATCATCCTTTTCCTGTCACGCACCCCCCTAGAGGGCCTTCGTGCGCCACAAGTGGTGCACGCCTGCACGGCACGCGCCACCGTTTGGGAACCCCTGCACTAGACCTCTGGGCGATGGAAGGCTGAGGTGGAGCTCAACACCTACCATCAGCTCCCAGTACTTTAGACCGCACAACATCAATATGCTGACTTGGCGGTCCCCGGGATCGAACCAACGACCATACGGACGAAAGGCGAGAGCTCTACCGACTGAGCTATAAAAAACAAAAAAGAAATTGTGAAATTGTAGTTTTGGCAATTTCCACTATATATTTTTTAATGGGAAAAAACGAAGACACCAAATGTATATAACTGCTCTATATTACAGTGAGTCTATTTCTATGTCACGTAATTTAAAGTAAAGGGCCGGATGTATGACTCGACTAGATTGTCACTAATACCTATATGATATTCCATTAATACTGTACCCATATGATATTCAAGAAAATAATGCATCAGCATTGTAGTTTGTTTTACTACATAGAACGATATGAAACCATCCACCCACACAGTGCAGCAGCAGTGCTATCCAGATCTAAGACCTGTGTGTGTGTGTGTGTGTGTGTGTGTGTGCGCTCAAATAAAATG